>NC_091979.1:229927646-230235398 GCF_044704955.1 Pristiophorus japonicus | reverse complement strand
CCCCCACTCTCTTCCCCTCCCCCCCCACTCTCTTCCCCTCCCCCCCACTCTCTTCCCCTCCCCCCCCCCACTCTCTTCCCCTCCCCCCCCCCACTCTCTTCCCCTCCCCCCCCCCCCACTCTCTTCCCCTCCCCCCCCCCCCACTCTCTTCCCCTCCCCCCCCCCCCACTCTCTTCCCCTCCCCCCCCCCCACTCTCTTCCCCCCACTCCCGCAATCAAATCGTCCACCTCCCCCTCCGCAAACGCTCCCTGTAAACCCCATTCGGTTCTTTGCTTTAAGAATTCATATTAAGAACTGGTGGTTTGTGGACAAAGGTTCAACAATCACATACACACCACTACCACATTACCAGTTCATCCACCGGGCTCACGACTGCATACCTCGTTGTGGATCCTCCCAAACCCAACTGACCGGGGTTTTATTGAGTCTTGTCAACATCACGTGACTGGCTAAGCCACTCCCCCCTCCCCCCCCCAAACTCAACAGCTCAACCAACCGGTGAGCATGCCCCTAATTGGTGCCGACATTACATTTCCAAAGTCTCTGCTCCTACCCCCATCCAGTCCCGGCTGCTCCAAGGTCCAAGTATTGGGGAGGCCACTCTCTCTGGTTAGACATATTCCTGGAGCTTTCATCACATGTCTGCCCCAACCGCCCCGCCCAGTAAAACAGACTCGTTGTTTTTTTTATCCTTTCCACCCCCCAATATTTTTATAACTAACAAAAATGAGAAACCTGCACAATTTTACATTGCACAGTATTTACAACACAGAAACAGGCCATTCTGCCCTGCAAGTCAATGATGGTGTTTATGCACATTACAACAGTGACTACACTCCAAAAATAATTAATTGGCTGTAAAGCACTTTGAGTCGTCCGGTGGTCGTGAAAGGCGCTATATAAATCCAAATCGTTTTCCACACGAGTCTCTTCCCACCCTACTTCATCTCTCCCTATCAGCATATCTTTCTATTCCTTTCTTCCTCGTGTTTATCGAGCTTCCTCTTAAATGCATCTCTGCTATTCACCTCTACTATATTCTGTATTTTAACGCCCCTGGAATTTTTCTTCCAGGTTTGCTTGCAGCAGTGTCCTGGAATTTAATCCATAATTCCCGGATACTCCGGGGTGACCCTAAGCATGCTTGTTACTTTTATTGAAAGCACACACACACGCATAAGCTCTCTCACCCGCGCTCTCACACTCGCTCGCTCACTCACTGTCACTCACACACACACACACACTTTACTGACAACACAGAACTGTTAACCAGAATGTACAGAGTGTTCAAAGTGAATGCCGCGTCATTATGCAAACGGGATGATGGACAATGTGTGTTTGAAGTGCAGGAAGGCATTTGCGTGGTGCGAATCGCCCTGTTCTAATCTCCGCTGCTTTTATCTTTAAAGGAAAAACTCGCTTATAACAGAAGATCGCGCCAGGTATCCGGTGGTGGCCGGCCAGACATCAAAACATTGACGGAGTTTGAGAATGACATGATCCTTTTATTCGGCAAGGATAGCTTTGAAGGCCTTGACACTGTGGATCTGAGTGTCATGTCAAGACTCAGTGGTGAGTGTAGAAGTAAAATACTTCATGGTTTTTACGAAAGGCGACGAGAATGTACCCTCACGTGCTGGTTGTGTACGAGAGTGTCTGACTGTGATGAAACTGCTGAACGGAAGTGGACGTGAGCCTCTGTACTCATACCTTGCCATTTGTATCTCTTCACAGACCAAGGAGAAACAAGCGGATCATCAACCATAGCTGCCAAGCAGCACCATACACCCAAGTACCAAATGTCACCCCCTCGACATGAAGCAGGCACCAGCACAGATACACCCACTGGAGGAGATGGTAGTGTTGAGGATGAGGAGGAGCTGGGTGAGTCAGTGAACATTAGTGAGGAAGGGGGGCCAATATTGGTAGATGACGAGAGAGCTTCCTTTGAAGGGTGGAGGCCCCACGTGCTAGGCCCCCCGATCGAGGCAGATGCAGACACAGACCTCAGTGGGCCTGCTTTCAAACGGAGGCTGTTAGAACACGAGTTCAGTGTTGAACAGTCGCTTGCCTCCATACACACAACAGTGGAAGATGGCATGGTTATGTTGGACCAGCGGTTGTGTGCACTGCAGTCGGCCATTGAGCACGTGGCAACACCGGTGGCGTCTGCAGTGGAGACCTCGCTAACGCAGGCCTTAGACACAGTCGGGTCGTCGCTCATGAATGCTCACACTGCTGCTCTCGAGGTTTTGGGGTCGAAGCTCCATGAGGCTGTCAAGGCAGGCTTCGACTCGCTTGGACAGCGATTGCAGGCGACCATGGCAGAGGGATTCCAAAGTCTCATCGAGGCCCAGTGCTCGATGCTCACGCAGATCATTGGTCAGCGTGAGAGGATGGCCTCCGCTGGTGGAGCAGCGCAGGCTCGTCCAGTCAGCGGTCATCCTAGCGGGGGTTCGGTGCCACCCAAGAACCCCACGCAGGTGAGTGCAGGTGCTGTCTCTGAAAGTCTGGAGACCCGGGCGACTCCACATCAGAGACCTCTGGCACTGATGCAGGTCCATCAGGGTTAGTCGCAGATACAGGTAGCGGGACTCCTGTATTTGTAATGCAGCTACAAAGTTGGCTATCGGGTGCTAACTGGTGCAGACACACTGGGGCATCAGCGCCGAGTCCTGATGCTTCTTCCCCTCCGCCTGGCCCAATCTCCCAGTCCCACTCCTGACACTGAACCTGTCAACTGCCAGACCACTGCAGGGTGAGCGATATCAGCTGGTGCAGCAGCCAGCCATCAGTCGCAGCCAATCCCCGTGCTCCAGCCCAGTTGCGGTGTGTCTCCAAACGAGCTTTTATTTAAAATTGATAGATTGGAATGTTTTGAGCCCGGGTAAGGAGACAAGCGCGTGGGGGGGCGGCTTGTTCCGCGGCGGGGGCCAGGGCGGATAGCGGAACTGGAACAGGCGGGTGAGGGGGTGGCTTTGGCAGCATTGGTACTCGGGTGGGGTGCGACAAAACAAACCATTGAGACTCAAGTGGGCCGGCAGAGGTTAGAACGGTGCAGGATAACACCCCGGTGACTCACCCTTCTGCAGATCCCTTTTATTGATCCAGATTGTTTTTACTTGTATGCGGAGTAATGCTGCTGGGGGGGAGGTCGGCTATTTGATTCTGGTGATTTGGAAAGGGTAAAACGTCCAATCGGTGAAATTCGCCAGCAAACGCTTAAAGCCCCTGCCCGATATTCTCGTGCGCCATTCTTCCATAAGCATTAACCTATTTAAGTAGCGCGCACGGGAATATATTACGGCCGCTTTTGAGCCTTTTGAATTTTGAAACGCGGAAATTTTACCCTCAGCTGGCATTGCTCATTGGCACGCCTTTCTACATTGTCAGACCGGCCAACTTCACATAGATCTACACTCCCCCCGCCCCCCCCTCCACCCTCCTTCCCAGCACTAAAACGCAGATACTATATTATAATATGGAATGTCCCGTCAGTAAGTGTGCTGCTTCTAGAGAGTCCCACCGACTGCACGCTGGGAAGGCGACAAGCTCGGCAATGGAAATCATTCTTATTTGGGGGGGGAGGAGGGAGTTCGATAAACCTCCAATATTAACACCGGGGGAGGCAGTTCCGTCTTCCTGCTCCCTGCGTCGGCAGCTATGCAGTTGGCCACACGGCCGTCCGCCAGTGATATTCCTTAAACTGCTTAGTAGTAGGCAATATACACGAGCAACATGGAGTACCCGCATGACACACACACGCAGAGGGGGACTGTGGGAGTGGAAGACACGAGGCATGTACAGCACTGCTCAACTGAATAAATTTAATTTACTTTTACAAGAGCTTGCAGTCTTTCCTTCTTTCGTTGCACAGAATCTGAAGGGTCGTGTCCATGAGCAAACCTAATGGAGCTAATATTCACTTCTCTGGGAAAAAAAGCAAAATACGACTAATTGAATAGCTTAGAATTACATGGAATGTGCAGCAGAGAAACCAGCTATTCGGCCCAACGGATCCGTGCTGGTGCTTATGCTCCACACGAGCCTCCTTCCACCCCTCTTCATCCCGCCCTTTAGCATATCCTTTTATTTCTTTCTCCCTCATATTTTTATCCAGTTTCCCCTTAAATGCATCTCTGTTATTCGCCTCAACCGCTCCCTGTGGTAGCGAGTTCCACATTCTCACCACCCTCTGGATAAAGAAGTTGCTCCTGAGTTCCTTATTAGATTTAAGAACATAAGAAATTGGAGCAGGAGTAGGCCACATGGCCCCTGGAGCCTGTTCCGCCATTCGATGAGATCATGGCTGATCTGATCTTGGCCTCAACTCCACTTTCCTACCCGCTCCCCATAACTCGTGACTCCCCTGTAGTTCAAAAATCTGTCTATATCTCAGCCATAAATCTTTTCAATGACCCAGCCTCAACAGCTCTCTGGGGTAGAGAATTCCAAAGATTCACAACCCACTGAGAGAAGAAATTCCTTCTCATCTCCGCCTTAACTGGGCGACCCCTTATTCTGAAACGATAGCCTCTACTTCTAGATTCCCCCACGAGGGGAAACATCCTCTCTGCATCTACCCTGTGAAGTCCTCTCAGAATCTTATATGTTTCAATAAGATCGCCTCTCATTCATAGAATCATAGAAATTTACAGCACGGAAGGAGGCCATTTGGGCCCACCGTGTCCACGCTGGCCAACAAGAGGCTATCCAGCCTAATCCCACTTTCCAGCTCTAGGTCCATAGCCCTGCAGGTTATGGCACTTCAAGAGCACATCCAAGTGTACTTTTTAAATGTGGTGAGGGTTTCTGCCTCTACCACCCTTTTAGGCAGTGAGTTCCAGATCCCCACAACCCTCTGGGTGAAGAAATTTCCCCTCAAATCCCCTCTAAACCTTCGACCAATTACTTTAAATTTATGCCCCCTGATTGTTGACCCCCCTGCTAAGGAAAATAGGCCCTTTCTATCAACTACATCTAAGCCCCTCATAATTTATACACCTCAATAAAGTCTCCCCTCAGCCTCCTCTGTTTCAAGGAAAACAAACCCAGCCTATCCAATCTGTCCCCATAGCTAAGATTCTCCACTCCCGGCAACATCCTCGTAAATCTCTGCACCCTCTCCAGTGCAATCACATCCTTCCTGTAATGCGGTGACCAGAACTGCACGCAGTACTCTAGCTGTGGCCTAACTAGAGTTTTATACAGTTCAAGCATATCCCCCCTGCTCTTGTATTCTATGCCTCAGCTAATAAAGGCAAGCATTTCATATGCCTTCTTAACCACCTTATCTACCTGGCCTGCTACCTTCAGGGATCTGTGGACATGCACTCCAAGGTCCCTTTGTTCCTCTACACTTCTCAGTGTCCTACCATTTAATGTGTATTCCTTTTCCTTGTTAGCCCTCCCCAAATGCATTACCTCACACTTTTCCGGATTAAATTCCATTTGCCACTGTTCTACCCACCTGACCAGTTGATTGATATCTTCATTATAAACCACACAGCCGATTTTCGTATCATCTGCAAACTTCTTAATCAAACCCCCTACATTCAAGTCTAGATCATTGATGTATACCACAAAAAGCAAGGGACCTCATACTGAGCCCTGCGGAACCCCACTGGAAACTTCCTTCCAGTCACAAAAACACCCATCAACCATTACCCTCTGCTTCCTGCCTTTGAGCCAATTTTAGATCCAACTTGCCACTTTGCCCTGGATCCCATGGGCTTTTACTTTCGTGACTAGTCTGCCATGTGGGATCTTATCAAAAGCCTTGCTGAAATCCATATACACTACATCAAACGCACTGCCCTCATCGACCCTCCTGGTTACCACCTCGAAAAATTCAATCAAGTTAGTCAGATACGACCTTCCCTTAACAAACCGTGCTGACTGTCCTTAATTAATCCGTGCTTTTCTAAATGTAGATTTATCCTGGCCTTCATAAGTTTTTCTAATCATTTTCCCACCATCGACTCGGGTCTATCCCTTTCTCCCTTCTTAAACAAAGGTACCACATTAGCAGTCCTCCAGTCCTCTGGCACCACATCTGAAGCCAGAGAGGATTGGAAAATGATGGTCAAAGCCTCTGCTATTTCCCCTTTTGCTTTGCTTAACAGCCAGGGACACATTTCATCCGGGCCTTGGGACTTATCCACATTCAAAGCTGCTAAACCCCCTAATACCTCCTCTCTCACTGTTTATTTCATCTAATATTTCACATTCCTCCTCCCCGATAGCAGTGTCTGCAACATCCCTCTCCTTTGTGAAAACAGATGCAAAGTATTCATTAAGAACCATACCCACATCTCCTTCCTCCACACACCGATTACCTTCATGGTCTCTAATAGGCCCTAACCTTTCTTTAGTTATCCTCTTGCTCTTAACATATATTTATAAAACATCTTTGGGTTTTCCTTGATTTTACTTGCCAAGAATTTTTCATGTTCTCTCTTTGCTTTCCTAATAGCCTTTTTAATTTCACCCTGCACTTTCTATACTCCTCCAGAGAGTCTCGGTATCTGTCATAAGCCTCCCTTTTTTTCTTTATCCTACCCTGTATATCCCTAGACATCCAGGGGGCTCTAAATTTGTTAGTCCCATTCTTTTTTTTAAGGGCACATATTTGGTCTGAACGCTCCGGTTCTCCTCCTTGAATGCCTCCCACTGCTCTGACACTGATTGACCTTCAAGTAGCCGTTTCCAGTCCACTATGGCCAAATCACCTCTCAGCTTAGCAAAGTTGGCTTTTCCCCAATTTAGAACTTTTATTCCTGGTCTATCTTTGTCCTTTTCCACAACTACCTTAAATCTAACTAAATTATGGTCACTGGCACCTAAATGCTCTCCTACTGATACCCCTTCCACTTGCCCAGCTTCATTCCCGAAAACTAAATCCAGAACCGCCCCCTCCCGTGTTGGGCTTGCTACATACTGGTGAAAAAAAGTTCTCCTGAATGCATTTTAGGAATTCCGCACCCTCTGTACCCTTCACATTAATTTTATCCCAGTTAATATTAGGATAGCTGAAATCCCCCACTATTACTGCCCTATAGTTTTTGCACTTCTCAGAAATTTGCCTACATATTTGCCCTTCTATCTCCCTCTCACTGTTTCAGGGTCTATAGTACACTCCCAGTAGTGTGATCGCCCTTTTTTGATTTTCAGTTCGACCCACATGGCCTCGTTTGAGGATCCCTCTAATATATCATCCCTTCTCACAGCTGTAATAGTTTCTTTAATCAATACCGCGAGCCCCCTCCCTTTTTACCCCCCTCCCTTTTTACCCCCCTCTCTATCCCGTCTGAAAATCCTGTAACCAGGAATGTTGAGCTGCCATACCTGCCCCTTTTTTAGCCATGTCTCTGTAATAGCTATAATACCTGTGTCTACCTGTGCTCTCAGCTCATCTGCCTTATTCTCTATACTCCTTGCATTGAAGGAAGAATGTTCCCAATGTTTGGGAAGTCCAGAACCAGGGGTCACAGTCTAAGGATAAGGGGTAAGCCATTTAGGACCGAGATGAGGAGAAACTTCTTCACCTAGAGAGTGGTGAACCTGTGGAATTCTCTACCACAGAAAGTTGTTGAGGCCAATTCACTAAATATATTCAAAAAGGAGTTAGATGAAGTCCTTACTACTAGGGGGATCAAGGGGTATGGCGAGAAAGCAGGAATGGGGTACTGAAGTTGCATGTTCAGCCATGAACTCATTGAATGGCAGTGCAGGCTAGAAGGGCCGAATGGCTTACTCCTGCATCTATTTTCTATGTTTCTAAGTATATACCATTTAGTACAGGCAAACCTCCTTGTTGACAACTATCTAGTCCTTGTTTCCTCTTCTAAACTCCAATTAGTATAGGCCCAACCTGCTCAACCTTCCCCATAAGACAATCCCTTTATCTCAGGAATCAACCTTGTGAACCTTCTCTGAACTGCCTCCAATGCAAGTATACCCCTCCTTAAATAAAGAGACCAAAACTGTACGCAGTACTCCAGGTGTGGTCTCACCAACGCCCGGGTCATATTCACTTCTCTGGAGATAGAAAATACCACTAATTGAATAGCATAGACTTACATAGAATGTGCAGCATAGAAACAGGCCATTTGGCCCAACAGGGTCCGTGCCGGTGTTTATGCTCCACACCAGCCTCCTCCCACCCCTCTTCACCTCACCCCATCACCATATCCTTCTATTCCTTTCTCCCTCATGTGTTTATCCAGCTTGCCCTTAAATGCATCGATACTAATCACCTCAACCCCTCCCTGTGGCAGCGAATTCCACATTCTCATCACTCTCTGGGTAAAGAAATTTCTCCTGTATTCTTTATTAGATTTATTAGTGACGGTCTTATATTTAGGGCCCCTAGTTTTGCTCTCCCCCACAAGTGGAAACACCTCCACATCCACCCTATCAAACCCTTTTATAATCTTACACCCTCTTATTAGGTCACCTCTCAGCCTTTTTTCTAGAAAAAAGAGCTCTAGCCTATTCATTTTTTTCTGACAGGTGTAACCTCTCAGTTCTGATATCAACCTTGTAAATCTTTTGTTTTGCACCTTCTCCAATGCCTACACACCCTTTTTGTAAGATGGAGACTAGAACTCTGCACAGCATTCCAAGGTTCTGTATGTTTAACATAAATTCTCTGCTTTTTAGTTCTATTCCTCTAACCCCAGTGTTGTGTTTACCTTTTTTATGGCTTATTAACCTGCGTTTCTACTTTTAGTGATTTGTGTATCTGTACCCTAGATCGCTTTGCTCCTCTATCCCATTTAGACTCTTATTTACCAAGGAGTATGTGGCCTCTTCTCCCTACCAAAACGCACCAGCATACATTTATCTATACAGCAGTTTGGTGCTTGTAAATATATCCAAAAGTAAATAACAGTCCCCAGTTGTAGAGCTCGCTGAAAGAACTGGAACATCGCAACAGGAGGAGGCCATTCAGCCCCTCGGGCCTATTCTGCTTTCAGTTGGGTCACGGCTGATCTGTATCTTAACTCCATTTACCCGCCTCAGTTCCTTAACCCTTAATACCCTTGCCGAACCGAAAACTTAGCAATCTCAGTTTTGACATTTTCAATTGACCCCCGGTCTCAACAGCTTCCTGACACCCCTGGACACTCCTGGCTGTAATTTTAAGGTTGCTCCACCCTTGTTCTGGACTCTCCCACCAGAGGAAATAGTTTCTCTCTATCTACCCTGCCAACTCCTTCAATCATCTTAAACACCTCAATTAGATCACCCCTTAAGTCTTCAAAACTCAAGGGTATACAAGCCTAGTCTGTGCAACCTATCCTCATAATTCAACCCTTTTAGCTCCAGTATCATTCTCAACAGGAGAAACATGATCCTAAATCTATCTGTCTTGTGTATGTATCTGTATCTCACATATTAAAGATGATTTATCTGTGCATGTTCTCTGTCAGACGCACTTCATGTGTCACATTCTGATGCCACACTTTGTAGATTTGACTCAAACCGATACAGCGGCAAATCAGGACTGAGAAGGCAGAGAAACTACAAATTAAAAACAGCCGGGAAACTATCAGTTAGAAACTACGAAGGACTTACAAAATAACTAACCATAGAGAAGGATACAGCACAGAAGGAGGCCATTCGGCCCATCCTGCCTGTGTCGGCTCTGTGAAAGAGCGATCCAACCAGTTCCACTCCCCCCTGCTCTTTCCCCACAGCCCTGAAAATTTCTCCCTTTCACATATTTATCCAATTCCCTTTTGAAAGTTACTATTGAATCTGCTCCCACCGCCCTTTCAGGCAGCGCGTTCCAGATCACAACAACTCGCTGCTTAAAAACATTCTCCTCATCTCCCCCTCTGGCTCTTTTGCAAATGGTCTTAAATCTGTGTCCTCTGGTTACTGACCCTCCTGCCACTGGAAACAGTTTCTCCATAGCTACTCTATTAAAACACCAATATTAAATCTCCCCTTAACCTTCTCTGCTCTGAGGAGAATCCTTATTGTCCAGTCCGGGGAACCTACCATTGATAAAAAAGCAGAAAGTTACTCAATAAAATCATACTTCAGGAAAATGTTTCTTGTGTGGCATTTTAGCTCCTCAGCTGACTACGAGTTCAAAATCAGATGTCTACCATAGTATTAAAATATTAAAAATTCCATGACATGTTTAAACAGAGTTAACGTTTCAGGTCGGTGACCTTTTGTGACGAAGGGCCATTGACCTGAAACGTTAACTCTGTTTCTCTCTCCACAGATGCTGCCTGACCCGCTGAGTGTTTCCAACATTTTCTGTTTATATTTCAGATTTCCAGCATCTGCAGTATTCTGCTTTTGTATTAATGTTTAAATTAAACTTGCCTTTTGTGTGCCATCATTAAGGTTTTTACTTTCGGCCTCAGCTTCTGTTAAAAGCCTCAGCTTGAAGTTGATACGTTTCCAAAATTCTATCAGCTGCTGGCAGTTCCCATGACTGCAACTTGTAGGATGCCTCAGCCTAAGTGTGCACAGTTTCGAAGCATAGCTCAGCATCATTTTCAGTGTACAACTTGAAGCTTTTGTCCCTTAATGTTTTAGCAAACTTTTTTGTAGTTTCTTTGCTTTTCCAAATGATTTGAAAACAAGCTGGTGACTGAATTTTAGCAGCCTTTTTCCAAGTAAAGTTTCAAATCTGACCATGATCAAATGCTCTATTTTACTTCTGAGAGAAACCTTGCTCAGAGAGGGAGAGAGAGGAGGGATTTTTATCCTCTGTTTATACCGCAAAATTGTAAGCAATGATTATTTACTGAAATTGTATTTTTCTCAGTTTCTCAATGTTGAATTTGTAATGTATTTGCTTCATGGGTTCTTTGCTTAAGAATTCACCTTGCTATTAAGAATTAGTTGGTTTATTAGCAAAAGGTTTAACAATCACACTACACATTACCAGTTCATCCACCAGGCTCACAACCACCTGCTTCATCGTGGATTCCCTGAACCCAACTGGCTGGGGTTTTATTGAGTCTTGTAAACATCACGTTACTGGCTAAGCCACTCCCCCAACTCAACAGCTCTACAATCCTGTGAGCATGCTCACCGGTGCATACATTACTGAGGGTTTTCTTCCAGCTACAGCACCATTTGTTTTTTCCAAATAATTTGAAAAGAAGCTGGTGGGTGAATGATTTATTTATTTATTATTAACCGCACGTTGTCCCACACATGATTGTTTCTGGCGTTTGTTCTGAGGAAGTTGGGACCCTGTTAATCTGAGGCTGTACACGTGTGTTCACATTTGATGTCTGAACTAACATGCCTTTTGCCAGTGGAGAGATCGAGAGCCCAGTCGTTTCCTACCAGCAAGTTGGGCAAGAAACCCTCACAGAGAAAATGTGCAGAAAATCGTCTTTTCATCGGAATTAAAGAGTCACAGAATGAAGGCGAAATTTTTCGTCCAAGTGCGGACTGCTTTCTGTGTTCAAACTATTAAATATCCTCACACTGAGAGTTTTACACGTTTAGTATGCAATGTGGAATTTTTCTCTGCAGGAAAAGGTCATATTTCTGCGGAAGTTTTTACATCTTGCTCCATAAAGCAAGAGATTAGTGCTTAATAAAAATATTGAGCTACTGCAGTTTAGTGACTCTAAAAGTGACAGTAAGATATTCAGGCTTTGTAACACTTAAGACATGGGGTGGCTGGATACAGCTGGTGCCACCTACCTAAAGGGGACATAATTATACCCCACTGATTGTTTTCGTCTTGGTTGTAATTGAAATTGAACCAAACTATAGTGAGAGTGACGACATCACTGCACATACCTAGAGCTGAGACTGGGTATTAAAGTTCAGACCGCTAGAGATATTTTGGGTACGATTTTTACTCGGGCTGAGTTTCGTATGTGCAGGGGTAGAAACAGATAGAGAACCGTCTAGCCCCCTCCACCGTCCCCGCTCCCCCCCCACCCACCCCAGAGTGTGATGTTTGGGAGAATTTAATTCACGGGCCTCATTAACATATTCCTACAAAAGTCAATGAGTGTGACATTGGCTACTTCAAAAAATAGGGGTTTTGACAACATCTTAAAAACCCCACTCCAGAGACTTGAGCACGTAATCTAGGCTGGCGCTCCCAGTGCAGTGCTGAGGGAGCGTAGCACTGTCGGAGGTGCCGTCTTTCAGATGCGACGTTAAGCCGAAGCCCCGTCTGTCCTCTCTCAGGTTCTCCCGGTGTCCTGGCCAGCATTAATCCCTCAACCAACATCTAAAAGAACAGATAATCTGATTGCTGTTTGTGGGTGCTTGCTGTGCACAAAATGGCTGCCACATTTCCTCCAAAACAATGGTGAAAACATTTCAGAAGTATTTCATTGAATATAATTTACCAAAATTCCCTGGATTCTGGGGAGGTCCCAGCAGATTGGAAAACTGCAAATGTAATGCCCCTATTTAAAAAAGGAGGCAGACAAAAAGCAGGAAACTATAGACCAGTTAGTCTAACATCTGTGGTTGGGAAAATGTTGGAGTCCATTATTAAAGAAGCAGTAGCAGGACATTTGGAAAAGCATAATTAAGTCAAGCAGAGTCAGAATGGATTTATGAAGGGGAAGTCATTTTTGACAAATTTGCTGGAATTCATTGAGGATGTAATGAACAGGGTGGATAAGGGGGAACCAGTGGATGTGGTTTCCACATTTAAGAAAGGACATACTTGCTTTGGAGGCAGTTCAGAGAGGGTTCACTTAGTTGATTCCGGAGATGAGGGGGCTGACATGAGGAAAGGTTGAGTAGGTTGGGCCTCTAATCATTGGAATTCAGAAGATTGAGAGGTAATCTTATTGAAACGTATAAGATTATGAGGGGGCTTGACAAGGTGGATGCAGAGAGGATGTTTCCACTGATGGGGGAGACTAGAACTAGAGGGCATGATCTTAGAATAAGGGGCCGCCCATTTAAAACTCAGATGAGGAGGAATTTCTTTTCTCAGAGGGTTGTAAATCTGTGGAATTCACTGTCTCAGAGAACTGTGGAAGCTGGGACATTGAATAAATTTAAGACAGAGATAAACAGTTTCTTAACCGATAAGGGAATAAGGGGTTATGGGGAGTGGGCAGGGAAATAGACCTGAGTCCATGATCGGATCAGCCATGATTGTATTAAATGGTGGAGCAGGCTCGAGGGGCTGTATGGCCTACTCCTGCTATTTCTTATGTTCTTAAAGTGCTTTGGGATGTCCTGAAATTGTGAAAGGCTCTACATGAATGCAAGTTTTTGTTCCCCACCAAAAGAAGGTATATTAGCTATATCAAGGATTACGATGGGCAGTGTTGATGGAAGGTAAACTTAATCCCACAGTTCCTTACTCAGAACTAGCACATATTATGTGGCTCAAAGGCAGGAAGCAGAGGGTAATGGTTGATGGGTGTTTTTGCGACTGGAAGGCTGTTTCCAGTGGGGTTCCGCAGGGCTCAGTACTAGGTCCCTTGCTTTTTGTGGTATACATCAATGATGTAGACTTGAATATAGAGGGTATGATTAAGAAATTTTTGCTGGTGATACTAAAATCGGCTGTGTGGTTGATAATGAAGAAGAAAGATATAGACTGCAGGAAGATATCAATCAACTGGGCAGAACAGTGGCAAATTAAATTTAATCCGGAGAAGTGTGGGGTAATGCATTTGGGAATGGCTAACAAGGAAAGGGAATACACATTAGATGGTAGGACACTGAGAAATGTAGAGGAACAAAGGGATTTGGAGTGCATGTCCTGAAGGTAGCATTCCAGGTAGATAAGGTGGTTAAGAAGGCATACGGAATGCTTGCCTTTATTAGCCGAGGCATAGAATACAAGAGCAGGGGGGTTATGCTTGAACTGTGTAAAACACTAGTTAGGCCACAGCTAGACCAGAACTGGTCACCGCATTACAGGAAGGATGTGATTGCACTGGAGCGGGTACAGAGGAGATTTACGAGGATGTTGCCGGGAGTGGAGAATCTAAGCTATGAGGACAGATTGAATAAGCTAGGTTTGTTTTCCTTGGAACAGAGGAGGCTGAGGGGAGAGCTTATTGAGGTGCCTTATTATGAAGGGCCTAGATATAGTGGATAGAAAGGGCCTATTTCCCTTAGCAGAGCGGTCAACAACCAGGGGGCATAAATTTAAAGTAATTGGTAGATGTTTTAGAGGGGATTTGAGAGGAAATTTCTTCACCTAGAGGGTGGGAGGGTCTGGAACTCACTGCCTGAAAGGGTGGTAGAGGCAGAAACCCTCACCACATTTAAAAAGTACTTGGATGTGCACTTAAAAGTGCCGTAACCTGCAGGACTACGGACCTAGAGCTGGAAAATGGGATTAGGCTAGATAGCCTTTTGTTGGTCAGCGCAGACACAATAGGCTGAAATGGCCTCCTTCCATGCTGTAAATTTCTATGATTCTATGATTATCAAGAAGCAAAAAGTGATTCTAGAGAAACTAATTGGGCAAAAGCAAGCATGGATCCAGAAGATTTTCACAGTTCTTACCTGTTTCCAGGCTGCGTTTAACAAATCCTGACAGAGTATATACCTGAAATTCAGGAAATTACTGGAAAAGAAAGAATTGGAGGGCCCAGATCAGCTATACAACACTTGGTCTGGCAGAAGTCAGGAGCCATGCTAGCACACGGCCTGTCACTCTCCATCCCTCTCCCTGGCCACTGTCTGAGGCGGAAGCAGACTGTTTGCAACCTTGGTGTTCTATTTCACCCTCAGCTGAGCTGGTTTTCATAGGGAAATTGGATGGTTTTTTGAGTTGGGCTTCAGCCATTATCTACAAGGACACCCTCAAAGCCTCCCTGATAAAGTGCAACATCCCTATCGACACCTGGGAGTCCCTGGCCAAAGACGGCCCTAAGTGGAGGAAGTACATCCGGGAGGGTGCTGAGCACCTCGAGTCTCGTCGCTGAGAGCATGGAGAAATCAAGCACAGGCAGCAGAAAGAGCATGCGGCAAAGCTGTCCCACCCACCCTTTCCCTCAACGACTATCTGTCCCACCTGTGACAGAGTCTGTGGCTCGTAGTGGACTGTTCAGCCACCAAAGAACTCACTTTAAGAGTGGAAGCAAGTCTTCCTCAATTCCGAGGGACTGCCTATGATGAGTGATAATGGGAGGACTTCAACTATCCTAATATAGACTGGGATAATAATAGTATAAAGGGCAGAGAGAGGGAATAATTCCTGAAGTGTGTTCAGGAGAACTTTCTTGATCAGTACGTTTCCAGCCCAATGAGGAAGGAGGCATTGCTGGATCTAGTTCTGGGGAATGGGGTGGAGCAAATGTCAGTAGGGGAACATTTAGGGAACAGTGATCATAGTATAAGGTTTAGATTAGTTATGGAAAAGGACAGGGAGCAATCCAAAGTAAAAATACTTATTTGGAGGAAGGTCAATTTCAGTGGGTTGAGAATGGATCTGGCCTGGGTACATTGGAATCAAAGACTGGCAAAACTGTGATCAAACAATGGGCTGCCTTTAAAGCAGAGATGGTTTGGGTACAGTCGAAGTACATTCCCACAAGGGGAAAGGTAGGGCAACCAAAGTCAAAGCTCCCTAGATGATGAAAGAGATAGAGAGTAAGTTGAAGCAGAAAAAGTGGGTGTATGGCAGATGTCAGGTTGAGAATACAAGTGAGAACCAGGCTGAATATAGAAAGTTCAGAGGGGAAGTGAAAAAGAAAATAAGAGGAGCAGAGAGTATGAGAATAGATTGGCAGCTAACATAAAAGGGAATCCAAAAGTCTTCTATAGGTGTAGAAATATTAAACGGGTAGTAAGAGGGGTGGGGCCAATCAGGAACCAAAAGGATACATACACATGGAGACAGAGGGCATGGTTAAGGTACTAAGTGAGTACTTTGCATCTGTCTCACCAAGGAAGAAGATGCTGCCAAAGTCATAGTGAAAGAGGAGGTAGTGGAGATACTGGATGGGATAAAAATTGATAAAGAGGAGGTACTAGAAAGGCTGACTGTATTTCAAGTAGACACATCACCAGGACTGGATGCTGAGGATAGTAAAATGGAAATCGCGGAGGTACTGGCCATAATCTTCCAATCCTCCTTACATATGGGGGTGGTGCCAGAGGACTTGGAGAATTGCAAATGTTACACCCTTGTTCAAATAAGGGTGCAAGGATAAACCCAACAACTGCAGGCCAGTCAGTTTAACCTTGGTCATGGGGAAGCTTTTAGAATCGCTAACCGTCACTTGGACAAGTGTGGAGTACTTAAAGAAAGCCAGCACAGATTTGTTAAAGGCAAGTCATGTTTAACTAAATTGATTGAGTTTTTTGATGAGGTAACAGAAAGGATGGATGAGGGCAATGCGGTTGACGTGGTGTACATGGACTTTCAAAAGGCATTTGATAAAGTGCCACATAATAGGCTTGTCAACAAAGTTGAAGCCCATGGAATAAAAGGGACAATGGCAGAAATGGATACAACATTGGCTAAGTGACAGGAAACAGAGAGTAGTGGTGACCGGTTGTTTATCGGACTGGAGGAAGGTATACAGTGGTGTTCCCCAGGGGTCAGTACTAGGACTTTACTTGATATATTTTAATAACTTCGACATGGGTGTACATGGTCTTATTCAAAATCTGCAGACGACACAACATTTGGAAGTATAGTGAGCAGTGAGGAGGATAGTGATAGACTCAGGAAGACATAGACAAGCTGGTGGAATGGGCGGACACGTGGCAGATGAAATTTTATGCAGAAAAGTGCAAAGTGATACATTTTGGTAGGAAGAATGAGGAGAGGCAATATAAACTGAAGGGTAAAATCTTAAAGGGGGTGCATGAACAGAGAGACCTGGGGGTATATGTGCACAAATCATTGAAGGTGGAAGGGCAGGTTGAGAAAGTGGTTAAAACGCATACGGGATCCTGGGCTTTATAAATAGAGGCATAGAGTATAAAAGCATGGAAATGATGATGAACCTGTATAAACCACTGGTTCATCCTCAACTGGAGTATTGTGTCCAATTCTGGGCACCGCACTTTAGAGAGGGTGCAGAAAAGATTTACGAGAATGGTTCCAGGGATGAGGGACTTCAGTTACGTGGATAGACTGGAGAAGCTGGGGTTGTTCTCCTTGGAGCAGAGAAGGTTGAGAGGAGATTTGATAGAGGTGTTCAAAATCATGAGGGGTCTGGACAGAGTAGATAGGGAAAAACTGTAACCATTGGTGGAAGGGTCGAGAACCAGAGGACACAGCTTTAAGGTGATTGGCAAAAGAACCAAAGACGGAATGAGGAAAAACATTTTTACCCAGCGAATGGTTAGGATCTGGAATGCGCTGCTTGAAAAGGTGTTGGAGGCAGATTTTATCGTGGCTTTCAAAAGGGAGTTGGATAAGTACCTGAAAGAAAAAGATTTGCAGGGCTACGGGGAAAGGGCGGGGAGAGTAGGACTAGCTGAAGTGCTCTTGCAGAGAGCCGGCATGGACTCGACGGGTCGAAAGTGGGCAAACGTTTGGCAGACGGAGTATAATGTGGGAAAGTGTGAGGTTATCCACTTTGGCAGGAAAAAAAAGCAAAGTATTATTTAAATGGAGAGAAATTACAAAATGTTGCAGTACAGAGGGACCTGGGGGTACAGCAAGTGATCAGGAAGGCAAATGGAATGTTGGCCTTTATTGCAAGGGGGATAGAGTATAAAGGCAGAGAAGTCCTGCTACGACTGTACAGGGTATTGGTGAGGCCACACCTGGAGTACTGTGTACAGTTTTGGTCTCCATATTTAAGGAGGGATATACTTCCTTTGGACGCAGTTCAGAGAAGGTTCACTATGTTGATTCCCGAGATGAAGGGGTTGACTTATGAAGATAGGTTGAGCAGGTTGGGCCTGTACACATTGGAGTTTAGAAGAATGAGAGGTGATCTTATTGAAACATATAAGATACAAGGTAGATGCAGAGAGGATATTTCCCCTTGTGGGGGAATCTAGAACTAGGGGGCATAGTTTCAGAATAAGGGGCCGCGTATTTTAAACTGAGATGAGGAGGAATTTCTTCTCAGAGCGGTCTAAATCTATGGAATTCTCTACCCCAGAGAGCTGTGGAGGCTGGGTCATTGAATATATTTAAGGCGGAGATAGACAGATTTTTGAGTGAAAAGGGAGTGAAGGGTTATGGGGAGCGGGCAGGGAAGTGGAGATGAGCTCATAATCAGATCAGCCATGATCTTACTGAATGACGGCTCGAGGGGTCAAATGGCCGACTCCTGCTCCTATTCCTTATGTTCCTATGAATGGCCTCCTTCAATGCTGCAACCATTCTATGATTCTATGATTAAAAATCTTGAAGACCATTGCATTACAAATCCTCAGGAGCATTGCACTGTAAAGGGATGAAATCCAAAAAAGTATAAGCCAATCTACTGTGTTAAAGTTTACAATTACCCTGTTTTATTAAATAAATGTTGGGAAAAATTTAAATAAATGTTGGGGAAAAAAATCTGTTCACTGCCTGTGACGTTTCCCAGCTCTAACTCTTGTTCTCTGATCCTTGCTGACTTCATGTTGCTTTGTTGATCTGGCCAATCTCCCTCATCTCAGACCATTGCTGCAACTCAGCATATTTTCTCTGATTTTCGAGCAAGTGTATTTGCTGTACCTATAGATGCTTTTCCTGCCCACTGACCCAGACTCCTTTGATTCCTCTATAATTCTGCTTCCCTCTCATTAACAAAATAGAAAAATGTATGTGGCTGTACCCCCAGACCACACTTCTGAAAGTCTCTCCCTCTAGATCCTATGTAACCAGGAGGAGCATAGCCTCCCATGGACCCCTCTGTCTATAGGCCTCCCAAGTTGTCAGCCATTGCTCAGTGGGCAGCACTGAGAAGGTTGTGGGATGAGAGACTTGAGCACAAAATCTAGGCTGACATTCCCAGTGCCAGTACTGAGGGAGCGCCGCATTGTCGGAGGGGCAGTACTGAGGGAGTGCTGCACTGTCGGAGGTGCGGTCTTCCAGATGAAACGTCAAACCGGGGCCCCGTCTGCCCTTTCAGATGGATATTAAAGATCCCAAGGCAACTATTCAAAGAAGAGCAGGGGAGTTTTCCTGGTGTCCTGGTCAATATTTATCACTCAACCAACATCAGTAAAACAGATTATCTGGTCATTGTCACATTGCTGATTGTGGGAGCTTGCTGTTATCAAACGCTGGTGCATTTCCTACAATCCAACAGTGACTACACTTCAAAATACTTGGTTGTAAAGTGCTTTGGGACATCCTGAGGTTGTGAAAGGCGCTATAGAAATACAAGTCTTTTTTCTTGCTCCTCACTTTCCTTCGAAAATACCTTGGGATATTTTACCCCTACCTGAGAGAGCAGACAAGTTTAATATCTCATCTAAAAGATGGCATCTCCGACAATACAGTATTCCGTCAGTACCACACTGAAGCATCAGGTTCGACTATGCGCTCAAGTCTATGGAGTGGGGCTTGAACCGACAACATTGTGAATCACCTTGTTATTGTTGATGTCGGTGCTCGACCTTGAATCTAATTCACAACCAGCTGTTCATCGCAGCTCCTTTGTATGGGCAGTTATTCAACTCACCTGCTACTCTGAGAAAAAATATTTCTTATCTCAGATCTTGCTCTACCTTTCCCAATTTTGTGTTCACATCCTCCAGTTTGTGATGACAATCGAGGCCAGGTTATCTACGTATGCCTGTGTTGAAATCAACACTCGTCAAGCCACCTCCTTCTAACTCATCCTTTCCCTGGTTCTTGAAACTATGGAATGCCTTGTCTCACTCAGTCTTCCCTTCTTGTCGGCATTAAACCTCAATCTTGGTACAATTTAATCACTGCTTCTGGATAAAAAGGATATAGAAGCACTGCGAAAGCTGCAAAAAAAAAGATTTACAAGGGTGATATCAGACCTATCAGGAGAGACAGGCTGGGGCATGTTTTTCTAGAAAAGAGAAAGCTGAGGGATGACCTGTCTTTAAATTATGATGTTTTTTTAATTCATTCACAGAATGTGGGCATCACTGGCAAAACCAGCATTTATTACCCATCTCCCATTGCCCTTGAGAAGATGCTGGTGAGCCACCTTACACAACAGAGTGTCTCGCTGGGCCATTTCAGAGGGCAGTTAAGAGTCAACCACATTGCTATGGGTCTGGAGTCACATATAGGCCCAGACCGGGTAAGGACAGCAGATTTCCTTCCCTAAAGGGCATCAGTGAACCAGATGGGTCTTTCCAACAATCCAGTGGTTTCATGGACACCATTACTGACACCAGCTTTTAAAAAAATTAATTGAATTTAAATTCCCATTTAAACTCATGTTTCTGGATCATTGGTACAGGCTTTTGGATTACTGCTCCAGTAACATAACCACTGTGCTACCATACCCTGTTCAATAAGGTAGATGTAGAGAAGATGCTTCAACTTGTGGGGGAGTCCAAAACTAGAGGTCATAAATATAAAATCGTCACTAATAAATCCAATAAGCAATTCAGGAGAAATTTCTTCATCCAGAGAGTGGTGAGAATTGGAACTTGCTGCCACAGGGAGTGCTTGAGACAAATGGCATAGATGCATTTAATATGAGGCGAGATAAACACATGAGGGAGAAGGGAACGGAAGGTTTGCTGATAGGGTGGGAGGAAGTCGGATAGGAGGAGGCTCATGTCAAGCATAAACACCGATATAGTTGTTAATTATATATCATTTGTCTCGCCGCCTCTTGTATTATTTCCAATGTTGGTGGGTTCTGCATGGGGACCTTTTCCTTCATTTAGATCTCTTAGAATATATAGGACTGGATTTCCGTTGGACTTGCATGTCTACAGGCACCCCAGAGAGGCTATAATGGGATATGCAAATAATTCCCGGCAGGACGGCCAGCTTCCAGCGCCCCGCCGGGAAAACTGTTGCCGGTTTTACGGGGGGCGCTGAGCTGTACCGCCGCCGGTTGTGACACCGTTGTGAAATCTGATTGGAGCGGGACCCATAGCACCCCGTATCGCACCATAGTGGGGTCACCTGGGTAAGCGGGCAGTCCGGGCTGTCCCGGCGGTGGTGCGGGAAGGAATGAGTACATCGGGTAAATGTGATTGTTTTATTTTTGCGATCTATCTTTATGGGGTGAGCAAGGTATTGGGAATGTTTTTTGTGGGGGTTTTTTTGGCGATTTTTTGTTCCAGGGAAGCCTCCTTCAGGGCACTCCGAGGCCGGCTCTTTAGTGCAGGATTTTCAGTTGCCCAGCCGGCGTAGTGTCCTGAGACAGGTGTGTAACACCCCCCTTAGCGCTCCGCCCAATACTCAGGGCTCAGCTGGTGAATTTTGTGGCTGCAGACGCAAACCAATTCCCGGCGCAAAATTTACCGTCCCGCCGCCATTAGCGGCCGATTTAGCTCCCAATCGAAAATCCAGCCCCAGATACTTTTAACATCAACATTACCCTTCACTCTCAGCATTTTAAAATATCCCCTTTCAAACTTCGTTTTCCCATTACCAACCTGTTGAGTCGCTCCTCATAACTTTAAAATCAATGATACGGATGCTTGAGGTTAGACTTGCTGACTCGGGTGGTGAAACTAGTACTGACACAGGAAGCACAAGGCGGGTGCCTCCATCTATTTCTGAATTCAGACCATGCTTTGAATTCTCAAATAAGCATTGCATTCTAATCCCATGCAAAATATATGATTTACATAAGCAATCTGCATGAAAAGGCAATACTTTTTTATGAGGTATGAGAAAAGATGAGGATGATTTATGGGATCTGAAAGGATCTGGTGTACGTTGTGAAAAATTTATCAACTGTGTAAAACCTTCTTTTAAGATCAGACGTTGCTGAGGAACAGGATGGTGATTAATGGCAGTCTCGCACACACGGGGAGATATGTGAGCTGCAATAATACAATCAGTCAATCGGCAGTTAATCTGCTCCTGTCAGCATATGTATTGGCAAATTAGACATTTGCCAGCAGAGGGTTATTAATTATGGAGTGGAATTATGAAGGGAATGCGTGATTATTTGAAGAGAGGCGGCACAGTCAGGTTTATTCAACACGGCTCTCTCAACTCATATCGGCACTGCTGAAATTAAGACTTGTTGCACTCGGTCCTATTCTTGGATGTATAGTGAACAGTGAGGAGAGCAGTGATAGACTGAACAGTGAGGAGGAGAGTGATAGACTTCAAAAGGACATAGACAGGCTTGTAGAATGGGCGGACACGTGGCAGATGAAATTTAACGCAGAAACGTGCAAAGTGATACATTTTTGTAGGAAGAGCAAGGAGAGGCAATAGAAACATAGAAATTTACAGTGCAGAAGGAGGCCATTTTGGCCATCGTGTCCACGCCGGCCAACAAAGAGCCACACGGCTCTCGGTCAGCAGTCCTGAAGGTTACATATAAACCTACGAACAATGAACAATGGCGGAAAGGTAAAGAGCACCCAGTCCGCCTCACACAACTGCGACACCCCTTATACTGAAACCTACAACCTAAAGGGTACAATCCTAAAAGGGGTGCAGGGACAGAGGGATATATATGTACACAAATCGTTGAAAGTGACAGGGCAGGTTGAGAAAGTGGTTAAACAATTATACGGGATCTTGGGCTTCATAAATAGAGGCATAGAGTACAAAAGCAAGGAAATTATGATGAACCTTTATAAAATACTGGTTCGGCCTCAACTGGAGTATTGTGTCCACTTTAGGAAGGATGTGAAGGCCCTAGAGAGGGTGCAGAAAAGATTTACAAGAATGATTCCAGGAATGAAGGACTTCAGTTACGTGGACAGACTGGAGCAAAGAAGGTTGAGAGGAGATTTGAGAGGTGTTCAAAATCATGAGGGGTCTGGACAGTGTAGATAGAGAGAAACTGTTCCCATTGGTGGAAGGGTCGAGAACCGGAGGACACAGATTTAAGGTGATTGGCAGAAGAACCAAAGGCAACATGAGGAAAAACTTTTTTACACAGCGAGTGGTTAGGATCTGGAATGCACTGCCTGAGAGGGTGGTGGAGGCAGACTCAATCGTGGCTTTCAAAAGGGAATTGGATAAGTACCTGAAGAAAATAAAATTGCAGGGCTACGGGAAAAAGGCGGGGGAGTGGGACTGGCTGAGGTGCTCTTGCAGAGAGCCGGCACGGGCTCGACGGGGCCAAATGGCCTCCCTCTGTGCTGTAACCTGTTATGTATGGAGAAAGAGTCAGACTGAACACTGAGCTCAAAGTAAAGTGTGACCTTAGTCTTTTATTGCAGGTCTCCAGAGTACCTCTCCAACCTGTGAGGCCTCCTTAAGTACCCGTGCTCCCAAGGGATTATGGGATCCCTTGGGACTCCAGGGGATGAACCCTCTGGTGGCTGTACAGAGTAAATACAAGTTTACATATATAACAACACCATTCTATGATTCTATTCCAATTCATTCTTTCTCAGGTCCTCCAAACTGTGTAACTGCTCACTTCCCTCAGTTTCCCCTTCCTCCTACAATCTACAGGCTTCTAAAACCCATGATGGGTGTCACTTTATCTATGCTGCTTCATTTACCCTGCCTTCTCTTTTACTCCTTGCAGCCTTGCACTGAGAGGTTCGAACTTTCAGCAAAGATCGAAAAGTCTGGTTCTCTTTTCTCTAGAATAGTGAAGGCTGAGGGGTGATCTCATCGAGGTCACTTGGGGCTTGGTCCTTCCTTTGGACCCACTCATAGTTGTTCATAAGGCTAAGGTAGCATAGTGGTAATGTGACTGGGCTAGTAGTCTAGAACCTGGAGAAATAATCCCGAGACACAAGGTCAAATCCCATCACAGCAGCTGGGGAATTTAAAGTAAATTAAATACATCTGCAATAAAAAGCTTGCATCAGTAATGGTGATTGTTGTAAAAACCCATCTGGTTCACTAATGTCCTTTAGAGAAGGAAATCTGCTGCTCTTACCCAGTCTGGCTGATATGTGACTCCAGACCCACAGCAATGTGGTTGACTCTTAACTGTCCTCTGAAAAACCACTTAGTTGTATTCAAGACAGTGGCTCAGCACCATCTTTTCAAGGGCAATAAATGCTGGCCTTGCAATGCCCACATCCCATGAATAAATGTAAAATGTATGGGATGTCAGGCAGTTGTGGTCTGGGAGGTGAGGTCAGACACTTATTCATGTGCCCTTATGCCACCAAACTGATTTTTAACAATTCACAAAAATCCATCTAACGATTGGAAGCTACCTGATGGTTTTTGCAGCATTTGTTTTTGTCAATATGGGGACTTCCTAAATTGCATGTTACTCATGACCGGCCTTGTGAAGGGCAGGTTTACGATGGATGTCGGGAAGTATTTCTCCACGCAGAGTGCAGCCCACAGTTGGAACAGGATTTGCAAGAGGAGTGCCTGAGGACAAAACACTTGGCTTATTTCAGAAAGAGCTGAACACTGTAAGTGGGAGAGGGCAGAGCCGTTCATCTGGGGGATCGAGACTACATGGGCCGAATGGACTTTTCATCAGAACTTATCTTGTCGAAATGTTTTTACGTTGTATTTCAAAGATGGCAGACAGGGACTGGGGGAGGCCCATTCAGCCCCTCGAGCCTGTTACACAGGAACAGGAGGAGGCCATTCAGCCCCTCAAGCCTGTTACACAGGAACAGGAGGAGGAGGCCCATTCAGCCCCTCAAGCCTATTACACAGGAACGGGAGGCCATTCAGTCCCTCGAGCCTGTTACACAGGAACAGGAGGAGGAGGCCCATTCAGCCCCTCAAGCCTGTTACACAGGAACAGGAGGAGGAGGCCCATTCAGCCCCTCAAGCCTATTACACAGGAACGGGAGGCCATTCAGTCCCTCGAGCCTGTTACACAGGAACAGGAGGAGGAGGCCCATTCAGCCCCTCAAGCCTATTACACAGGAACGGGAGGCCATTCAGCCCCTCGAGCTTGTTACACAGGAACAGGAGGAGACCATTCAGCCCCTCGAGCCTGTTACACAGGAACAGGAGGAGACCATTCAGCCTCTCGAGCCTGTTACACAGGAACAGGAGGAGACCATTCAGCCTCTCGAGCCTGTTACACAGGAACGGGAGGAGGCCCATTCAGCCCCTCAAGCCTATTACACAGGAACGGGAGGCCATTCAACCCCTCCAGCCTGTTACACAGGAACAGGAGGAGGCCGTTCAGCTCCTCGAGCCTGTTACACAGGAACAGGAGGCCCATTCAGCTCCCCGAGCCTGTTACACAGGAACAGGAGGAGATCATTCAGCCCCTCGAGCCTGTTACACAGGAACAGGAAGCCCATTCAGCTCCTCGAGCCTGTTACACAGGAACAGGAGGCCCATTCAGCCCCTCGAGCCTGTTACACAGGAACAGGAGGCCCATTCAGCTCCTCGAGCCTGTTACACAGGAACAGGAGGCCCATTCAGCTCCCCGAGCCTGTTACACAGGAACAGGAGGAGGTCATTCAGCCCCTCGAGCCTGATACACAGGAACAGGAAGCCCATTCAGCTCCTCGAGCCTGTTACACAGGAACAGGAGGCCCATTCAGCCCCTCGAGCCTGTTACACAGGAACAGGAGGCCCATTCAGCCCCTCGAGCCTGTTACACAGGAACAGGAAGCCCATTCAGCTCCTCGAGCCTGATACACAGGAACAGGAGGAGGTCATTCAGCCCCTCGAGCCTGTTCCACCAAACAATTAGATCACGGCTGATTTGTACCTCAACTCCACTTACCCTCCTTTGCTCCGTATCCCTCGATACCCTGACACAACAATAATCTAGCCATCTCAGACTTGAAAGCTCCAATTGTCTCCCAGCGTTCACAGCTTTTTGGGGACAGAAATATTTCTACTGCCCTTTGTGTGGTAAAGTGCCTCTTGATTTCCCTCCTGCATGGTCTAGCTCTAATTTTCAGATTATATCCCCTCGTTCTTGATTTCTCCACCCCTGGTTCTCTGTATCTATCCTATTGAATGATTTTAACGTTAAACATATCAAGAATCCTGCGTTTCTGCAAAAAAACTACTTTACTTTAGAAAATCTGTTTGAGGGTTTCTCTTTTCACTTTTTAAAGATATTTTCTCCTCTTCATCTTTCCTGGCAATCATGGTTCACAGCTTCGAGGGTAGTATGCTTGTATGGCATGTGCCAGACCAGGAACTAGAAATCCAGAGGCGTGAATGCATGATCCAGAGACGTGAGTTCAAATCCACCACGGCAGCTGGGGAATTTAAATTCAGTTAATTAGATAAAACCTGGAATAAAAAGCTAGTGTCAGTAATGGTGACCACGAAACTATCGGATTGTGGTAAAAACCCAACCGGTTCACTGATGTCCTTTAGAGAAGGAAATCTGCCGTCCTTACCCGGTCTGAACCTATGTGTAACTCCAGTCCCATAGCAATGTGATTGACTCTTAACTGCCCCCTGAAAGAGCTAGAAAAGCAATAATAAGAATAAAACTGGACGGACAACCCAGCATCGGCCTGGGCACCGGCTACGGAAGGTCAAGGGCAGCAGGTGCGTGGGAACACCACCACCTCCACATTCCCCTTCGAGTCACACACCATCCTGACTTGGAAATATATCGGCCGTTCCTTCATCGTCGCTGGGTCAGAATCCTGGAACTCCCTAGCAGCACTGTGGGAGCACCTTCACCACACAGGACTGCAGCGGTTCAAGAAGGCGGCTTACCACCACCTTCTCAATGGGCAATGAGGGATGAGCAATAAATGCCGGCCTTGCCAGTGACGCCCACATCCCAGGAACAAATTTTTTAAAATAAATAAATAATGCTGACTGCTCCCTGTCCCCCTACATGTTGAATTCAAAATCCTCGGCCTGGTCTTCATATCCCTCGGAGGCCTTATGGCTGCCTTATCCCTGCAAACACCCACCCTAAATGCCATCCTGCAGTCACAGGAACATAGGAGCAGATGTCGGCCATTCAGCCCCTCAAGCCTGCTCCGCCATTCAGTAAGATCACGGCTGATCTGCGACCTAACTCCATATACCCGCCTTTGGCTTATATCCCTTCATACCTATGGTTAACATTGGACTCCAGCCTCTTGTGCACCCTTTATACCCCACCACTGGTGGGTGAGCACCTCAGCTATATTCTCTGGGATTCCCTCCTTAAACCCCTCTTCCTCGCGCCACCTTTCAATAGCTTCTCTAAACGAACTTGTCGGCCAAGCTTTCGGTCATGCCCCCGAATCTTTCCACCCATGGCTTGACATCTGCTTCCTTACTCCCTCTAAATCACTGTGGGACTTTTTCTGCAAGGCAGGCACTAAAAGAATGCAAAGTCATTGTTTTTAGTGCCGCATAGAATGCCCTCAAGCATTTTTTAAATCATTTTCCGGGATGTGGGCGTCGCTGGCAAGGCTGGCACTTATTTGCAATAAAGTCAATCTTCCTTTATGAAAGCTGATGTGAAGAATCCATTCAACGTATCTGCCATATCCTGTACTCATCTAAACGTTTATTTTGCAACCGCAGGATTTACTAAAGCCCCTTCACAGCCAATGAAGATATTTTTGGGTGTAGTCACTGTTGTAATGCAGGAAACGCGGCAGCCAAATTTGCACACAGCAAGCTCCCACAAACAGTAATATTCTCATGACCCACCCGCTGTTTTTAGTGATGTTGGTTGAGGAATAACTGTTGGTCAGGACACTGGGGAGAACTCCCCTGCTCTTCTTCAAAATAGTGCCACGGGATCTTTTACATCCAGATAGGGGGCCTCGATTTACCATCTCATCCGAATGACGGCACCTCCGACAATCCTCTCCTGATTGTTTGACACCTACTCACTCACTTAATGCCCGCTTGCTCTCGGAGACGGGTGAGCAGCTGCAGAGTGTTGGGTAATAACAGGGCACGCTTTTGCCGGAAGGGATCAGTTCACACACTGCTAACCTCATCCGTTTGGATCTAATTAGTTTGTTTTTTTCAATATTCGACACAGTGAAACAAACAGAGGCATGAGGTTCTGTATTGATGGAGACCGAGAATACCATAGGTCATCCTCACATTTCAGTAGTATTTGGTTATTAACTCCATGCAGCACCATGGTAATCAATGCTAACTGGCTTTGTGCTCAGGAAACCCAGCCTTGTTCTGACCCAGTTATTTTGATGCAGTTCACCTTAATACATCAATACCTTGTGCAGATAATGTTCATGGCGATAAACGTCTATTAGTAAAAGTCTTGCGGATGTATGCCTCGATGATGCAGCAATTTTGGAGAGTCTCTACAACCAATCAGGTCGATGGACCAGACACCGCTGTCCCTTGAACCAATCGCATTCCAGAATGTCAACCAATGTAATCCCAGGGATTGCTGCCCTTTTATCCTGTCTTCTTGACCAGAAATATGGTCTAGAATTGGAGTCGACAACCAGGGTCCAGTCAGATCACAGAAGCGTCTCTTTGGTGTTATTTTTAATTGGTTATTTTTGTGACTGAAGCAATGACATGTGCTACCCACTGAGTCACAACGTTAGCCTCTGAGTCAGAAGGTTGTGGGTTCAAGTTCCAGGAACTTGAGCACATAAATCTAGGCTGACACTCTCAGTGCAGTGCTGAGGGAACACTGCACTGTCGGAGGTGCCGTCTTTCGGTTGAGACGTTAAACCGTGGCCCGGTCTGCTCTCTCATAAAAGATCCTATGACACTATTTCGAAGAAGAGCAGGGGAGATATTCCCTGAGTCCTGGCCAATATTTATCCTTCACTCAACATAACAAAACAGATTATCTGATCATTATCACATTGCTGTTTGTGGGAGCTTGCTGTGTGTAAATTGGCTGTCATGTTTCCCACATTACAACAGTGACCACACTCCAAAAGTACTTTATTGGCTGTAAAGTGCTGTGAGACGTCCGGTGGTTGTGAAAGGTGCTATAGAAATGCAAGTCTTTCTTTCTTTATAACAAAAAAAAAGATTGTGTCCGTACAGCCACTATGACGGTATCCATGAACATATGCACTCCCTCTTCCAACCCTTCCTCCCCCCTCGCCACAGTCTGACACATCCAACAGGGCTCTTTGAAAATATTCATCCTCGAGATGTGGGCCTCATTTACGCAAGGCCGGCATTTATGGCCAGCCCTAGTTGGCCTGAGAAGAGGGTGATGGGCCTTCTTCTTGAACCACAGGGTAAGGGGTTTTTGATTCAACTCAGAGGGCAGTTAAGAGTCAGCTATGTTGGTGTGGGACTGGAGTCCCATAGAGGCCCAGACCGGGTAAGGACGGCAGGATTCCTTCCCTAAAGGGGACATTGGTGAACCCGTTGGCAACAACCACGAGGAACTCAGCAGACAATATTTGCTAATTTATGCTATCTGCTGCAAGGATATTTACAGCCAACCTGCACTCTGCACTGTAAACATGGTGGCACTGTGGGTGTGTGCACTCGGTCCGTACAGCAGTGCAGGTCTCCAGTTGTCCTGGTTAACCCTTGTCACTAGATAAAGGCCTAGCTCTGTCAAGCGCTTGTGGTGGCTGGTGTCATCATCATAGACAGTCCCTCGAATCGAGGATGACTTGCTTCCACGTCAAAAAGTTCACAGGTGTTTCAATGAAGGATCTAATATTCCAGGTCCCGAACTAAATCTTGAAGGGTGGAAGATGCCTGTACATGACCGTTCGGCCACCACACGTTAAAAAAATCCATGCACAGGCATCTTCCACCCCTTCAATTGGAGTTCAGGACTGGAACATCGGGTCCTTCATTGAAACATCTGTGAACTCTTGTGGAAGCAAGTCATCCTTGTTCGAGGGACCGCCGATGATGATGATGATGTTGGGTGCAGGAGACTCACCGTCCTTGTGATATAATACAGGCATGTGGAATCAAGAGAGGGATGCTTGATTAATAATCTTTATTGACAAACACAATAATACAACCAAATACATGCAGTGCTCATGCGATCGGTACCAAGTTAACTCACGAACAGAGAACTCATCGGGAGTTCGCAACTTACGCTCTCCAGCCCACTCGCACTAGTCCTCTGTGAGACTCGCTGGAGTGCGCGCTATCTTTCTATGCTTAATCCCATAAGACAAGCATGCAATTAGGAACATAGGCGCAGGAGGAGGCCATTCTGCCCCTCGAGCCCGTCCTGCCATTCAATGACAAGATGGCTGTATCCTAACTCCACCCACCCGGCTTGGCGCCGTACCCTTTTATTCCCTTTGTCCAGCAAAAATACGGCCAGGGTGATCTGGACTAGTTTCGATCGCCTGAATGGGTTGGAGAGGAATTTTCCCAGGTTTTTTTCTCCCTAAATTGGCCTGGGTTTTTATCTGGTTTTTGCCTCTCCCAGGAGATCACATGGCTCCGGTTGGGGTGGAGTGTAGAATGTTTCAGTATAAGGGATGTCACAGTTCTGGTGAGGCAGATTGGTTGGACTGGGTGCTCTTTGCCTTTCCGTCATTGTTCATAGGTTTATATGTAACCTTTAGGGCTGCTGACTGAAAACTGTGTGGCTCTTTGTTGGCCGGCGCGAACACGATGGGCCGAAATGGCCTCCTTCTGCGCTGTAAATTTCTATGTTTCTATGTTTCTATGATCTCAGATTTAAAATCATGAATTGACCCTCAGCATCCACTGCTTTTTGTGGGAGAGAGTTCCACACTCCCACCACCCTTTGTGTGATGAAGTGTTTCCTAACTTCTCTCCTGAATGGCCTGGCTCTGGTTTGAAGGTGATTCTCCCTTGGTGGAGCAGGTTCAAGGAGCCACATGGCCTACTCCTATTGCTTACGTTCTTGTCTTAGACACCCTCACTGCTGGGTCTTCTCTGTGTCTGGAGACTGATTTAAGCCAATTTAACCCTTACTACTATTACTATAACAACAACTTGAATTTATATAGCACCTTTAATGTAGTGAAAATCCCAAGGTGCTTCACAACAGTGTTATAAGACAAAAGAAATAAATTTGACACCGCGTCATATAAGAAGAAATTACGGCAGGTGACCAAAAGCTTGGTCAAAGAGGTAGGTTTTAAGGAGCGTCTTAAAGGAGGAAAGAGTGGTAGAGAGGCGGAGAGGTTTAGGGAGGGAGTTTCAGAGTTTGGGGTCCAGGCAACAGAAGGCACGGCCACCAATGGTTGAGCGATTATAATCAGAGATGCACAAGAGGGCAGAATTAGAAGAGTGTAGACACCTCGGGGGGTTGTGAGGCTGGAGATTACAGAGATAGGGAGGGGCGAGGCCATGGAGGGATTTATAAACACGGATGAGAATTTTGAAATCAAGGCGTTGCTTAACCGGGTGCCAATGTAGGTCATCGAGCACAGGGGTGATGGGTGAGCGGGACTTGGTGCGAGTTAGGACACGGGCTACCGAGTTTTGAATCACCTCTAGTTTATGTAGGGTAGAATGTGGGAGGCCGGCCAGGAGTGCGTTGAAATAGTCAAGTCTAGAGGTAACAAAGGCACGGATGAGGGCTTCAGCAGCAGATGAGCTGAGGTAAGAGCAGAGACGGGCAATGTTACAGGGGGTGGAAATAGGCGGTTTTAGTTATGCCGCAGATATATGGCTGGAAGCTCATTTCAGGGTCAAATATGACACCTAGATTGCGAACAATCTGGTTCAGCTATAACCTGACCAGCTGCCTAACACTAGCTCATGCACTTTGCTTCCTGACTCAGCAAAGGTTTCAGGAACAGCGGCTGAGCTTTGCTGATCGCAAGATACTAAGAATCAAAGAATACGAAAGAATCAAAGAGCAAGTTATTATTTAAATGGATAAAAATTGCAAAGTGCTGCAGTACAGCGGGACCTGGGGGTACTTGTGCATGAAACACAAAAGGTTAATATGCAGGTACAGCAAGTGATCAGGAAGGCCAATGGTATCTTGGCCTTTATTGCAAAGGGGATGGATTATAAAAGCAGGGAAGTCTTGCTACAGTTATACAGGTTATTAGTGAGGCCTTACCTGGAATACTGCATACAGTTTTGGTTTCCATATTTAAGAAAGGATATATTTGCTTTGGAGGCAGTTCAGAGAAGGTTCACTAGGTTGATTCCTGAGATGAGGGGGTTGATTTATGAGGAAAGGTTGAGGCGGTTGGGCCTCTACTCATTGGAATTCAGAAGAATGAGAGATGATCTTATCGAAACGTATAAGATTATGAGGGGGCTTGACAAGGTGAATGCAGAGAGGATGTTTCCACTGATGGGGGAGACTAGAACTAGAGGGCATGATCTTAGAATAAGGGGCTGTCCATTTAAAACTGAGATGAGGAGGAATTTCTTCTCTCAGAGGGTTGTAAATCTGTGGAATTCGCTGCCTCGGAGAGCTGTGGAATCTGGGACATTGAATAAATTCAAGACAGCAATAGACAGTTTCTTAAACGATAAGGGGGTCAAGGGTTATGGGGAGCGGGCAGGGAAGTGGACCTGAGTCCATGATCGGATCAGCCAAGATTGTATTAAATGGCGGTGCAGGCTCGAGGGACCGTATGGCCTACTCCTGTTCCTATTTCTTATGTTCTTATACTGTGCCGGATCGCTGGGTACAGGGAGATCAATCCGCGGAGGGATGGCAGCACGAGGTGGGCAGGGGTGCTGCCCAGTCAGGACTGGGAGGACCCAAGGGTGCAGTGTGCAACACCCGCACACAGTGCTTGGCTGTGGGAAGAGTACCCGCAGGCAGTATCCACACCGCCCTGTATCCACACACGCCAAGTGTTGGGCAGATGATATTGTTTTTACCTTTACACTGGTCTCCCAAAACTGATTAATGGCCCCGTTCTCACCTCTGTAAACACTAATCTGCTAATTGTTTATCTAGATGTGTCAGTCGGACACCTCATTATTCAGTAAGGCAGTGAAATCAGACACTGGAGATGTCACACTCCCTGGGCTCATAGCGTCCCTTGTTACTGTTAAGCTGCTTCTTCTATTGATCGCCTGCTGTCGTCCCCCAACGGACGGTGTGTGCAGTAAATGCCGTGTCAGCACTCTGCTAAGACCAGCAATCACAAAGATATATGTCTTCCCATCTGACACTAGTCTTGTTTTTTTATTGATTCTCAGGGATGTGGGTGTCATTGGCAAGGCCGGCAATTATTGCCCAGCCCTAATTGCCCCTTGAGAAGGCGGTGATGAACCTCCTTCTTGAACCGCTGCAGTCCGTGTGGTGAAGGTGCTCCCACAGGGCTGCTGCTCGCCGCTCCTTTTATGGCTCCGACCTGCGAGCAGCGAGGGCGGTGGCTGTGGAGAGGGCGACTGGATTGGACGTCATCAAGGCCCAGGTCGGTGATTGGAGCGTGGGCAGGTACAGCAGGAGTGGCGAGGTCGGGGCGGAGAAGCAGCGGGAGATTGCAGAGCGATGTGATCGGGGCCCAGGAGAGGCTTGAGTTCGGGGCCCAGAAGAGGCATGGGCCCAGGGGCAGCATGGGCTACCCACACTGTAATATGTGTGCACACTAGGTCCGTGCAGCAGAGCTGGTCTCCAGTCATCATGGTTAATCCTTGCCACTGGACCAAGACCGAGCTCTGTCAATACCGTGTGGTGGATGGTGTGCAACGGCCACCACACGTTAAAAAATCCATGCACAGGCATCTTCCACCGTTCAGGATGTAGTTCGGGACCTGGAATATCTGCCCTTCATTGAAACACTTGCGAATTCATCCCTTTTTGGTGTGGAAGCAAGTCACCCTCGATACGAGGGACCGCCTAAGAAGAAGAAGGTGCTCCCACAGTGCTGTTAGGGAGGGAGTACCAGGTTTTTGACCCAGCAACGCTGAAGGAACGGCCGATATAATCCCAAGTCAGGATGGTGTGTGACTTGGAGGGGAACATGGAGGTGATGGTATTCCCATGTGCCTGCTGCCCTTGTCCTTCTAGGTGGTGAATGTCGCGGGTTTGGGCGGTGCTGCCAAAGAAGCCTTGGCGAGTTGCTGCAATGCATCTCGGAGGTCGGACTGTCCGGTTGGAAATAGGGCAGGTACGGGAAGCTGCGGGGATCCCGCTAACCCCGGGTTTTACTCAGGCTTCTGGGCGGGCCATTCAGCTGCCTCGCTCGAAAAGGAACGGCCCTGCTATAAACATGCACATCAGGGTCTGACCATGCAGTCAGACCATGGCCGTGATCGCAACGCAGTCCTGACTGAGCAAGGAAATCGTGGCAAAGACAGTCGGGGCCAGGCGATGAGATAACGAGGCAGGAGTGATCCTACAGAGTCTACCAGGAAAGTCGTGGTCTTCCTCCCGTCCCCCGGACTCACCCCGCACCCACCCCTCCCCCCCGCTCCTTCCTCCGTCCCACCCGATTCATTCCCTCAAAGCCCTCCTGGAACATAAGAAATAGGAGCAGGAGTTGGACACATGGCCCATTCAATAAGATTATGGTTGATCTGATCATGGACTCAGCTCCACTTCCCTGCCCGCTCCCCATAACCCTTCACTCCCTTATAGCTCAAAAATCTGTCTATCTCCGCATTGAATATATTCAATGACCCAGCCTCCACACTCTCTGGGGCAGAGAATTCCAAAGATTCACGATCCACTGAGAGAAGAAATTCCTCCTCATCTTAGTTCTAAATGGGCGGCCCCTTATTCTGAGACTATGCCCCCTAGTTTTAGATTCCCCCTCGAGGGAAAACCATCCCCTCCGCATCTACCCTGTCGGACCCCCTCAGAATCTACCGACCCGCACACACACATCTTTCTGCTGGCAGCCGTTTCCCACTCGTGCGTTAATGAGATCCCGGCACTTCAAATAGCCTGGGTCTCAGATGTTTGCCAGCGAGCCCGTTTTGCACCCAGCCCTGCCTCTGCCTGCCCGAAACCCAATCGCCCCCCTGTGGTTTCACGTCTGGCCCGGCTCTGTACGTTGATGTCACGGCACTTTTTGCGTCTGCTCACCAACGAGAGAGGCGGCGCTGGGCTGAGCCTGCGCTGAGTCCCGGGAGAATGTTCCCACAAGGTTTACACAAAGCCCAGCACAAACACGGACGGGCAAACCACCTTGATCGCTCTCCTAGAACCTGACACCCTCAGCACCCCTCCACCAAATATAGGAAGGGAATACCAGGAATTTAAAGCAATTTCTAACAAGATTCAAATTGTGATTGTGGGGAAGTCCAAAACTTGGTGCCATAAATATTAGCTAATTACTAATAAATCCAATAAGGAATTCAGGAGAGTGGTGAGAATTTGGAGCTCGCTATCACAGGGAGTGATTGAGGCCAATAGCAAAGATGCATTTAAGGGGATAGAAGGAAAGAAAGAAAGACTTGCATTTATATAGCGCCTTTCACGACCACCGATGCCCTAAAGCACTTTACAGCTAATTCAGTACTTTTGGAGTGTAGTCACTGTTGTAATTATGGGAAACGCGGCAGCCAATTTGCGCACAGTAAGCTCCCACAAACAGCAATGTGATAATGACCAGATAATCTGTTTTTTTGTTATGTTTATTGAGGGATAAATATTGGCCAGGTGAGATAACTACATAAGGGAGAAAAGAATAGAAGGATATGCTGATAGCGTGAGATGGAGTAGGGTGGCAAGAGGCTGATGTGGAGCATAAAAGCGGCACGGACCTGTTGGGCTGAATGGTCTGTTTCTGTGCTGCACATTCCATGAAATTCTATTTGAAAAAGAATGGTGAAGATTTGTTATTTTTGTGCTGCTATTTTGCTAGCTATCTAAAAATGTTCACTTGTATATAAAACAGCGAATGTTAGTGATTTATTGGGTAGCTGGTTGTTGAGTCCAAGATGAGGGAGTTATGGTAATTTGTTCAATTAGAAATGGAGAAAGAGAATTGAAAAGCTCCCTGGGGATAATAATTATCTCTCAGAGTTAGCGATAATTGTCCAATGGTTAACTTTTAGGAGGGGTCCTCATGGGAGAAATCTTTTTTTCAGTCTCATTTGCTATCACAAGGATTTCACCTCCCAAAACCCGTAACCTCTACCCCCTAGAAGGACAAGGGCAGCAGGCGCATGGGAACACCATCACCTCCATCTTGACTTTGAATCGGCCGTTCCTTCATCGTCGCTGGGTTAAAATCTTGGAACTTCCTCCCTAACAGCACTGTGGGAGCACCTTCACCACAAGGACTGCAGCGGTTCAAGAAGGTGGCTCACCACCACCTTCTCGAGGGCAATTAGGGACGGGCAATAAATGCCGGCCTTTCAGCGACGACCACATCCCATGAAATAATTTAAAAAAATGTAAAATCTAATAGTGGGGCATGTAAATAGTAAACTGTATGACCATTCAGTGGTACCACTCATGATTCTTCGCTTGTGTTTGAAAAGAGTATATTCAGCTGCGTAACATAGTGTGAAATATTGGGGGGTACAGGTCTCAGAGTGGTAGCAGTTCGAGGAAAGTGGGGAGAGAGTGGCTTTAGTGCACATCCTGGAGAGAGGTATATTCTCCTGATTATCACTGACTGTACTGTTATTACTAGTAGACCTCCCCTGGCAATCCTCGCACCCTGGATAGAGAGGTATATCCTCCTGGTTACCACCTCCTGTACTGTTATTACTAGTAGACCTTCCCTGGCAATCCTCGCACCCTGGATAGAGAGGTATATCCTCCTGATTATCACTGATTACTGTTATTACTAGTCGACCTCCCCTGGCAATCCTCGCACCCTGGATAGAGAGGTATATCCTCCTGGTTACCACCTCCTGTACTGTTATTACTCGTAGACCTTCCCTGGCATTGCTCACACCTTGGATAGGGAGGTATATTCTCCTGGTTACCATCGACGGTACTATTTGTACTCACCTGGCATTGCTCACATTGCATTGGGCAATATGTCGATTTATAACAAAGGGTGATAGAGAAGGTACTAGAGAAATTAACTGTGACACTTACAGGAAGTGCCTGCGATCTACCAGACTTTTAATGTATTGTTGATGTCAGGTATCGCGAGTATGGCTGTCACATTGCAGATGTCACATCCGAGGGGTTACATTCCAAATATCACATGTTGTTACTAATGCAAAACAATCCTAAATAAAGAAGAGAAGGAATGGCAGGCATCCTGCACAACTTCTTCTCAATTGGAGTCTGAAATGTACAAGCAGTTTACAAGCAGTGAGAAATGACACTGAGGAGCAGCAAGTCATTTTCATCACTTTTCGCAATTTTCCTATTTTAGTGCTATGTTCCTCTTGCCTGAACAAGTTGATTTTAACAACTATCAATCGAAATGGTCGGTAAACCCCAAGTAAACTCAGCTGCTCCGTGTCCTAACTTGCACCGAGTCCCGCTCACCCATCACCCCCTGTACTCACTGCCCATGTCCTAACTCGCACCAAGTCCCACTCCCCCATCACCCCCTGTGCTCGCTACCCGTGTCCTAACTCGCACCAGGTCCCGCTCACCCATCACCCCCTGTGCTCGCTGCCCGTGTCCTAACTCGCACCGAGTCCCGCTCACCCATCACCCATCACCCCCTGTGCTCGCTGACCATGTCCTAACTCGCACCAAATCCCGCTCACCCATCACCCCCTGTGCTCGCTGACCATGTCCTAACTCGCACCAAATCCCGCTCACCCATCACCCCCTGTGCTCGCTGCCCGTGTCCTAACTCGCACCAAGTCCCGCTCACCCATCACCCATCACCCCCTGTGCTCGCTGCCCGTGTCCTAACTCGCACCGAGTCTCGCTCACCCATCACCCCCTGTGCTCACTGCCCATGTCCTAACTCGCTCTGAGTCCCGCACACCCATCACCCCCTGTGCTCACTGCCCATGTCCTAACTCGCACCAAGTTCCGCTCACCCATCACCCACTGTGCTCACCGCCCATGTCCTAACTCGCACCAAGTTCCGCTCACCCATCACCCACTGTGCTCACTGCCCATGTCCTAACTCGCACCAAGTTCCGCTCACCCATCACCCCCTGTGCTCACTGCCCATGTCCTAACTCACATCGAGTCCCGCGCACCCATCACCCACTGTGCTCACTGCCCATGTCCTAACTCGCACCGAGTCCCGCTCACCCATCACCCATCACCCCCTGTGCTCGCTGCCCGTGTCCTAACTCGCACCGTGTCCCGCGCATCCATCACCCCCTGTGCTCACTGCCCATGTCCTAACTCGCACCAAGTTCCGCTCACCCATCACCCCCTGTGCTCACTGCCCATGTCCTAATTCGCACCAAGTTCCGCTCACCCATCACCCCCTGTGCTTGCTGACCTACATTGGCTCCCGTTTAAGCAATGCCTCGATTTCAAAATTGTCATCCTTGTTTTCAAATCCCTCCATGGCCTCGCCCCTCCCTATCTCTGCAATCCCCTCCAGCCCCACAACCCCCCGAGATGTCTGTGCTCCTCCAATTCTGCCCTCTTGAGCATCCCTGATTATAATCACTCAACCATTGGCGGCCGTGCCTTCAGCTGCCTGGGCCCCAGGCTTTGGAATTCCCTGCCTAAACCTCTCCGCCTCTCTACCTCTCTTTCCTCCTTCAAGACGCTCCTTAAAACCCATCTCTCACCTACGCTAATTTCTACTATGCGATTCGGTGTCAAATTTTTATTGCATAACACCCCTGTGAAGCGCCTTGGGACGTTTCACTACGTTAAAGGCCCTATATAAATACAAGTTGATGTTGTTGTTGACTGAGCAATATTTTGTGAATAGAACACAATTGGACTCATTAACGACCCGGGCTTGGTGCACAGGGCATCAAAGTGTGCGGATGACACAAAGCTTGGAAATGTAGTTAACAGTGAAAATAGGGTTGCCAACCCTCCAGGGTTGTCCTGGAGTCTCCAGGAATTAATGATTAATCTCCTGGGCAACCTGGGAGAAAAATCATAAGGCGTGAAACAGAATTTTCTCTCAACACTTTTCTTTATTAGTTATAAAATTATTGGAGGTGGGATAAAAATGTTGTTTGACTGAACGGGGAAGGTGGAAGTGGGAGGTCCTATGATGAAACCTCCTGAAATATGCCCAACCAGAATTGGCAACTCTCAGTGAAGGGAATTGTAGCAGGCTTGAGGAAGACCCTGACAGACTGGTGAGATGGGCTGGCACAGGGCAGATGCAATTTAATGCAGAGAAGTGCATTTTGGAAGGAAAAAGGAGAGGCAATGTGAACTAAATGGTAGTTTTAAAGGGGGTTGAGAGACCTGGGGTGTCACACACACATCTCTGAAAGTGGCAGGACAAGTTGACAAAGCTGTTAAAAAAAAGCAAACGGGATCCATGGCTTCAGAAATAGAGGCAAGGGGGGTGGAAATTCAGTGTGAGGCTAATTAGGCCGTTATTGGGAAGGGGTTTGGGTCCATTGGGATTCTGTACTATGGGAGTGAATGGGAAGGGGTTTGGGTCCAATGGGATTGCGTACAGTGGGAGTGAATGGGGAGGGGTTTGAGTCCATTGGGATTGTGTACAGTGGGAGTGAATGCGAAGGGGTTTGGGTCCATTGGGATTATGTACAGTGGGAGTGAATGGGAAGGGGTTTGGGTCCATTGGGATTGTGTACAGTTGGAGTGAATGGGAAGGGGTTTGATCAATTGGGATTTTATATAATGGGAGTGAATGGGAAGGGGTTTGGTCCATCGGGATTGTGTACAGTAGGAGTGAATGGGAAGGGGTTTGGGTCCATTGGGATTGTATAGAGTGGGGAGACTGAATGGGAAGGGGTTTGGTCCATTGGAATTGTGTATGTGGAGTGAATGGGAAGGTGTTTATTCTGTTGGAATTGTGTACGGTGGAATGAATGGGAAGGGGTTTATTGTATTGGAATTGTGTACGGTGGAGTGAATGGGAAGGGGTTTATTGTATTGGGATTGTGTGCAGTGGGAGTGAATGGGAATGGGTTTGGGCTGTGATTCAGTGAGACACAGGCAGACTTGCAGACAGAGTGTATAACAGTGGGAGTTGGAAAGTTTCCAGCGCTTTGTTGAGTAAAGCAGTGTGACGTGCGACAGAACGATGGTTTCAGTAAATACAATGGGCTGATTTCTCTTGCCTTGATTAAAGTTCTTCAGAGTAAATTGCATATCATTTTTGCATGTTGAATGTATCTGGGAAATGTGGCTATTGACAGACTCTGGGTCAATAGGAGAAATGAGCTGTCAGGAGCTAGATGGTGATGTCAGCCTCAATGAGCTGTGCATTTTTAACTGATCTGCTATGAAACAGATGCTTCACAGCCTCAGGCTGCTGTTAAGGTGAGGAGAAGGAAATATTCTTTATTAACATTTCATTTCATCTCCCTACAAGACGTAAATTAGATGCAGTGTTAAAGTCGGTAGATTGCAGAGATATGTCACAGTGATGGTGGTGGATTGGACAGCTCGGATCATCCTGCCGTGATACTCATTATAGATCTTATTTAGCCAGCATTAACAAGCTCACACTTATCACCCTTCTTATTTACATGCACCGTTGTTATCCGAGAGGCCGCCAAAGGTTAATCTACAATTCTGTGTGTGCGCGTGTGTGTGCGCACGTGTGTGTGTGTGTGTGTGTGTGTGTGTGGCGTGGGCTGCAGTTGAGATGTGAGACAGATAGCTGCACACAGCAAGCTTGGCGGGAGAAGTGGTGCAATGACATCTGGAAGAACAACTCCAAGGCATGTAACACCCGCACTGATGGCTGAGAGGACGTGGCTCTGGATAGGCCCCATTGACTTGCTGCTCTGCATACAGATGTCTCGCCTCAAAAAAAGCATCACTTCTGCACGCTGACTGGCAGGCAAGAAAGAGAGACTTGGACTTATATGGCGCCTTTCACGACCACCAGACGTCTCAAAGCACTTTACAGCCAATGAAGTACTTTTGGAGTGTGGTCACTGTTGTAATGTGGGAAACGCTGCCGCCAATTTACGCACAGCAAGCTCCCACAAACAGCAATGTGATAATGACCAGATAATCTGTTTTTTTGATTGCGGGAGTAATATTGGCCCCTGCTCTTCTTCGAAATAGTGCCGTGGGATCTTTTCCGTCCACTTGAGAGGGCAGAGGGACCTCGGTTTAACGTCTCATCTGAAAGGCAACACCTCCGACAGTGCGGCGCTCCCTCAGCACTGCACTGAAGTATCAGCCTAGATTTTTATGCTCAAGTCCCTGGAGCGGGGCTTGAACCCACAACCTTCTGATTCAAAGTGTGCTACCCACTGAGCCACGGCTGACAAGAGAACTGCAAGCTCACAGCAGCGACTAGCTGGCTCCCAGTAGGAGCCACCTTAAGCTGTAAGTCTGTGGTCCTTGCATTTGGGCTCAGTCTACGGGCCGAAAAACACCAATGGCCCAGTCTCCCTCAACATGAGCAACAACTTGTAGGAACAGAAGGAGGCCATTCAGCCCCTCGAAGGTGATTCATTGAGACCATGGCTGATCTGCGATCTAACTCCATCCATCCGCCTTTGGCCCACATCCCTTAATACTTTTGGTTAACTAAAATCTATAATTCTCCGATTTAAAATTAACAATTTACCCAGCATCAACTGCCATTTGAGGAAGAGAGTTCCAAACTTCTACCACCCTTTGTGTGTAGAAGTGTTTCATAACTTCACTCCAGAAAGGTCTGGCTCTAATTTTTAGACTCTGCCCCCAGTCCTAGACTCCCCAACTAGCGGAAATATTTTCTGTCTATCCACCCTATCTGTTCCCCTTAATATCCTGAAAACTTCGATCAGGTCACCCCTTAATCTTCTAAATTCCAGGGAGTACCACCCGGGTTTGTATAATCTCTTATAATTTTGTCCTTGGGAGTCTGGGTATCATCCTAGTAAACCTACGCTGTACTCCGTCCAAGACCAATATATCCTCCCTAAGGTGCGGTGCCCGGAGCTGCTCACAGGTGTTTGACCAGTGGTTAGCTGAAAGGTAAAGATAGCTTAAAAGCTCAGGTGGAATTCTTTGTCAGGATTGATTTTACAATCACCCACTTCTCTTCTCGGTTTTACTGTACACATTTATGACTCCCTACCGTGACCAATCTCCCTTCTGCGCCGGAGACGATGGTCACGGTGGTGGTTCGAGGTAAGTTCACGGCTTCTCCCAATGGCATCATTCTGGAGAGCTCAAGAACATTCTAGAAACACCACAGCAAGTCCATCAGCATCTGAAAGAGAAACGACAGGGTAATGTCCAAAGTCCCAGTCACCCACCACCAATGTTCCCGTGAAGAGTGCCTTTTCAAACGTCAAATTTTGTGCATCAGCTCCCCGGCACTAACGCCTTGATTTTAAAATCCTCATCCTCGTATTCAGATCCATCCATAGCCTCGCACCTCCCTATCTCTGTAACCTCCTGCAGCCCCTACACCCCTCCCGATCTCTGTAACCTCTTGCAGCCCCTACACCCTTCCGTATCTCTGTAACCTCCTCCAGCCCCTACAGCCTTCCCTATCTCTGTAACCTCCTCCAGCCCCTACAGCCTTCCCTATCTCTGTAACCTCCTCCAGCCCTACACCCCTCCCTATCTCTGTAACCTCCTGCAGCCCCTACAGCCTTCCCTATCTCTGTAACCTCCTCCATCCCTACACCCCTCCCTATCTCTGTAACCTCCTGCAGCCCCTACACCCCTCGCTATCTCTGTAACCTCCTGCAGCCCCTACACCCTTCCCTATCTCTGTAACCTCCTGCAGCCCCTACACCCTTCCCTATCTCTGTAACCTCCTGCAGCCCCTATACCCCTCGCTATCTCTGTAACCTCCTCCATCCCTACATCCCTCCCTATCTCTGTAACCTCCTGCAGCCCCTACACCCTTCCCTATCCCTGTAACCTCCTCCAGCCCCTACACCCCTCCCTATCTCTGTAACCTCCTCCAGCTCCTACACACCTCCCTATTTTTGTAACCTCCTACAGCCCTCCCTATCACTTTAACCTCCTCCAGCTCTTACACCCCTCCCTATCTCTGTAACCTCCTCCAGCCCCTACACCCCTCCCTATCTCGGTAACCTCCTCGAGCCCTACGCCCCTCCCTATCTCTGTAACCTCCTCCAGCTCTACACCCCTCCCTATCTCAATAACCCTCTCCAGCCCCTACACCCATCCCTATCTCTGTAACTGTTATATATGTGGACTTGTATTTACTCTGTACAGCCACCAGAGGGGTCATCCCCTGGAGTCCCAAGGGATCCCATAATCCCTTTGGAGCACAGGTATTTAAGGAGGCTTCACAGATTGGAGAGGCACTCTGGAGACCTGCAATAAAAGATTACGGTCATACTTTACTTTGAGCTCACAGTGTTCAGTCTGACTCTTTCTCCATACACAACAACTGGCGATGAGATACAGATAGCGAACACAAAGATGCAGAGAACAGTGGCCAACCTGGAGAAATTTTTGGAGGGAGATGATTGGGAAACTTTTGTGGAGCAACTCGACCAATATTTCATGGCCAACGAGCTAGATAGGGAAGAGAGCGCTGCCAAATAAAGGGCGATCCTCCTCACCATCTGTGGGGCACCAACGTATGTCCACATGAAGAATCTGCTCACTCCAGTGAAACCCTCGGAGAAATCATACGACGATTTGTGCACACTGGTCCGAGAGCATTTGAACCCGAGGGAAAGTGTTCTGATGGCGAGGTACCTACAAAAGGTCTGAAGGTCAGGCAGTGGCGAGTTATGGCACCGAGCTAAGACGCCTTGCAGGACATTGCGAATTTGAAGGATATTTAGAGCACATGCATTGGCCACGAAACCATACTTCGCAAACCTTTGACTGTAGAGACCCCAACCTTGAGTAAGGCCATAGCGATAGCCCAGGCGTTCATTGCTATCAGTGACAATACGAAGCAAATCTCTCAGCACACAAGTGCTGCTACAAGTACTGTGAATAAAGTGAAGTTGTTTTTGAATCATAACGTATAGGGCAGGTCACACATACCTGCAGCTGCATGTCCGCAGATGACTCAGAGTCCACCATCAAGGGTGATGAATGCAAGGCCATTAACACCTTGTTGGCGCTGCGGGGGTGATCATTGCTTCCATTCATGCTGATTCAAAGAGTACATTTGCAAGGGCTGTGGAACAATGGGACACCTCCAATGAGTGTGCAGGCGTGCTGCAAAGCCTGTTAAACCTGCAAACCACCATGTTGCAGAGGAGGACAGATCCACGGAGGATCACGACGAATCAGAGCCTCAGATAGAGGAGGCAGAGGTACATGGGGTGCACACATCCACCATGAATTGTCCCCCGATAATGCTGAATGTTGAATTAAATGGACTCCCGGTGTCAATAGAGCTGGACACGGGCGCGAGCCAGGCATTCATGGGCAAAAAGGCTTTTAAAAGATTGTGATGCAACAAGGCCTCAAGGCCAGTCTTAACTCCAGTTCGCACGAGAATAAGAACTTACACTAAAGAACTGATTCCTGTAATCGGCAGTGCTACCGTAAAGGTCTCCTACGATGGAGCGGTCCACAAGCTACCACTCTGGGTGTTACCGGGCGATGGTCCCATGCTGCTCAGCAGGAGCTGGCTGGGAAAGATACGCTGGAACTGGGACGACGTCTGAGCGTTATCGCCCACTGATGACACTTCGTGTGCCCAGGTCTTCAACAAATTTCCTTCGCTGATCGAACCAGGCATCGGGAAATTCCAAGGAGCAAAAGTGCAGATCCACCTAATTCTGGGGGTGCGACCCATCCATCACAAGGAGAGAGCAGTACTGTACATGATGAGAGAAAGGGTAGAGATCGAGCTAGACTGGCTGCAAAGAGAGGGCATAATTTCACCGATCGAGTTCAGCGAGTGGGCCAGTCCTATTGTCCCAGTCCTCAAGGGAGATGCCACCATCAGAATCTGTGGCGATTACAAAGTAACTATCAATCATTTCTCCCTGCAGGATCAATACCCACTACCAAAGGCCGATGACCTCTTTGCAACGCTGGCGGGAGGAAAGACGTTCACGAAGCTGGATCAGACTTCAGCCTACATCTCGCAGGAACTGGAGAAATCATCGAAGGCCCTCACCTGCATCAACATGCACAAAGGTCTTTTTGTTTATAACAGATGCCTGTTTGGAGTCCGATCAGCGGCGGCGATATTCCAGAGAAACATGGAAAGTTTTCTGAAGTCGGTCCAGCACATCATGGTCTTCCAGGACGACATCTTGGTCACAGGTCAGAACACAGTTGAGCACCTGCATAACCTGGAGAAGGTTGTTCGTCGACTCAACTGCGTGGGGCTCAGGTTAAAACGCTCGAAGTGCATTTTCCTGGTGCCTGAAATGGAGTTCTTGGGAAGGAGGATTGCGGCAGACAGCATCAGGCCACCAATGCGAAGACGGAGGCAATCGAGAATGCACCGAGGCCACAGAACGTGACGGAGCTGCGGTCGTTTCTGGGACTCTTGAACTACTTTGGTAACTTCTTACCGGGTCTCAGCACCCTGCTAGAACCACTACATGTCTTACTATGAAAAAGGGGCGAATGGGTTTGGGGAAAAAGCCAAGAAAATGCCTTTGTAAAAGCAAGAAAATTGTTATGCTCAAACAAATTGCTTGTGTTGTATGATCCATGTAAGCGTTTGGTACTAGCATATGATGCGTCGTCATATGGCGTCGGGTGTGTATTGCAACAAGCTAATGATTTTGGGAAACAGCAACCGGTTGCTTCTGCATTCAGGAGTCTGTCTAAGGCTGAGAGAGCCTACAGCATGATTGAGAAAGAAGCGTTAGCGTGTGTCTGAGGTAAAGAAAATGCATCAATACCTGTTTGGGCTAAAATTCGAATTGGAACCTGACCATAAGCCACTTATATCCCTGTTCTCCGAGAGTAAAGCGATAAATACCAACGCATCAGCCCGCATCCAGAGATGGGCGCTCACGTTGTCCGCATTCAAGTACGCCATCCGCCACAGGCCAGGCACAGAAAACTGCGCCGATGCTCTCAGTAGGCTGCCATTGCCCACCACGGGGTTGGAAATGGCACAGCCCACATATCTAGCCATGGTTATGGAAGCATTTGAGAGTGAGTAATCACCCGTCATTGCCCGGCAGATCAAAACCTGGACAAGCCAGTACCCTTTATTATCTCTAGTCAAAAGTTGTGTGTTTCACAGGAGCTGGTCCAGTGTCCCAGTGGAAATGCAGGAAGAGATAAAGCCGTTCCAGCGGCGCAAAGATGAAATGTCTATACAGGCAGACTGCCTTCTGTGGCGCAATCGAGTGGTCCCCAAGAAGGACAGAGACACCTTCATCAATGACCTCCACAGTACCCACCCAGGCATGGTAATGATGAAAGCGATAGCTAGATCCCATGTGTGGTGGCCCGGTATCGATGCGGACTTAGAGTCTTGCGTTCACAGATGTAACACATGCTCACAGTTAAGCAATGTACCCAGGGAGACGCCGCTAAGTTTATGGTCTTGGCCCTCCAAACCATGGTCTAGGGTACACATCGACTATGCAGGCCCGTTCTTGGGTAAAATGTTCCTTGTGGTTGTAGACGCGTACTCCAAGTGGATTGAATGTGAGATCGTGTCGGCTAGCAAGTCCGCTGCCACCACTGAAATCCTGCAGGCCATGTTTGCCACACATGGCTTACCTGATGTCCTGGTGAGCGACAACAGGCCATGTTTTACCAGTGCTGAGTTCAAAAAATTCCGTAACGGGATCAAACATGTCACATCTGCCCTGTTTAAACCAGCGTCCAATGGTCAGGCAGAGAGAGCAGTGCAAACCATCAAGCGATGCTTGAAGAGGGTAACTGAAGGCTCACTACAGACTCACCTATCCCGAGTCCTGCTTAGCTACCACACGAGACCCCACTCACTCACTGGGATCCCACCTGCTGAACTGCTCATGAAAAGAGCACTTAAGACAAGGCTCTCGTTAGTTCACCCTGATCTACATGAACAGGTAGAGAGCAGGCGGCTTCAATAAAGTGCATACCATGATAGCGCAAATGTGTCACGCGAGATTGAAATCAATGATCCTGTATTTGTATTCAATTATGGACAAGGTCCCAAGTGGCTTCTCGGCACTGTCGTGACCAAAGAGGGGAGCAGGGTGCTTCGGGTCAAACTTTCAAATGGACTCATTCACCGGAAATACTTGGACCAAATCAAACTCAGAGTCACGGACTATCCTGAGCAACCCACCTTGGATCCTATCTTTTTTGATCCCCCAACATACACACCAGTGGCAACCGGCACCACGGTTGACCACGAAGCAGAACCCATCATCCACAGCAGCCCTGCAGGGCCGAACACACCAGGCAGCCCAGCAAGGCCAGCTGCACAGCAGCCCAGCGAGGGCCCAACAAATGATTCAACAACACCAGCTTTCACAACGAGATGATCAACCAGGGAAAGAAGGGCCCCAGAACGACTCACATTGTAAATAGTTACACTATTGACTTTGGGAGGGAATGTTGTTATATATGTGGGCTTGTATATACTCTGTACAGCCACCAGAGGGCTCATCCCCTGGAGTCCCATGGGATTCCATAATCCCTTGGGAGCACAGGTTTTTAAGAAGGCTTCACAGATTGGAGAGGCACTCTGGAGACCTGCAATAAAAGACTAAGGTCACACTTTACTTTGAGCTCACAGTGTTCAGTCTGACTCTCTCTCCATACACACAGTAACTCCCTCCAGCACTACACCCCTCCCTATCTCTGTAATGTCCTCAAGACCATACACCCCTCACGATCTCTGTTACCTGCACCAGCCCTATGCCCCTCCCTATCTCTGAAACCTCCTCCAGCCCCGATACCCATCCCTATCTCTGTAACCTCCTCCAGCCCCTACACCCCTCCCTATCTCTGTAACCTCCTCCAGCCCTTACAGCCTTCCCTATCTCTGTAACCTCCTCCAGCCCCTACATCCCTACCTATCTCTGTAACCTCCTCCAGCCCTTACACCCCTCCCTATCTCTGTAACCTCCTCCAGCCCTACACCCCTCCCTATCTCTGTAACCTCCTCCAACCCCTACACCCCTCCCTATCTCTGTAACCTCCTCCAGACTTACACCCCTCCCTATCTCTATAACCCCCTCCAGCCCCTACATCTCTCCCTATCTCTGTAACCTCCTCCAGCCCCACAACCCCCTAAGATCTCTGCGTTCCTCCACCTCTGGACTCTTGACCATCCCCCACTCCCTTCACCCCACCATTATTTGCTGTGCCTTCAGCTGCCTGGGCCCCAAGCTCTGGAATTCCTTCCGTAAACCTCCCTACCTCTCCCTCATCCTTAACGCTCCTTAAAATGTACCTCTTTGACCCAGCTTTTGGTCACCTGTCCTAATATCTCCTTATGTGGCTCGGTGTAAAATTTTGTTTGATAATCCCTCCCATGAAGTGCCTTGGAATGTTAAAGGCGCTTTATAAATGCAAGAAAAGAGAAGGCTGAGGGGTGGCCTCATAGAGGTCTTTAAAGTTCTGAAGAGTTTGATAGGGTAGACGGAGAGAAGATGCTTCCACTTGTGAGGTTGAGCAAAATGGATTGAGAAAATGTTAATCAACTCCTGCCATTATATCTGGCAGGACCTACCTGCAGGAATTCTGTGTTTCCCAGTCGCTAAACTTCCCGTCCCCTCTGCTCTCTCCCAGCCTCTCCGTAAGCATCAGGGCAGATGTCTCCACTTGTGGGGCAATGTTCCCTCTAATTCCTTTTAATGTGCCGTCGTAAATTTGCCGCAAGCACAGTTTTTCATGTTAACGACGGGGGAGTGGGCTGCATAGGACCTGCAGATCGCTCCGTGGCCACAGCTTAATGGGAACAAGCGGTGTCCAAAATCAGGGGGGGGGCATCAATGAAATGTTGGTCACCGATAAATCCATTGGGGAATTCAGGAGAAACATCTTTACCCAGAGAGTGGACAGAATGTGGAACTCGCTGCCACAGGGAGGGGTTGAGGCAAATAGCAGAGATGTATTTAAGGGGAAGCTGGATTAACACATGAGGGAGAAAGGAATAGAGGGATATGTCGATGGGGGTGGGAGGAGGCACGTGTGGGGCATAAAAGCTAGTATGTAGTAGTGTGGCCGAATGGCCTGTTTCTGTGCTGCACACTCGATGTAAGAGGTTGTTGTTGTTTCCTGCATTCATTGCCTTGTCTTCCACAGATTGCACAGGGAATTTCTCCGATCACGAGCTCGCGTATTCCTGCTCCAATCCATTAACACATGGTAGTGAAGCTGCCCCATGCTGGCGCAGGTCTGCCTTTATTGAGATACATGGGGTGATTTCTGCGTCTGTCGCTCTGCAGACACCACGCACCAAATTCATGACCCACAATTGCACTTTGCAAAAAGGTTAAACTGTTAATTACTCATTATAGGTTTGTCAGCTTAACACATTCCTCACTGACACCCAGCCTCAATGACACATCTTCAGCTGCTTTAATTGGCCTATTAATGCTAAATAATTAATCACTTGTTACATCGAGTGTCCAGCACAAAAACAGGCCATTCGGCCCAACCGCTCCGTGCCGGTGTTTATGCTCCACACCGGCCCCCTCCCACCCCTCTTCATCTCACCCCATCACCATATCCCTCTATTCCTTTCTCCTTCATGTGTTTATCCAGCTTCCCCCTGAAATACATCTCTGCTATTCGCCTCCCTGTGACAGCAAGTTCCACACTCTCACCACTCTCTGGGTAAAGAAGTTTCTCCTGAATTTCTTTCCCATTGGATTTATTAGTGACTGTCTTATATTTAAGGCCCTTAATTTTGGATGCCCCCACATGAGGAAGCATCAGCTGAGATATTTACGGGGAGGAGGGGAGGGAGCTGGGGCAGGGTTAGCGGGTTTCCCGGAGCTTCTGCACAATTTAAGGGCAGGACCGGTGAACATTTTGTGAATGTGATTTGTGGAGGCCGGTTAGACGGAGGTCGAGGCCGGGCACAGTCGGCTGGGTGAGCCTGTGGCACCAGGCATAACACGGCCGGCGGAGAGGCGGGAGGGGGAGATCGCCGATTTGAGATCAGGCAAGGGACGGAGGGTTGGTGCGAGGCAGCCATACTGATCATGGTGGGAGGCGGGGGGGGGTGGGGGGAACAGACTGATCATAGGGGTGTGGGGGGGGGAGGGCGTGTGTGAGAGAGTGCGTGTGTGAGAGTGTGTGTGTGTGTGTGAGAGTTTGAGTGTATGTGAGAGTGAGTTTGAGTGTGTGTGAGAGCGAGTGAGAGAGTGTGTGAGTGAGTGTGTGTCTGAGAAACATAGAAACTTAGAAAATAGGTGTAGCAGTAGGCCATTCGGCCCTTCGAGCCTGCAGCACCATTTAATAAGATCATGGCTGATCATTCCCTGAGAACCCCTTTCCTGCTTTCTCTCCATACCTCTTGATCCCCTTAGCTGTAAGGGCCATATCTAACTCCCTCTTGAATATATCCAATGAACTGGCATCAATAACTGCGGCAGGGAATTCCAGAGGTTAACAACTCTCTGAGTGAAGAAGTTTCTCCTCATCTCAGTCCTAAATGGCCTACCCCTTATCCTAAGACTGTGTCTCCTGGTTCTGGATTTCCCCATCATCGGGAACATTCTTCCCGCATCTAACCTGTCCAGTCCCGTCAGAATCTTGTAAGTTTCTATGAGATCCCCTCTCATCCTTCTAAACTCCAGTGAATAAAGGCCCAGTTGATCCAATCTCTCCTCATATGTGAGTCCCGCCATCCCGGGAATCAGCCTGGTGAACCTTCGCTGCACTCCCTCAATAGCAAGAACGTCCTTCTTCAGAGTAGGAGACCAAAACTGAACACAATATTCCAGGTGAGGCCTCACCAAGGTGAGAGAGAGAGAGAGTGTGTGTGAGCGAGAGAGAGAGAGAGAGAGAGAGTGTGTGTGTGAGAGAGAGAGAGACTGTGTGTGTAAGAGAGAGAGAGAGAGAGAGACTGTGAGAGAGAGAGAGACTGTGTGAGTGAGTGTGTGAGAGAGAGTGAGTGTGTGAGAGAGCGAGAAAGTGAGTGTGTGAGAAAGAGAGAGAGTGAGTGTGTGAGAGAGAGAGAGAGTGAGTGTGTGAGAGAGAGAGAGAGTGAGTGTTTGAGAGAACATTAGAACATAAGAACATAAGAATTAGGAACAGGAGTAGGCCATCTAGCCCCTCGAGCCTGCTCCGCCATTCAACAAGATCATGGCTGATCTGGCCGTGACTCAGCTCCACTTACCCGCCCGCTCCCCATAACCCTTAATTCCCTTATTGGTTAAAAATCTATCTATCTGTGATTTGAATACATTCAATGAGCTAACCTCAACTGCTTCCTTGGGCAGAGAATTCCACAGATTCACAACCCTCTGGGAGAAGAAATTCCTTCTCAACTCGGTTTTAAATTGGCTCCCCCGTATTTTGAGGCTGTGCCCCCGAGTTCTAGTCTCCCCGACCAGTGGAAACAACCTCTCTGCCTCTATCTTGTCTATCACTTTCATTATTTTAAATGTTTCTATAAGATCATCCCTCATCGTTCTGAACTCCAACGAGTAAAGACCCAGTCTACTCAATCTATCATCATAAGGTAACCCCCTCATCTCCGGAATCAGCCTAGTGAATCATCTCTTTACCCCCTCCAAAGCTAGTATATCCTTCCTTAAGTAAGGTGACCAAAACTGCACGCAGTACTCCAGGTGCGGCCTCACCAATACCCTGTACAGTTGCAGCAGGACCTCCCTGCTTTTGTACTCCATCCCTCTCGCAATGAAGGCCAACATTCCATTCGCCTTCCTGATTACCTGCTGCACCTGCAAACTAACTTTTTGGGATTCATGCACAAGGACCCCCAGGTCCCTCTGCACCACAGCATGTTGTAATTTCTCCCCATTCAAATAATATTCCCTTTTACTGTTTTTTTTCCAAGGTGGATGATCTCACATTTTCCGACATTGTATTCCATCTGCCAAACCTTAGCCCATTTGCTTAACCTATCTGAATCTCTTTGCAGTCTCTCTGTGTCCTCTACACAACCCGCTTTCCCACTAATCTTTATGTCATCTGCAAATTTTGTTACACTGCACTCTGTCCCCTCTTCTAGGTCATCTATGTATATTGTAAACAGTTGTGGTCCCAGCACCGATCCCTGTGGCACACCACTAACCACCGATTGCCAACCTGAAAAGGACCCATTTATCCCGACTCTCTGCTTTCTGTTCGCCAGCCAATTCTCTATCCATGCTAGTACATTTCCTCTGACTCCGCGTACCTTTATCTTCTGCAGTAAACTTTTGTGTGGTACCTTATCGAATGCCTTTTGGAAATCTAAATACACCACATCCATCGGTACACCTCTATCCACATGCTCGTTATAGCCTCAAAGAATTCCAGTAAATTAGTTAAAAATGATTTCCCCTTCATGAATCCATGTTGCGCCTGCTTGATTGCACTATTCCTATCTAGATGTCCCGCTATTTCTTCCTTAATGATAGCTTCAAGCATTTTCCCCACTACAGATGTTAAACTAACCGGCCTATCGTTACCTGCCTTTTGTCTGCCCCCTTTTTTAAACAGAGGCGTTACATTAGCTGCTTTCCAATTCGATGGTACCTCCCCAGAGAGAGAGAGAGAGAGAGAGAGAGAGAGTGTGAGAGAGTGAGTGTGTGAGAGAGAGTGAGTGTGTGAGAGAGAGCGTGTGTGAGAGAGAGAGTGTGAATGTGAGAGAGAGAGAGAGTGTGTGTGAGGGAGAGAGAGAGAGAGTGTGTGAGAGAGGGAGAGAGTGCGTGTGAGAGAGGGAGAGAGTGCATGTGAGAGGGAGAGAGTGCGTGTGAGAGGGAGAGAGTGCATGTGAGAGAGAGTGAGTGCTTGTGAGAGAGAGAGAGAGTGCGTGTGAGAGAGAATGAGTGCGTGTGAGAGAGAGAGAGAGTGCGTGTGAGAGGGAGAGAGTGCGTGTGAGAGAGTGAGTGTGTGAGAGAGAGAGAGAATGCGTGTGTGTGAGCGTCTGTGTGAGCGTGTATGTGAGAGAATGTGTGTGTGTAACCTTTGCCACACCCTGGGAGGCCATTTCCATGGCTGTAGTGGTACTGAAGGTGGTTTCTTGCTTACCGATTGACATGTTGTATACTGACTGACGATGTACTCTATTGGCTAAACTTTTGGCTTCATTGTCGGCGATTTTCTTGGCGGTACAGCTGTTTTTCCGCCCGGCAAAAGTTTCCACTTAAGTTTTTCAATGTTATCGCCCACATCTGAAGACTCCCGCCAGTACCAAACGGCCCACGTGAAATGCCGAGAACAATCGCCAGGGTGTAAGTTTGGTCTCAAACGCCGATGTCCAGATCGCCGAGAAGCTGCTTAAACAGGGTGGTAGGTGAGTGCCCTGCAAAGAAAGGTAAGTTAAAGGTTCTTTATTTTTTTTTAATTTTAAAACAGCGATTAGGTTTAAAACTGTCTTGGTAATGCTTTGTATGTTTTTTTTAATGCAATTTTTAAAAAGTTTTCCCCCCTCCCTAGGCCCAACCGCAACCTTGGATGAAAGTTTAGTACTTACCGTCCATTCCGGTAACGACCGCCCATGTTGCTAACTTTCCACTTACCCACTGAGAAAATTGAGTGTGCAACGTCCATTTTCTTGCCGGGTGATTAGTTTTAATTACTTTAAACATAAAAATTGAAATTCTCGCCAGCGTTACTCACAGAATGTTAGTGGTTCTTCTCAGCGGACAATCGGGCGTTGAGGGCCTTTAGGGAAAGTCTAGCCCATGTATCTTTATCTAAACCTGGCCACCATAAGTAACTGCGTGCAAAACTCTTGGCCAAGCACATTCCCAGGTGCAGGACATGAAGATCTCCTAATAATTTGGACCTCAATTTATTTGATATAACTACTCTTAAGGGATTAAAGAGTTATGGGGAGCGGGCAGGGAAGTGGACCTGAATCCATGATTGGATCAGCCATGATCTTATTGAATGGCGGAGCAGGCTCGAGGGGCCGTATGGCCTACTCCTGCTCCTATTTCTTATGCTCTTATGTTACTCTTGCACCCCACATGATATAATCTTTATCGACTGACAATTCATTCCTACGAACGAATTATGGATGAATATCTTCCTCTGGTTTGGCCATTCATTTGCGATGTAATCTTACACCTTTGATATAACTGGGTCACGTTTGGTTGCTCTACCAATCTCTTCAGCTGTGTCTGGCAGTTCATCAATGTATGAGAAATAGAACATTTCTTCCCTATCGGGTGTAACTTGTGATGGGGAAGGCAATCTAGACATTGCATCAGCATTACTGTGATTTGCTGATAGTCTGTACCCAGTGTCATATGTATATGCTGGTAAAATCAAAGCCCATCTCTGCATTCGGACTGCAGCTAAGGTTGGAACTGGGGACTTTGGATGGAGGATTGCTGTCAGGGGCCTATGGTCCATAATGATGGTAAACTTACGACCAAACAAGAATTTGTGGAACCTCTTGACCCCAAAATGCCAAAGCTCTCCTTTCGATCTTCACATAATTCCGCGTCCGAGGTCCAAGAACAGTGGTGACAGCGGGATCGGAGCAGGGGGAGAACGGGAGCAGGGGGAGAGGGGGATCGGAGCAGGGGGATCAGAACAGGAGATGGGAGCAGGGGGAGAGTGCGATCAGAGCTGAGAGCAGCATGGATGGACCTGTGAGGGGGAAAATAAATCAGCGTGTGACGTGACAGGCAAGTTATTGGTTGGTGAGTATTGCTTTCTCAGCTTGAGCATTGGTTTAAATTAAAAACTAAACATAGATAATTGATATTTCTAAACTTGAAAACCTAATTAGTTAAATAAAATACAATAGAGATGGCAGGGCGGGCGATGTGTTGCAGCTGCAGCATGTGGGAGCGCGTGGGCACCAGTGGGATCCATGACGACCACATCTGCAGTAAGTGTCGGAGCTCGAGGAACTTCGGCTCTGGGTCAATAAGCTGGAGCCCGAGCTTCAGCCACTGCAACACATCAGGGAGGGAGAGAGCTCCCTGGACACTGTGTTTCAAGAGGGAGTCACACCCCTGAGATTAAATACTCCAAATTTGGTCCGTGCACAATGACTATGAGCGAGGAAGACCCAGGATGTAGTGATGGAGCAGCCTCAGCCTTTGCTCTTGACCAACAGGTACGAGGTTTTTACTCCCTGTGTGGACAAGAGCAGGGACTGCTGGGAGGATGAGCAAACTGACCACAGCACCGTGGTACAGGGGGCCATTCAAGTGGGAGGAGTAAAAAGAAATGTTGTAGGGGTAGGGGACAGTATAGTTAGGGGGATAGATACTGTTCTCTGCAGCCGAGAGCGTGAGTTCTGAAGGCTGTGTTGCCTGCCCGGTGCCAGGGTTAAGGACATCTCCTCTGGGCTGGAGAGGAACATGGAGTGGGAGTGGAAAGATCCAGTTGTCGTGGTCCACGGAGGTACCAACGACATAGGTAGGACAAACAGGTTCTGGGATTATGAGCAGCCTGGGACCAAATTAAAAAGCAGAACCACAAAGGTAATAATCTCTGGATTACTACCCGAGCCACAAGCAAATTTGCATAGGGTACATGTAATCAAAGAGTTAAACACGTGGCTCAAAGACTGGTGTGGGAGAAATGGGTTTCGATTCATGGGGCATTGGCACCAGTGTTAGAGTAAGAGGGTGCTAGTTCGCTGGGACGGGCTTCACTTGAACCGGGCTGGGTCTAGTGTCCTGGCGAATCGAATAACTAGGGCTGTAGAGAGGACTTTAAACTAAATAGCGGGGGCGCGGGGGAAGGGTTCAGGTGAGAGGAAGTTTTAAAAGTCAAAGAGCAAGGAGAAGGCAATAGAACAGCGTAACAGTGGGAGAAATGATAACTAGGGTGTGACAGGAAGGGACAGAATGTAGAAAAATAAGAGTGCATCAGAAAGTGGGGTCAGAGTAGGGAAAAATGGTAAAAAGACAAAATTAAAAGCTCTTTATCTGAATGCACGTAGCATTCATATCAAGATAGATGAGTTGACGGCACAAATAGGTATGATCTGATAGCCATTACAGAGACGTGGTTGCAAGGTGACCAAGGCTGGGAACTGAATATTCAGGGATAATTGACATTTCGGAAGGATAGGCAGAAAGGAAAAGGAGTTGGGGTAGCTCTGTTAATAAAAGATGAGATCAGTGCAGAAATGATATTGGCTCAGAAGATCGAGATATGGAATCAGTGTGGGTGGAGATAAGGGAAATAAGTCACTGTTGGGAGTGGTCTATAGGCCCCCTAACAGTAGCTACATTGTTGGACAGAGTATAAATCAAGAAACAATGGAGGCTTGTAAGAAAGGTACAGCAATAATCATGGACGATTTTAATCTTCATACAGATTGGACAAATCAAATTGGCAAAGGTAGCCTTGAGGAAGAGTTCATAGAGTGTATCCGGGATAGTTTCCTTGAACAGTATGTTATGGAACCAACTAAGGAGCAAGCTATTTTAGATATGGCGATGTGTAATGAGACAGGATTAATTAATGATCTTACAGTAAAGGATCCTCCAGGGAAGAGTGATCATAGCATGTAAGAATTTCTAATTCAGTTTGAGGATGAGAAACTTGGGTCTCAAACTAGTGTCCTGAACTTAAATAAAGGGGATTACAAAGGTATGAAAAAAGATTTGGCTAGAGTGGACTGGGAAAATAGATTAAAGGGTAAAGCGGTGGATAAGTAGTGGCAGACATTTAAGGAGATATTTCATAACTCTCAGCAAAGATATAGTCCAGTTAGGAAGAAAGACTCTAAGAGAAGGATTAACCATCCGTGGCTAACTAAGGAAATAAAGGATGGTATCAAATTGAAAACAAAGGCATGCAATGTTGCGAAGCACAGTGGAAGGCCAGAGGATTGGGAAATTTTTTAGAAACCAGCAAAGGACGACTAAAAAAATAATAAAGAGAGAGAAGATGGATTATGAGTGTAAACTAGTAGGATATATAAAAACAGAAAGCAAGAGCTTGTACAGCTATATAAAAAGGAAGCAAATAGCTAAAGTAAACGTTGGTCCCTTAGAGGATGAGACTGGGGAATTAATAATGGGAAATGGAAGAGACTTTGAACAAATATTTTATATTGGTCTTCATGGTAGAAGGCACTAAAAGCATCCCAATAATAATAAATACTCAAGGGTCTATAGGAAGGGGGGAACTTAAAACAATCACTATCACTAGAGAAAAAGTACTAGACAAACTAATGGGACTAAAGGCGGACAAGTCCCCCTGGACCTGATGGTTTACATCCAAGGGTCTTAAAAGAAGTGGCTGCAGAGATAGTGGATGCATTGGTTGTAATCTACCAAAATTCCCTGGATTCTGGAGAGGTCCAAGCGGATTGTAAAACTGCAAATGTAAGACCCCTATTCAAGAAAGGAGGGATAGAAAGCAGGAAACTATAGACCAGTTAGCCTAACATGTGTCATTGAGAAAATGCAGGAGTCCATTATTAAGGAAACAATAGTGGGACATTTGGAAAAGCATAATACAGTCAAGCAGAGTCAGCATGGTTTTATGAAAGGGAAATCATGTTTGACAAATTTGCTGGAGCTCTTTGAGGATGTAACGAGCAGGGTGGATAAAGGGGAACTAGTTGATGTGGTGTATTTGGATTTCCAGAAGGCATTCGATAAGGTGACATGTAAAAGGTTACTGCACAAGATAAAAGCTCACGGTGTTGGGGGTAATATATTAGCATAGTTAGAGGATTGGCTAACTAACAGAAAACACAGAGTCGGGATAAATGGGTCATTTTCAGGTTGGTAAACTGTAACTAGTGGGGTGCCGCAGGGATCTGTGCTGGGGCCTCAACTATTTATAATCTACATTAATGACTTGGATGAAGGGACCGAGTGTAATGTAGCCAAGCTTGCTGATGATACAAAGATGGGTGGGAAAGCAAATTGTGAGGAGGACACAAAAAATCTGCAAAGGGATATTGACAGGCTAAGCAAGTAGGCAAAAAATTGGCAGATGGAGTATAATATGGGAAAATGTGAGGTTATCCACTTTGGCAGGAAGAATAAAAAAACAAATTATTATTTAAATGGAGAGTGACTACAAAATGCTGCAGTACAGAGGGACCTGGGGGTCCTTGTGCATGAAACACAAAAAGTTAGTGTGCAGGTACAGCAAGTAATCAGGAAGGCAAATGGAATGTTGGCCTTTATTGCAAGGGGGATAGAGTATAAAAACAGAGAATTCCTGCTACAACTGTACAGGGTATTGGTGAAGCCACACCTAGAGTACTGCATATAGTTTTGGTCTCCGTATTTAAGGAAGGATATACTTGCATTGGAGGATGTTCAGAGAAGGTTCATGAGGTTGATTCCTGAGATGAAGGTGTAGTCTTATGAGGAAAGCTTGAGCAGGTTAGGCCTATTGGAGTTTTGAAGAATGACAGGTGATCTTATTGAAACAGATAAGACTCTGAGGGGACTTGACAGGATAAATGCAGAGAGGATATTTTCCCTCATGGGGGAATCTAAAACTAGGGGACATAGTTTCTGAATAAGGGGTTGCCCATTCAAAACGGAGATGAGGAGAAATTTCTTCTCTCAGAGGGCCGTGAATCTTTGGAATTCTCTATCCCAGAGAGCTGTGAAGGCTGGGTCATTGAATATACTTAAGGTAGAAATAGACAGATTTTTGAATGATAGGGGAGTTAAGGGTTAGCCTGACATTGGTGGTGGGGAGAATGCCGGTATCAATTATTAAAGATGTAATAGCAGCGCATTTGGAAAGCAGTGACAGGATCGGTATAAGTCAGCATGGATTTATGAAAGGGAAATCATGCTTGACAAATCTTCTAGAATTTTTTGAGGATGTAACTAGTAGAGTGGACAAGGGAGAAACAGTGGATGTGGTGTATTTGGGCTTTCAAAAGGCTTTTGACAAGGTCCCACACAAGAGATTAGTGTGCAAAATTAAGGCACATGGTATTGGGGGTTAGGTATTGACGTGGATAGAGAACTGGTTGACAGACAGGAAGCAAAGAGTGGGAATAAACGGGTCCTTTTCAGAATGGCAGGCAGTGACTAGTGGGTTGGTGCAAGGTTCAGTGCTGTCTCAGTGTGTGTGTGTCTCAGTGTGTGTGTGTGAGTGTGTGTGTCTCTGTGTGTTTGTGCCGAGCCTGTTCCCCTCGGGCTGTGGGTTGTGGACACCCCCTCGCTGCACCAGATGTGTGACATTGCGCTACATTTATACGCTGGGGGCGAAACTCCACAACTAAACATCCGTCTCAGTCAGCTGTTCACATTCATAAAACAAATGCCTTGCCGATAATGATGGGACTGCGAGAGAGGATGGGACAGGGCAGGAGCCACGTGGGAACCTCCTGGCACAGCTCAGCCCCTTTTTATTGGGGTTGAGGGTAGAGGTCAGAAGGACACTGAGGGTCTCACCGATCGGGCTGTGGTCAGCACATTGAGCGGGCTCGGGATGGGCGAGGAGCGTGTGGCCGGCTCGCAGTGGGAATGGGTGGAGGTTGGTGACTGTGAATCCTGGCGTGTTGGTGTGAATCCTGGTGTCTCTGACATTCCTACATCGATGGAGGGGGGAGGGGTCTATAGAAAGGAGAGATCTGCACGACAGCAAATCACATTGTTTTTAATATATATTTTACGCTCCCACCTCCCACAGAAACATCCCAAACTCGGCTGCCCTGTGTCCTAACTCGCATCAAATCCCACTCATCCATCACCTCCTGTGCTCACTGACCCATGTCCTTACTCGCACTGAGTCCCAGCTTCCACAGCTCTCTGAGGCAGTTTGTGGGAGTTTGCTGTGCGCAATTTGGTTGCCTCGTTCCCTACTTTACAACAGTGACCACACTTTAGAAAGTGCTTCATTGGCTGTAAAGTGCTTTGGGAGGTCCTGAGGTCATGAAAATAAGAACATAAGAATTAGGAGCAGGAGTCGGCCATTCGGCCCCTCGAGCCCGCTCCGCCATTCAATAAGATCATGGCTGATCTTCTACCTCAACTCCACTTTCCTACATTATCCCTATAATCCCTCGATTCCCTGAAAGTGCATCGGATGTCTCCTGTATAAAATGCATTTCCTGAGTACGGCAGCATACAGAGCCAGAGCTCAATCAGACCAAATTTTTCAATTAAACTTCACATGGACCAACATCTGCAAAACATTTAACATGCACTTCATTCAGTTGCATACTTAGGAGCTCATTTAGGTGCCGTTTCCTACATTGCAAGAGCGACCACACTTCAACACGTACTTAATTGGCTGTAAAGCACTTTGGGACATCCTGATGTGGTGAAAGGCGCTATAGAAATGCAAGTCTTCCTTTGGCAGGAGTTTAAGTGGCGGTGGAGCGCTCCCCTTGCACGGCTGCCCACCCCGTGGGTCTCCGCCCCGGACAGGCGGGAGATCACCGACCATCTGGTCTCGGAGCACCAACGTCATGGTGTCTACTCCGGGGGAGAGGCAGAAAAAAGAAAGATTTACATTTATATTGCGCCTTTCACGACCACCGGACGTCTCATAGCACTTTACAGCCAATGAAGTCCTTTTTTGAAGTGTAGTCACTGTTGTAATGTGGGAAACACGGCAGCCATTTTGGGCATAGCAAGCTACCACAAACAGCAATGTGATAATGACCAGATAATCTGTTTTTTGTTATGTTGGTAGAGGGTTAAATATTGGCCCCAGTGCACCGGGGATATCTCCCCTGCTCTTCTGCGAAATAGTGCCATGGGATCTTTTACGTTCACCTGAGAGAGCAGACAGGGCCTCGGTTTAACATCTCATCCGAAAGACGGCATCTCCGACAGTGCAGCACTCCCTCAGTACTGCCCCTCCGACCCCTCCGACAATGCAGCGCTCCCTCAGTACTGCCCCTCCGACAGTGCGGCACTCCCTCAGTACTGCTCCTCCGACAGTGCAGTGCTCTCTCAGTACTGCCCCTCCGACAATGCAGCGCTCCCTCAGTACCTGGAGTGGGACTTGAACCTACGACCCTCAGACTCCGAGGTGAGGGTGCTGCCCACTGAGTCATGGCTGACACAGCGAGGGGAGAGCGTGCCGTGTGCCCATGTCACGCGTTTGTGGAGCAGGGTGGCTGTACTGCCACCCTGCTCCACAATTCAAGTATAGAGTGTACATACTGAAGAGAATGTGTAGGTGGGGGTCTAGGCCTGTTAAAATGTGCCACCATGCGTGAAACTGTGTCAGGGCACCTTGGAGATGGAATGGTACCTTTTGACGGACGTCCCTCAAGTTAACGCAGAAGATGTTGTCTACATTCCAGAGAATAAAGCCCATTAGTATGCGCAGTATGTTAGCTGGACTGGAGGAAAGGCAGTTCTTTATTCATGGGTGGTGATATTCGAGACTCAGTGAAATCACATTATTGTAATGTTGGAGTGAGTGTGCTCAGATTATGCCCCGGAGCCTCTCAGTCGATTGAGCCACTCTCCGTATGTGTATTTATATGGTTTCACAAAGTTCACTGTCAGTTCATTCTGCTTGCTGACTTTCATTGGGAGGCGGTGGGGAGAGTGCCCCGAACAATCGTCTCTCAGCCCGTTTCTGATCATCACGGGACGGGGGGTGGGGTGGAACGAGGAGGATAGGGGAGGACGGGGGGGAACGAGGGGGATGGGGGAGGATGAGGGGGACGGGACAGTGAAGGGAAAGGAAGGAGCTTTACTCTGTATCTAACCCGTGCTGTACCGGCCCTGGGAATGTTTGATGGGACAGTATAGCGGGAGCTTGTAAGGGGGGGGAGGTGTTGTGGTCTCTATGAGGGGGTCAGGTTCCCTTCTGACCAACTTGAGTGGTTTCGAATTGCTCCCCCTCCCTTGGGTTCTGTACCCTGGATTTAGTTGGGAGGTGTGACAAAAGTGCAGAGGACACTGGTTTGATGCAAAGAACTTTGGTTTTATTATAGTCAAAGTAATGCAGGCTTATTACTCGAGCAAGAAAATACACGGCCAAACTTACAATCACTCTAATAAAGAACAATACAAGGAAAGGTACAAGGTCAAACATATAATCACACGAATAAAGTACCATACACTACACATTCAAGAGGGGTTGCAGTAAAATTAAACCTCCCACCTCCCAATATCTAATTCTAGCTAGGTTAGACTCCAGGGCAGGGACTTATGCTTACCAATCCTTTTGATAGTTAATGGTAGATGGTGATGTTTTTCCTTCCTTCAAGACTTCGAGGCTGGAGAAGTTAGTTTTATAACTGTCACGTTGGGTTTCTCTCCTTGTCTTGATGAGGTAGTAGCGACCACCTCTCTCCCCCACTAACCTCTGTTGAAAACAGGGACAGTTATACAATTTCAGTGTTCTAATCTTGCCGGCCAATCTGTTCACAATCCTTTGTATAATTTTGGCGGGCTTGGTTCTTCTTTGTAATATTTTGTCGGGCTCGTTAAAGTTGATATATCTTGGATGGGTTAATCTTCGAAAACTGTTTCCCGTTGGAAAAATTAGTTTGGTAATTGCAATATCCTTTTGTGCTTCGTCTTTCGCAGACAGGCTGGATTGGGCCTCTTTGTGATGTATATGCTGAAAATGATTTGTCCAGACCCATGTTGATGGGAGCTATCTCTGGTTGATACTGTGATGGTAATGTCTCTTGTGGGGGTAGATTTCCATATACTCATTCTTCCAGACAGGTTATCTCAGTGCTCACACCCAGACAGTTCCAATAATCAAGTGGGCTTCCTTTGTTCCCTAGGTCCGCCCACAGGCTTGAATTTGTCTTGTAAAAGTTCATAACTCTATTAAAGTTCATAGTTTCTTCCATAAGCACTTTAGAGTTCCAAAATTTTTGGTAGATAGTCCCAAATTAAATTTCCTTTCGAATTAGCCCAAACACAGGGGGGTTTGTGGTGAATTTTGCTCTCTGCAGTCCCCCCTGATGACACTCTAGGAGTGTAATCAAGGTAAGCAAAATTCCTGCTCCCGAGAGTCAACCTTCCCTGCATTTATACTAGCTAAGCATTACCCTGCATCCCCCGTTGAAATGCAATGCAATATACAGGCGAATACAGTTGTTACAATTCGGTTATAGCATAGAGGGGGTATGATGTCCCTCTTTTACTCGGTTTTCACAGTAAAATGACGGCATACTGTCATACACAACTTTAAGTAAAGTAAAATAAAAACACAGCAGCACATTCTCAAATAGCGTAAAGGTCCATAGTCAAACACGTTTTAAGTTCAGTAAAATAAAGGTACATAGTCAAAACATTTAAGTAACACTCTTACAACACTCGCAATATTGCGGTTTACAGCAAGTAAAATTAAACACAAATTAAACATGGTAGTATGGTGTCACCCCTCCCTACGCGATTCCCAAGTTCGGCCAAGGAGCATATAGCACCCTTTGGTGCCTGACCTGACGGCCTCTGCGTTTCACTCAGCAAGTGAGACACCATAAGTAAAGTATAATCGCGAGTTGACAAATAACTAAAGTGTGGGAAGCGATTCGGATCCAGACTGGGACCTCTATATTTCTGAAAAGGTCCCACCAAAGCGGAATGGTGATCTCAAGAATCTTTTTCCCTATCTCAATGGTTTTCTGTTCTAGAGTATAGAAGTGTTTTTGTGAGATAATTACAGCTTTTAGCAGAGCGGTGAGATGTTCAGGTAGAGGGGGAATTGCATAGCCAAAATGTACAACATAATCCTGCAGGTTTGTAATGTTTTCCTTCACAGTGAGGTGGACAGTGGAGGGTTCAGGAATGGGGACAATCCGTTCCTGGCCCACTTGAACTGATACCTCAGGTTTGAAGCAAAAACTGTCACCTTACTGGACACCGGAAGTGTCCATGTTGGTAGTGAGGTGCACTGGTGGTGACACAATATGTCCCACCCCCTATGTATGCTACCTGTGGAGGGACATGGACTTGTGCCGTTACATCCATGGTGCAGTTAATAGGCTGTGCGCCAGCAGCTTTAAACCCACACTGTGACTTTGAATGGGCACTCAAGTATTGGGGACACAGTATTATGTGTGCACCCTGGCTCCGGCACCCGGAGAGGTCAGTACCCGTTACAGCGTGTTCCCATTTTATGACATAGGATGGGAACGCTTCGAAACGAATGTGTGCACCTCCCTGAATAATTCCAATGTTCTCCACCCGGTATACCGGTGCGGGTCGGGCTGTCCCACTCATGATCAGCATCCTTAATACTATTCCCATAAGTGTGGTTAGATTTCCCACAGTCTCCTGGGACAGGGTAGGCTTCAGAGGCTAGGCAGAGCTGGCATGGGCTTAGTGAATTACTGTACAGGTGGAGGGCTGCGAGGTGCTTGTTCCTGATCCAAGAGGGACTAACCTTTGTTTTAAATTCTTCAGGTTGTTGCAGCCCTCGCCCAACAACCATTCCCCATACAGTATGCGCACCTTGTTCTGTGCAGCCTGGTCAGAAGCGTTTCTATCCTCCCGTATGAGTGCATTCACTGTCTGTGCATGTTTTTCCAGCTCAGCCACTATTTCTTTTAAATGGACAGTCATAGCCTGGTCCTTGTGTAGTTCTGATCCTACTATGGTATTCTCCTGTTTCAGGATTTTTCTCACTTGGGTCTTTAAACTGTTTATCTGTGTTTGCAGCTCTATGTCATCTAGGCTATTTATTACAGAGGATGCTGTATTGTAGGTAGTGAAAATGTCGTTTATGATTCCCCTTCTAGGTCTCCCCGAGCCCATTGTGTCCCTAGTGTTTAGGGTGTATAGGTCTGCTTCGTCTACATTTCCAAAGTCTAACTCATAAAATTTCTTGAACATGTCTCTAAGTAGGGCCTGGTATAGTAGCTCTGTTTCCTTCAGACACCATGCAGGCAGGTGTACCTCGGTAAGGTTTAATATTACTGAAGCTACTGCATAATGTACCCCGATATAACACCTTTTCGGTCGGTACCAATACTAATCCGTTCCCAGGTCCCTTGGTGGTGGTAGGACACCTTTCTATTACTGTGCGTATTGGCGGGGTTGTGGACAGGGTGTTAATGTGTGCTCTTAGTTCGGTGGCGTTAATTGGGAGTGGGGAGTGTGGGACCGCGCACCTGTGTAGGCTCGAATCCCACCCCATCCCTTCCCCTTCATCTTGCCATTGCCTGGCGAAGGCGATCGATATGCCTGCGGGACAAATACTTTCTGATCCCCACATGCAAACGTAAATTCCTTGTTCGGATTCCCACCATTTGTCCCAACACACTTTTTACTCCGCCCCGTGTCCCCGTGATGGTGCGGTGCGTATCATTAATGAGTCTTTCCCAGTCCGATTCCTGGTCCCATGCGTCCTTGTTGAGTTTTCTGAGCCACCACCATCTTCCCAGGGGAATGTTCCCTTTGCAAGTCAAACACACACGTTTTCCCTCTGTAACACTGACTCGGGCAGCAATGATCCGTATCTGGAGGCATGGAGCTGAGGCCTCCCCGTAGGTAAAGCCTTCCTGGCTGGAGTAGGGGTAGAATTAGATCCCAGCCACCCTGGCCACCTTCCCTCGTGGGCGTAAACGGCGAGTTCTTCCACGTCTCGGGGCCACCCCCGGCGGTTACGATCGGTGCTCTCCCTCCTGAACACCCGTAAATGAGGGATTCTTCCCCATCTCCTCGGTCGCTGCTGTTCATCCTTATCAGGGCGAGCAGGAACAGGAACAGGATCTTCTCATGCTGACCTTTTTCCTGTAGGGGCAAATAAAACAAATTGTCTAGCCCTGAGAAAGTTCTCTGGCTTGACAAAGGTGACAGAGTTCCAATTTGGGCTCATTGTCTTTAATTGACTGGCTGTCTTATTCAGTTCCTTGTGGACTGATTGCTTTTAACTTTATCTCACAGTCGTTCTGCTTGTTATCTTACCAGTGCTTCCTTAATAGCTATACTGATAGATACTTCTTACTCCCAGGTGTTATCCGGCCTGTGCTCCTTTTAACCGCTGCACAGGTAGATTCTTTTCCTTAAACCCAGTTAACTAATACATATATACTTATTACACAGATAAATCTTACACTATTCTAAACTTATTCACTAAACATACTTAAATTCATATTGCTAAACATCCTTAAATTCACATCACTATATATGTACATCTGCCACCCGTCTCCGGGTGGCCAGGTTAATTCCTGCCTTCTCTCTTTCTTCTTCTCCCGCTGGGTGTCCAGCGAGGTAGGTGATAGGGTTAGGCGGTGCAGACCGACCCAAGTACCCTGACCAGACGTGGGTTTGAGTCCCACACTATCGGGGGGAACGTCCCCTCTGGTGCTGCAGCACACCGCTCCTTTGGGTGAGGCTGCCTGGTTCGTTATTTCCCCAAGGGGTTGTTCTGCCTGGTCACTTGGTGGCTGGTCCACCGCTATCTCTTCTGGGGGTCTCTCGTTGCCCGAGGCTACCTGCTGGGTGTCCCTGCTCACGAGCTGGTCTCTGACTTTGGGTGCCCTTTTGCGGCTGGTCTCTTTCCTGGGGCTGAACCACTTAAATTGGAGTGCTGGTGACCACGATGTCTTTGGCCGTGGTGTGCTGAGAGTCCTTCTTAAGGCTCCGGCTGCTGGAGCTGCGTCCGAATGATTGGGGGGATAGCTCCTCTAGTAACACAATCCACCGCCCCTCTGTGGGTCTGCCATGTCCCCTGTGGGATTTCCACAGTCGGGGGCTGTTGGCTGGGGGTCCCTGTCTTTAGTGCGGTTTACAGTTTTTGGCTGTCCCTTAAGTTTAGCGGCTGCCCCTGGGTTGAAAAGTTTTCACTGATTTACGTGAAACCACTTTGTTCGGCGGGGCAATTTTATGGCATAGACCATGGGGCTTGCCTTGTCGACAATGTGGTACAGTACTCTAGCGTAGTTTCTCACCATAACCTGGTCCCCTATCTCCCACTCGTGGTGCTTGCGGGGTTCTAGCAGCAGTCGGTTGTTCCGATGCTGTTTTCCCATGTTGTTAGCAGCCTGCCAGTGAATCTGTTTAAGGTGTTCAAACAGATTCCTGACAAAGCTGTCCCGGTTCGCTTCACTAAGCTGACCTTCCGTGAGTCCCGGGGCTAACACATGGGTGGGGGTTCTCATGGCTCTGCCGGTCATGAGCTCGTACAGGGAGTACCCCGTGCTCTTTGACTGGCTGGTCCAGATCCCCATGAGGACCAGTGGTATGACCTCTACCCACCCTTTGGGTGAGTCCCCCATCTCTTTGCGCAGCCTTTCTTTGATGGTGCGGTTTAAATGCTCCACAGGCCCGGATGACTGCGGGTTGTGGGTGACATGCCATTTTCCTTTGATGCTGAGTACCTTAAGGGTCTCCTGCATCACCTGCCCGGTGAAGTGACTCCCTTGGTCGGACTCCACGTATTGTGGTAGTCCCCATCGAGAGAACACTTCTCTGACCAGGATCCTAGCTGTTCCCAGGGCAGTGGCTGTTCGGCATGGGAAGGCTTCCACCCATTTAGTGAATACATCCACCAATACTAGGCAGTACTTGTAACCTCCCTGGCCAGTGAGTAGGGGCCCGATGTAATCGATTTGGATCAACTGCCAGGGTCCCTCTACCCTCCTGATATGTCCCATAGACATCTTTCTTTTCTGGGGGTTGGGGTTGTTGGCCGCGCACACCAGAAAGTTAGCGCAGAACTCGCGGACATCTTCCCTGAGTCCTGGCCACCACCCTGCCTGTTCCACTCATTGCCAAGCGGTCTCAGGTCCGGGGTGTCCTGCTCCTGGACCCTCGTGGACCAGCTGGAGGAATTCTCTCCGGTGGTACTACCCATTGCTCCCCCCTGAACAGCATGCCGTCTTTAATGGCAATTGCTGCGGTGCCGTAAGGGCCGTCTACCCTTTCCCCTTTTGCTAGTGTGTTCAGGAAAGTTTTGAAGGCGGGGTCTTGGGTAGGTCCGGGGGCAAAGCTATCCCTGCCTTCCCTGCCGTCCCTTTCTTGCCCCTGACTGCTGCTATGAGTCCTGGATTGTACGGATCCCAGAGCTTGCCCGTGCGTGCACCTTGCTTGGCTAACATGTCAGCCTGCTGGTTTCCCTCGCTACGGGATTCTATGGTGGAATGTGCCTTCACCTTATGTATGTCGATATTCTCTTCCTCCTCTACGGCTTTCATGATCTTTTTCAGTAGGGACTTAATTGCCAGGGGTCTCCTGTCTGTGGATGTGTATCCGCGGCGGGACCAAATAGCCAGGTACTCCGTACACGAATTGCATGTGAGCATACTGTCTGAGCAAATCGTGTATGGGATAGGGAATTCTTCGGGGTGTGGACGAGTTACACCACCGCTGACAGTTCAGCGTGCTGGGTGCTCATAGTACTCGTGAGTTTACTCGCCTGGGCAATATCTGCCTCGGGGTCATAAACTCCGCAGCCTGTGAGTCGTTCACTTGCAGATACTGTGCTTGAACCGTCCACATCGATCTCTCGGCCTGTTGGGTGTGACCCAGCCCGAAAGCCTATGTTAATTTCTCTACCCCTTCTACGGAACACCGGTGGGCTGTCCCTGGATAAATCATGTTGGCTGCGAGTCTTGGCTCGCAGAGACTCTTTACCCTTAGGTCCATTTGAGAAAGGAGCAGGGTTCAGCGAGCAATGCGGGCACTGCTCACTGTCCCGTCCTTGATTCTCCCATCCAGGAGCATTTGGGTGGGCGTATGGTGGGTAAGGAATGTGATAGGGGACCCCCCCCCACCCCTGTGAAGATCAGTGATCTTTTCACAGCCCAGTGAGTGGCTTGGAGGTCTGCTCACAGTTGGAGTATCCCTTCTCCACGTCCGTGAGTATCCTGCAGGAGTAGACCACTGGTCTCAGCCGGCCGTGCTGCTCTTGGAGTAGTACTGTGCTTAGGCTGTCCCCACTGGCAAAACACTCTACCCCCATCTATGGCCCCTAGAGCTGACGCAGTCTGCAGGTCTTTCTTGAATTGGATAAATGCTGCCTCGCAACCTTTGTCCCAGTCCCACTCCACTCCCTTGTGTAGGAGTCGGAGCAGAGGGGCTGCTGTGGCTGCATAATCCTCAATGAAGTCTCTGCAGTACCCGGTTAGCTCTGGAAAAGATCTTACTCCTGTCACTGTGTTGGGGGCTGGTAACTTCTGCACTGCTTCCCTTCTAGCTTTGTCGATGACTCTCTCCCCAGAGCGCACAGCCAGTCCCAGGAATTTTACTTCCTTCAGGCCGATCTGTGATTTTGTGGTTTATTTTAAATCCTTCTTCTTTCAGCAGCTCCAGCAGTTCAGCCAGCAGTGGGCCATGCTCGTCCCCCTCATCAGTGAACAGGAGCAGGTCATCCACATACTGTATTAATTGCTGGGGTCTGCTGAAACTCTTTAAACAGTGCCATACACTGATGGAAAATACTGGGGCTGTTGTGGAAGCCCTGAGGGAGACAGTTCCAAGTGTATGGCTGCCCATTAAAGGTAAAAGTAAACTTGTACTGGTCTTCCTTTCTTAAAGGTATGGACCAGAACCCGTTGGAAATATCCAGCACCGTGAAGGTGGTTGTGGAGGCTGGGATACTTCCAATGAGGTCGGCGACAGCAGCAACAGTGGGTGCACAGGCGGAGATGTTACGGTTGAGTACTCAATAGTCCACCGTTGCTCTCCGGGAGTTGTCCGGTTTCTTAACTGGCCACAATGGAGAGTTCACATGGGTAGCTATTGGTCTCAATTCCCCCTGTTTAACCAGTGAACCCAAGGCTGTTTCCATATCTGCCTCCGCCTCCCTGGGGAAATTGTACTGTTTGTGGTCGGGTCATGGGGTCCCCATCAATACTAACCTCGACCCCGTTTATTCCCACAGTCGTGTTTGTGAGTGGCAAAAGCTGCCAGGTTTTTCCTCACATACTCTTGATATTCTACAGGGGTGTTACTGACCAGTGATTCAAGGTCGTAACCCTCCTTTGGTTTCATGGTGCACACCGTCCCTTTTCCCTGTTTTCCCGGGATAACCATCACCTCACTCTCCTGTCCCGTGCAGACTGACCCCCAAAGACAGTGGTTTCTTAAATCCACTAGGATCCCATGGCCTAGGATGAAGTCAGCCCTCACGATCCCTCTCCCTTCCTGCTCCCACTTCATCAGGGCACAAGTCCACTTAGTGTGGAGTGTACCTAAATGAATGGAGAGCGGAACAGAGAATGAGCCAGTCTGTTCAGTGCCTGTAGGGGACCCCGTTAGACAGAGGTGAGGCGGCAGGGTTAGCTGCATAGACAAGGGTGCTTGAGGCACCGGTGTCCAGCAGGTAAGTCCCTTTCACCTTTTCCACTTCCATCTGTACGGTTGGTCTCCCCCACGCATCATACTCGAGGGCACACAGGTGGACGGGCTGTGCCTGTCCTAGTCACGGTTTTGGTTGGGAGGGGGCAGATGGGATTTCAGTACCGGTGGCGGTGGCTACCTTTCCAGGGCCATTAACATGGCCCGGAGCGCAGTTAAAAAGGTCTCAAATGAGTGGGGAGGGACTGGCTTATCTGTCTCGGTGTTTTGGGCAGGGCTGGAGAATTCTTTCCTGCGCTATTCTTCCAAGGATTTTTACAATCCCTTCTCCAGTGCCCACTCTTTCTGCACCCAAAGCAGGTACGTTTTGTATCGGAGGAGTTACCCCCCTCATGGTGCCATTCCCTCTTATCTTGGCTAGGTCGGATTTCGTGAACCCTTCCCTTTTGTGGGTGCTCTTCTGTCCCTCTGCCGTTTCTGTAAGCTAGGGTCCGTTGCCTAAGCATTCCCTGTTCTGTGGCTTGGGGATCTCTGGGGTTGAACCAGGCCTCAGTCTTGGTTCTTATTCTGGGTAAACTGTTAGTTACTAGGCTTCGGAGCCAGTGTGCTAATTCGTCCGGGTTTAAGTGATCTCTGTCTGTGTCCCCGGCCACAGTCGGTCTGAGAAAGCCTGTGGGGTTTCTCCTGTGAGCTGCACCGTTTTCTCTCCTCTAGAGAAGGGACTCCCGTCATTGCAGCCCATAGCTTCTAAAATGTCTTTCTGGACGGCAGCAAGTGTTTTCTGTCCTCTTTTGCTCTCAGTAGAGAGGGACTGGTAAAGTTTGCTGTCATGGGATAGGAGAAGCATCTTTGTCATTTCTGCATCATCGTACCCATTAATATCCCCTGCCTGTTCCACTTCCACAAAGTGAACCGAGGGGTCTCCCTTTGGAGTTAGCTTTCCCAAATGGCTCAAAATTGCCCTAAGCTGGTGGAGAGTGTGGGGGACCACAAACTGACTTTCCAGGGGCCCTGGACCCTCGTTAAGGGTGGGCGGGCCAAACTTCTGTTGCCGGACCGGGCACATTGGCCCTGGTTCTGGCTCGCCTCCCTCTCTTCCCTGCGGCCAAGCCAAGCTGAAACTCAGTGTTACAGGTGGTGGTGGTTCACTATCCCTGATCACCCCACAACTGATTTGCCCCTCCTGCTGCTGAACCGGTGTAGTCACCGGTGCCACAGGTAGTTTCTTCCTTCTCTTCCAGGTTTACCTGGGGCGTACCCGGGCTTATTAGGCATACCATGCCTTTTGCCTTGGACAGAGCAAGGTTTAAACTTTTAATTTGTTGCTGGCAGGGACTGTGATCTCCCGATTCAAACCCATTAGTGCTAGCTACTTTCTACGCTGCTTGCACATCTTTTAATCTTTCCTGGAGCTCTTTTACTTGTAGGTGAGGCGAGTGCTTCCCTCCCTCAGTGACTTTTCGTTACTTTTGGCCTCGGTAACCTGACATTGAAAATAATCCTGACTGTTTTTAAACCTTTCCATTATTTGGGTCCTTTCCTCTTTTAATTTACGGAGTTCTCCTGATAATCTTTCTTCTGACATAACCCTTTCCTGATAGTTCTCTGCGCATTCCCATAACTCTGCCTGTAATGTTTCATTCATTCTATCGTGGAGTTGGACCTGTCGCTGTAGACAGACCAACCAGATTGCCTTCTCTACTGCTTCTTTGTGATCTTTGCTTGCTGTCCCACTGGGCTGCAGCGTCAGCTGGACGCTCAGCGCGCAATAGACTAAGCACCCATTCTTTAGTGACATTCACTTCTACACATAGGAGGAAATCCTCTCTTCCATTTTGGTTCTTTGCCCCAAACCAGCACTCTCCAGATCACACCCCGTGTACCAGAGTCGTGCCACAGTCGGCATTTTATCAGGGGGGTGTTGGGTGTGTGGTCTCTATGAGGGGGTCAGGTTCCCTTCTGACCAACTTGAGCGGTTTCGAATCGCTCCCACTCCCTTAGGTTTTGTACCCTGGATTTATTTGAGGGGTGTGACAAAAGTGCAGCGGACGCTGGTTTGATGCAAAGAACTTTGGCTTTATTATAGTCAAGGTAATACAGACTTATTACTCTAGTAAGAAAATACACGGCCAAACTTACAATCACTCTAATAAAGAACAATAGAAGGAAAGGTACAAGGTCAAACTTATAATCACTAATTAAAGTACCATACACTACACATTCCAAGGGGGTTGCAATAAAATTAAACCTCCCACCTCCCAATATCTAATTCTAGCTAGGTTAGACTCCAGGGCAGGGACTTATGCTTACCAATCCTTTTGATAGATAATGGTAGATGGTGATGTTCTTCTTTCCTTCAGGACTTCAAGACTTCGAGGCTGGAGAAGTTAGTTTTACAACTGTCATGCAGGTTTCTCTCCTTGCCTTGATGAAGTAGTAGCGACCACCTCTCTCCCCCACTAACCTCTGTTGAAAACATGGGCAGTTATACGATTTCAGTGTTTCTAATCTTGCCGGCCAATCTGTTCACAATCCTTTGTATAATTTTGGCAGGCTTGGTTCTTCTTTGTAATATTTTGCCAGGCTCATTAAAGTTGATATATCTGGGTGGTTTGATCTTCGAAAAACTGTTTCCTGATGGAAAAATTAGTTTGGCAATTGCAATGTCCTTTTGTGCTTAGTCTTTCGCATACAGGCTGGATTGGGTCTCTTTGTGATGTATATGCTGAAAATGGTTTGTCCAGACCCATGTTGATGGGGAGCTATCTTTGGGTGATACTGTGATGGTAATGTCTCTTGTGGGGGAAGATTTCCAAATACTCATTCTTCCAGACAGGTTACCTCAGTCCTCACACCGAGGCAATTCCAATAATCAAGTGGGCTTCCTTTGTTCCCTAGGTCTACCCACAGGCTTGAATTTGTCTTGTAAAAGTTCATAACTCTTTTAAAGTTCATAGTTTCTTCCATAAGCAGTTTAGAGTTCCAAACTTTTCGGTAAATAGGCCCAAATTAAATTTCCTTTCGAATGAGCCCAAACACAGGGGGGGTTCTGGTGAATTTTGCTCTCTGCAAGCTTTACTCTGTATCTAACCCATGCAGTAACTGCCCTGGGAATGTTTGATGGGACATAGAAACATAGAAAATAGGTGCACGAGTAGGCCATTCGGCCCTTCGAGCCTGCACCGCCATTCAATAAGATCATGGCTGATCATTCCCTCAGTACCCCTTTCCTGCTTTCTTTCCATACCCCTTGATCCCCTTAGCCGTAAGGGCCATATCTAACTCCCTCTTGAATATATCCAATGAACTGGCATCAACAACTCTCTGCGGCAGGGAATTCTACAGGTTAACAACTCGCTGAGTGAAGAAGTTTCTCCTTATCTCCGTCCTAAATGGCCTACCCCTTATCCTAAGACTATGTCCCCTGGTTCTGGACTTCCCCAACATCGGGAACATTCTTCCCGCATCTAACCTGTCCAGTCCCGTCAGAATCTTATACATTTCTATGAGATCCCCGCTCATTCTTCTAAACTTGGGTGAGTAAAGGCCCAGTTGATCCAGTCTCTCCTCATATGACAGTCCAACCATCCCTGGAATTAGTCTGGTGAACCTTCGCTGCACTCCCTCAATAGCAAGAACGTCCTTCCTCAGATTAGAGGACCAAAACTGAACACAATGTTCCAGGTGAGGCCTCACTAAGGTCCTGTACAACTGCAGTGTAGAGGGAGCTTTACTCTGTATCTAACCCCGTGTTGTAACTACCCTGGGATCTAAGGACATTCAAAAATGCTGACAATCCAATGAAGTACTTTTCGAAGTGTAGTCACCATTGTAATGTGGGAAATGCGGCAGCCAATTTGCGCACACCAAGCTCCCACAAACAGCAATGGGATAATGATGAGATAATCTTTTTTTTTTTAGCGATGGTAGTTGAGGTATAAATGTTGGCCGCAGGACACTGGGGGAATCTCCTTTGCTCTTCTTTGAAATAGTACCTTGGGATATTTTACATCAATCTGAGAGGGCAGATGTGGCCTCAATTTAATGTCTCATCCAAAAGATGGCAAATCCAACAGTGCAGCACTCCCTCTGTACTGCCCCTCTGACAGTGTGCCGCTCCCTCAGTACTGCCCCTCCGACAGTGCGGCGCTTCCTTAGTACTGCCCCTCAGACAGTGCGGCGCTCCCTCAGTACTGCGCCTCCAACAGTGCAGCGCTCCCTCAGTACTGCCCCTCCGACAGTGCAGCGCTCCCTCAGTATTGTCCCTCCGACAGTGCGGCACTCCCTCAGTGCTGCACTGTAGTGTCAGCCTAGATTATGTGTTATGGTCTCTGGAGTGGGACATGAACACACAATCTGCTGACTCAGAGGTGAGAGTGCTTCCCACTGAGCCATGGCTGACACTCAGTTGGTGAACGATCTCCAGTTTGTGCCTGGCCCAGTGAGTATGGCTGAGACCGGGATCTCAGTCAGTACAAGCCATATTCTACCAACAGTTGGCACTGCCCGGTGTCATGGCACTGTTCGACCATTTATAATCTCCTATACTAATTACTACTTTAGCAGGGCTCCCTGATCTCGTAGTAAAGGGTCCTCTCGGAATGAGTGACCATAACATGGTTGGAATTCAAATTCAGTTGGAGGGTGAGAAAGTTAGATCTCTAACCAGGGTCCTAAGCTTAAATAAAGGAGACTACAAATGTGTGAAGGCAGAGTTGGCTAAAGTAGACTGGGAAAATAGAGGATGGTTGATGAGCAGTGGCAGACATTTAAGGAGATATTTCATAACTTTCAACAAAAATATAGCCCAATGAAAAGGAAAGGCTGTAAGAGAAGGGATAACAATCCGTGCCTAACTAAGGAAATAAGGGATGGTATCAAATTGAAAACAAGGACATACAATGTGACCAAGACTAGTGGGAGGCCAGAGGATTGGGAAACTTTTAAAAGTCAGCAAAGAACGACTAAAAAAATGATAAAGAGAGGGAAGATAGATCAGTAAGGATAGACAAGAAGGGAAAGGAGATGGGGTAGCTCTGTTAATAAAGGATGATATCAGGGCAGTTGTGAGAGATGATATTGGCTCTAATGAATAAAATGTTGAATCATTGTGGGTGGAGATTAGAGATAGTAAGGGGAAAAAGTCACTGGTGGGCGTAGTTTATAGGCCCCCAAATAATAACTTCACGGTGGGCGGACAATCAAGGGAATAATGGAGGCATGTGAAAAAGGAACGGCAGTAATCATGGGGGATTTTAACCTACATATCGATTGGTCAAATCAAATCACACGGGGTAGCCTGGAGGAGGAATTCATAGAATGCATACAGGATTGGTTCTTAAAACAGTATGTTACAGAACCTACAAGGGAGCAAGCTATCTTAGATCTGGTCCTGTGTAATGAGACAGGAATAATAAACGATCTCCTAGTAAAAGATTCTCTCGGAATAGTGATCACAGTATGGTCGAATTTGTAATACAGATTGAGGGTGAGGAAGTAGTGTCTCAAACGAGCGTACTATGCTTAAACAAAGGGGACTTCAGTGGGATGAGGGCAGAGTTGGCTAAAGTAGACTGGGAACACAGATTAAACGGTGGCACAATTGAGGAACAGTGGAGGACTTTTAAGGAGCTCTTTCATAGTGCTCAATAAAAATATATTCCAATGAAAAAGAAGGGCAGTAAGAAAAGGGATAACCAGCCGTGGATAACCAAGGAAATAAAGGAGAGTATCAAATTAAAAACCAATGCGTTTAAGGTGGCCAAGGTTAGTGGGAAACTAGAAGATTGGGAAAATTTTAAACGACAGCAAAGAGTGACTAAGAAAGCAATAAAGAAAGGAAAGATAGATTACGAAAGTAAACTTGCACAAAACATAAAAACAGATAGTAAAAGCTTTTACCGATATATAAAACGGAAGAGAGTGACTAAAGTAAATGTTGGTCCCTTAGAAGATGAGAAGGGGGATTTAATAATGGGAAATGTGGAAATGGCTGAGACCTTAAACAATTATTTTACTTCGGTCTTCACAGTGGAAGACACAAAAACCATGCCAAAAATTGCTGGTCATGTGAATGTGGGAAGGGAGGACCTTGAGACAATCACTATCACTAGGGGGGTAGTGCTGGATAGGCTAATGGGACTCAAGGTGGACAAGTCCCCTGGTCCTGATGAAATGCATCGCAGGGTATTAAAAGAGATGGCGGAAGTTATAGCAGATGCATTCGTTATAATCTACCAAAATTCTCTGGACTCTGGGGAGGTACCAGCGGATTGGAAAGCAGCTAATGTAACGCCTCTGTTTAAAAAAGAGGGCAGACAAAAGGCAGGTAATTATAGGCCGGTTAGTTTAACATCTGTAGTGGGAAAAAGCTTGAAGCTATCATTAAGGAAGAAATAGCGGGACATCTAGATAGGAATAGTGCAATCAAGCAGACGCAACACGGATTCATGAAGGGGAAATCATGTTTAACTAATTTACTGGAATTCTTTGAGGATATAACGAGCATGGTGGATAGAGGTGTACCGATGGATGTGGTGTATTTAGATTTCCAAAAGGCATTCGATAAGGTGCCACACAAAAGGTTACTGCAGAAGATAAAGGTACGTGGAGTCAGAGGAAATGTATTAGCATGGATAGAGAATTGGCTAACAGAAAGCAGAGAGTCGGGATAAATGGGTCCTTTTCAGGTTGGCAATCGGTGGTTAGTGGTGTGCCACAGGGATCGGTGCTGGGACCACAACTGTTTACAATATACATAGATGACCTGGAAGAGGGGACAGAGTGTAGTGTAACAAAATTTGCAGATGACACCAAGATTAGTGGGAAAGCGGGTTGTGTAGAGGACACAGAGAGGCTGCAAAGAGATTTTGATAGGTTAAGCGAATGGGCTAAGGTTTGGCAGATGGAATACAATGTCGGAAAATGTGAGGTCATCCACCTTGGAAAAAAAAAACAGTAAAAGGGAATATTATTTGAATGGGGAGAAATTACAACATGCTGAGGTGCAGAGGGACCTGGGGGTCCTTGTGCATGAATCCCAAAAAGTTAGTTTGCAGGTGCAGCAGGTAATCAGGAAGGCGAATGGAATGTTGGCCTTCATTGCGAGAGGGATGGAGTACAAAAGCAGGGAGGTCCTGCTGCAACTGTAAAGGGTATTGGTGAGGCCGCACCTGGAGTACTGCGTGCAGTATTGGTCACCTTACTTAAGGAAGGATATACTAGCTTTGGAGGGGTACAGAGATGATTCACGAGGCTGATTCCGGAGATGTGGGGGTTACCTTATGATGATAGATTGAGTAGACTGGGTCTTTACTTGTTGGAGTTCAGAAGGATGATGGGTGATCTTATAGAAACATTTAAAATAGTGAAAGGGATAGACAAGAAGGAGGCAGAGAAGTTGTTTCCACTGGTCGGGGAGACTAGAACTAGGGGGGCACAGCCTCAAAATACAGGGGAGCCAATTTAAAACCGAGTTGAGAAGGAATTTCTTCTCCCAGAGGATTGTGAATCTGTGGAATTTTCTGCCCAAGGAAGCAGTTGAGGCTAGCTCATTGAATGTATTCAAATCACAGATAGATAGATTTTTAACCAATAAGGGAATTAAGGGTTATGGGGAGCGGGCAGGTAAGTGGAGCTGAGTCCACGGCCGGAGCTGAGTCCATGTCCAGATCAGCCATGATCTTATTGAATGGCGGAGCAGGCTCGAGGGGCTAGATGGCCTACTCCTGTTCCTAATTCTTATGTTCTTCTGTAAAGTAAATTAGCACAAAATATAAAACAGATAGTTAGAGTTTCTACAGGTACATAAAAAGCAAAAGAATGGCTAAAGTAAATGTTGTTCCCCTGGAGGGTGAGACTGGGGAGTTAATAATGGAGAACTCGGAAATGGCAGATGTTATGTATTTAACCCCTTGTAACCTGTATAACACCTGATAGAGAATTCAAACAGGCTGCATTTAGACAGGCTGTGAAAATTCAGACAACAAGTCAGAGATGCTACGTGAGTGGGAGCATGTTGCATTAAGTCATCAATCAACTTGACATTTTAGGACCTTGGGTAGCGAGCCAATTAATAGGTCAAAAGACTATTAATTGAGCCAATAAGTTCAAAGAAGGTGAGATCTTTTCTGTAAATTGATCCATGTATAAGTATTGCCATTTTGACCATGTGGTCTCAGAAGGACAAAGACCTGGCTTAAAGCCAAGAGCTTGTTACTGCTGTCTGCCAGAAATAAAGTTACATTAAAACTACAATCGGAGTTCGTATTTCATTGGAAATTAAGAGATCTAACAATTTTGGCGTCACGAACAGGATCGCTGAGGAAAGAAACTGAATTTTGGACATCGAACCTACATACTGAGGTAAGGACTCCTCTTTATAAAAGTCCTCGGTCAAAAGTCTAAATTCGCCTTTCCTTCTACGCGATTCCGAAAGCCTCCGGTTTGCGAACCCTCCAGTTGGTAGTCGGCTCGAGGTCCCATAGACGTCTAAACTTCGGCGGTGTGTTAGTTAATTAATCACTGACCTATTGATCGGCTAGAAAGCCTACAACTCGAGACCCCAGTAAAGAAATCAGTATTATGGCAGCAGGAGATAAGAGCAAAGAATTGCCTACAACTGTTAAAGGTGGGCAAGCACCACCTGATGTTTTGCTAGATTTAATTCTCAAACAGTTGAAAGAATACATAGAGCAACAATTCAATTTATCTAAAACCTGTATTAAGATCGAACAAAAGTACGGAACCTCCAAAGGACAATGGTCCTTGGACGAGATTAAAAGAGTCTGGGGAAAAACGACCTGTATGAAAAATAAAGAGCGAACTAGATGGTCCCTAGCAGTTATGGGACAGATTCGAAAGCGGAATGAAATTATAATGCGTTCCCAACATGATCGAGAACTGACCAGTACAAAGGACCAATTGCAAGCTGTTTGTGCACAGCTGCGACAGACAAGACTTGAACTTGAAAAGTCGGAAGTGGAAGTTAAAGATCTTAAAGGTGAAATTAAAGAATGGAAAAAATCATTAGGTCAAGAGACAGTAATAGGAAAAGGAAAATGTATCGGTCAATCCCCAGGGTACCCATGTTTGGATAAATTAAAAGTGCAAACCCGAAGACACGACCGAGGAATAGATACGGATTCTGAATCCTCCGACAATACAGGGTCGGAGGATGAAGAATTTGGGGTGCGCTTTGCCCCGTTTAAAAAAAGACGAGTTATACTCAAATCAGAAGAGGCTGTGGATCAGGGCGGAACCAAAAAAAACGAGGAAAAGGCTGTATGCAGAATACTTTCATGATCCGGCAGACCCAGAAAAAATTGATGAATGGTCCAAGGAATTGCCCAATCCAAAGAAAGAGGGAGTAAAAACGTGGGACCAATTGGACCGCTTAAGAAATATATATCAACTTCACCCCTGGGACGGAGTGCAAATTTTGACCATAATGGTGCCAAAAACACAGGGAAGAAAATTGCACGACAAGGTAGAAGAAGCTTTGGGGCAGGATGAGCAAGAATTAGATGCAGGATAGGAGGCGATTAAACACTGGCTGCAAGCCTTCAGTCCTGCTAAGACAGACTGGGGAAAAATTGCAGCCTGCCAACAGAAAGGAACAGAGGAGGTCCTGGAGTATGACGAGCGGTTTAGATGCGCGTGGCTAGAACATTCGGGTATGAATAATACGGATGAAGAAATGGATGAACAAGTGTTTGGACCCCTGAAAGCAGCTTTCGTGGCAGGTCTAAAGCCAGAACTGTCCAAAATGCTTAAGGTAGTGTTACCGGACTGGGAAGGTAGAGGAACTACCTTTGCAGCATTGGTGGATCGATGTAATCAATTAGATCGGGATATGGGAGCTAAAGTCTGAGCTGTACAGGCTATGGGATGGAAATCCCAGGATTCCGATAAACAGTCATTAGGAAAATTACCCGGAAAATGTCATTATTGTGGGAAAGAAGGTCACTGGGCCAAGACGTGCAGGGCAAAACAGAAAGGTCATGGCTGGGGAAGAGGACGCAGCCAGAGATACAATTCAGCCAACTAACCAGGCTTGTCACAAGATAACGACCTCATAGAAGCATTTAAGCGACTGACAATACAACAACAGAAGGAGTTACTTGGGATAGCAAAAAGCGATTAGAGCCCACCCTGGCCTCCCTCCTCGCACTAATACAACAGAGGGGAGATGGGCTATATATAACTGTGAGGGTGGGCGATAAGGATGTGGACTGTCTTTTAGACACAGGGGCAGAATTAGCATGCTTACCCTTACAATATGGAGACTTTTTGCCGTTGGATGGTAGGGCACGTACAGCCTATGGAGTTGGGGGCCATAAAATGGAAATTAAAAGGACAACACCGGTACTTATAGGGCTGGGTCCACATGAACTAACCACGCCGGTCTGGATAGGCCCAGTAGATCAACCCCTTTTGGGAATGGACGTTCTAATCCAAATAGATTCATCGTTGCATTTCGAGGATGATCGGGTGACATGGTCAATTAGAACTTTGAAGAAAGAAGAATTGAAGGAACACCCGATATGGGCTAAAGATAAGAACGATTGTGACCTACTCCAGATGGAGCCTGCGTCATTTACCGGGACCAAGCCTCCATGCACTAAACAGTATCCCATCACCTGTTATTCAGCAATTGGAGAAACAAGGGGTGCTTATTAAAACTTATAGCTCCTCCAATAGCCCCGTGTGGCCGGTACAGAAATCTAATGAGACTTGGCGTTTGACTGTCGATTATAGGAAAGCTAACCAGTGTATTGATCAAAAAGCTCCTTTGGTCGCAGATCCCTCCACCATTTTTAATGCCCTCAAACCGGAACATAAATATTTCTCGGTTATAGATATGGCCAACAGATTTTGGTCGGTGCCTCTGGCACCGGAGGTTCGATACTGGTTTGCTTTCACGGTCCAAGGACAACAGTATACTTGGACCCGGTTACCGCAGGGTTTCCACAACAGCCCTACGGTATTCCACATGGCTTTACAAAGCCATTTGCGAGAATTACCTCCCCTATCATCCACAGTCATCCAATATGTAGACGATATCCTGCTAGCTTCAAACATGGAAGAACAGCATGAACAAGATTTACGAGCTTTGCTGGACCACCTTTGGCTGAAAGGACATAAAGCCAGCATCGACAAAGCACAAATATCCCAAGAAGAGGTTGTATACCTGGGACAAAAGATTTCACAAGGAAAGAGAGAACTTACCCAGGATAGAACTGCAGCCATTCGGGCTGCTAAAAAACCCACCACTATTCAGGAACTAAGGTCTTTTTTGGGATTGTGTAACTTTAACAGAAATTGGATTGACTCCTTCACACAGCTTGCTCTGCCACTGAATGATATCTTAAAGGGGAAATGTGCCTCGAAAGAAGCCATCACCCTCACTAAGGAACAGCATGAGGCCTTCCTGAGTTTGAAAAAGGCTTTGTGTTCGGCACCGGCTCTGGGAATCCCCGACAGTGGTAAGCCATTTACCCTGTTTGTCCATGAGAAAGAAGGATATATGACAGCTATACTGACACAAGAACATGGGGATCGGCAAAGACCCATTGGCTATTATTCGGCAAAACTGGATGCGGTAGCCCTCGGATGGGGAAGTTGCCTAAGGGCCATGGAAGCTACATGTTGAGCGGTAATGACCACTGCGGGTCTAGTCCTCGACCAAAAGCTGATTGTCAAGTGTCCCCACACCGTACATGCTTTGCTGTCTATGAATAGAATGTCTCAGGTGACGGCAGCTAGATGGACCCGCTGGACAGCAGTTTTGGAAGCTCCTAATCTCCATATCGTCCGGGCCAGCCCGGTTAATCCCGCAACTATGCTCCCGATGTCAGAATCGAGGGAGCAAGAGGGGGGAGAATGTGAAGAGCATGACTGCATGGAGATTTTAAAAGAAACAGAAAAAGCAGCCTTAGCAGCAGAGGAGCCTCTGCACAACCCAGACCTCATCCTGTTTACAGATGGTTCCTCCTTTGTTGACAATGGTACCAGAAAAGCAGGATGGGCAGTTACAACCTTATATGAGGTAGTGGCAAAAGGATGTTTACCCTCAGGAACGTCAGCACAACAGGCCGAGTTAAAGGCCCTGTCAGAAGCATGTCCAATAGCAGAAGGACAGACAGCTAATGTCTACACAGATTCGCGTTATACTTTTGGAGTCACTCACGACTTTGGTCTGTTATGGCAGAAAAGAGGATTCCTCACTGCTGCTGGTACACCTATCCGAAATGGAAAAGAAGTCCGAGACTTACTGGAGGCCATACAATTACCTCAGGAAGTGTCCATCCTGAAGTGTAAGGCCCATACCAAGGAAAATACCACGGAAGCACAGGGAAATGCTCTAGTCGACCAGGCAGCTAAAGATGCCGCCTCACAGGGCGTTCCTCCAGAAGAACCAACACAGATGTGCAGATTGAAAGCACTCAGGACTCTGACACGAGACCTTCAAACAATGCAAGGCGAGTGCTCCCGAGAGGAAAAATGGACATGGTTTGAGGCAGGAATTAAGCTATGTGAAGATGGTGTCTGGAGACAAAGAGTTACCGACAAGCCAGTCGTGCCACAAGCGCTTATGCCTTTTTTAGCCCAACAGATCCACTCGTGGGGACACTTGGCCTCACAACAGATGACGGCACGGTTCCAGAAAAGCTGGTGGGGTCGGGGATTTAAAAAACATGCCCAGCTGGTAACAGACCGCTGTGTGGTCTGCCAGAAAAATAATTCTGGACCCATCACGGTAATGCCCCAACTGAGACCCCCTGTCCCTGTCGGACCATTCCAGCATCTGCAGGTTGATTATATATCTCTTCCTTCATGCCAAGGATACACTAACATTCTTGTCATGGTCGACGGATTCTCTAGATGGGTAGAAGCTGTCCCAACTAAAAGAGGCACAGCCAATCATACTGCAAAGGTCTTGTGTAAGGATTACATTCCCCGATGGGGAGTCCCGAGTAGCATTGAGTCAGATCAGGGAACACACTTCACAGGTGCTGTCTGCCAAGAAGTCTGTAGGTTACTGAACATTACGTGGGATTTACACTGCCCTTATCATCCACAATCATCAGGACAAGTAGAGCGAATGAATTGAACTCTGAAACAACAGCTTGCCAAATATCACCAAGAAGGAACACCATGGCCCCAGGCACTACCAATAGTGCTATGTAGCATTAGGGCAACCCCAAACAGAACTACAGGTCTAAGCCCATTTGAAATTATAACAGGAAGACCCATGTTGCTGCCAGGAACTATCGATTTACGGAAAGCTGATGTTCACTTAATGAGTGACACTTTGTTATCAGAACCTAATCAATGCTATTAGTTCTGTTTCCCGACAAGTATTGGCAGCTTGGGGTAATCCACCCGAAGGAGGACACGACATCATCCCGGGAGTCTGGGTGTATGTGAAAAAGTTGCATAAAGAACCTTTGGGTTCCAAGTGGGAGGGACCTTATCAAGTGTTATTGACCACCCAGGCAGCTGTTAAAGTCGAAGGAAAGAAAGTCTGGATCCACGCTTCACACATTAAACGAGCACCCGTAACTGAAGCTGAAATCTAATAAGGACAATCACTTTTTGCCAAAATGTATAAATTTACTGTATTACTGATTGTAGGTATTCTCGGCATAGGCCTACTTCTTACTAGCCGACCCTCTGCACCAAAGGGAAATAGTAGGATAGCAAGGGAATTACATGTAAATACCTTTTTATATATGTCATACATTTATGCCAAACAAGGTAACATTTATAGTTGATGGGTGTGTGCGCATATTCCTATTCACTCAAAGGGAGGGATTCCCTTGAGGCCAGTTCCCTTGAATATCTCGGAAATGGCCAAGTGGATAATTAATCAAAACAAAACAGGCAATGCGTTTCAGGATACGGAAAACTGGGCACATAAATGGAAGGCAGCAGGTTACAATCTGACTACCTTTGAAGGGGGATACCAACCGTGCTACAATAATTCCAAACTGCCCCCATTTTTTGTTATCACTAATACAACGGGAATAGGAAGACCGGGGGAATCGTTCTGTCTGATTAGAAACATCAAAGGAGGCCAAAATATGGGGTATAGTAACTGCTCCCAGAATTATAATGTAATCAAGCTATGGAACCGTCCAAACTGGGCCGATGTGGGAATTTTTAACGTAACGGGATTCTGAATAAAACAGATGGAAAAGCCTGGACAGGCCCTGGAGTGTTGCTGACAAAGAAACAGCTAACATTCATTGCATATAATGGCACCTATTGGGTGTGTGGCCACAAGGCCTACCCTTGGCTGCCCCAGAATTGAACAGGATCCTGCTATTTAGCCTACATTGTGCCTTATACGTATCATATAGAGTCACTGTTGGAACATTTACACCGTCCTAAGAGAGCTATCACAGAAACAGAGAGGTTCTTTGCCATTCTGATCCCCAGGTATGGGACCGCCAGACTGGCAAGGGAATCCATTAACATGGCATCTGTTGTGGAACGGGTAGCCAATGATACCTCAGAGGCCCTAGTTAAAATCAATGCAGAAATGGTAGCAATCCGCACAGTAGCCCTACAGAATAGACTGGCCCTTGATTACATCCTGGCTGAAAAGGGAGGTACTTGCGCCCTACTCGGAACTGAGTGTTGCACATATATCCCAGATAGCTCCGAAGAAATTACCCACTTAGCGGAGCATATCCAAAAGGAGATAGAAAAACTTAAGCAACCCCCATCATTCACTTTGTGGAGTGGAGCCACTGAATGGCTAGGTTCAATAGGAACTTCATTGGTGGAAGGTTTAATTCTATTTGTTGTAATTATTTTACTTTTATATTGTTCGTTTGTGTTGATTAAATGTTGTTGCGACCAGGCGGCTGTAGCTGCTGTCCCGCAGGTGAGACACCTTGCAGGTCCCAGCAGACCGTCTGTACGTGGCACAGGGGTATGTTATGATTCAGTTTGTGAAAGAATCAAAGGGGGGATTGATAGAGAATTCAAACAGGCTGCATTTAGACAGGCTGTGAAAATTCACAGACAAGTCAGAGATGCTACGTGAGTGGGAGCATATTGCATTAAGTCATCAATCAACTTGACATTTTAGGACCTTGGGTAGCGAGCCAATTAAAAGGTTAAAAGACTATTAATTGAGCAAATAAGGTCAAAGAAGGCGAGTTCTTTTCTGTAAATTGATCCAAGTATAAGTACAGCCATTTTGACCATGTAGTCTCAGAAGGACAAAGACCTGGCTTAAAGCCAAGAGCTTGTTACTGCTGTCTGCCAGAAATAAAGTTACATTAAAACTACAATCAGAGTTCGTATTTCATTGGAAATTAAGAGATCTAACAACACCTGACCACCAGAGGGCCCACCTGTTGGAGTCCCAAGGGATCCCAGCATTCCTTGGGAGCATGGTATGTAAACAGGCAACCCACAAGGTACCTGCACTTTGGAGCCTTATCAAAGGAGCTAAGGTCACACTTGCTCATTGTACACAGTACTCAGTTTCATCCTTTATTATGAGAGCACCAATTGGCGACGAGGTAACGAACAACCGTGCAAAAATGTAAAGAACAGTCAGTATCCTGGAGAAGTTCTCAGAAGGCGATGATTGGGAGGCTTTCGTGGAGAGACTCGACCAATACTTCGTGACCAACGAGCTGGAAGGCAACGAGAATGCTACCAAACAAAGGGCGATCCTCCTATCTGTCTGTGGGGCAACAATCTATGGCCTCATGAAGAATCTCCTAGCTCTGGTAAAAACAACAGAGAAATCCTACGAAGAATTGTGTACGCTGGTCCGGGAACACCTAAATCCTAAGGGAAGCATTTTGATGGCGAGATATCGGTTCTACACGTGTCAACGATCGGAGGGCCAGGATGTGGCGAGCTATGTCACTGAACTAAGGTGCCTCACAGGACATTGAGTTTGAGGGATTCCTGGAACAAATACTCAGAGACTTTTTTGTACTGGGCATTGAACATGAGACAATCCTTCGCAAACTGTTGACTGTAGAAACTCCGAATCTAAGTGAAGCCATAACGATAGCCCAGGCAATTATGTCCACCAGCGACAACACCAAACAGATTTTGCAGAGTAAAGAAGTTTCGGCCAGTACTGTGCATAAAGTAACGTCGATTTCGAACAGAAATGTACATGGCAGAATGGCTGCTGCTGCCCGACCTCAGTTGACCCAGAGTCTGCCAACAGTCGTTAATGTGAGGCAGTTAACACCTTGTTGGTGTTATGGAGTGATCATCGGCCCCATCAATGCCGCTTTAAGCACTATGCGTGCAATGGTTGCAAAACAATGGGACACCTCCAGCGAATGTGCAGGCGAGCTGCAAACCCTGCAAACCACCACATTGCAGAGGAAGATTGATCCACTGTGGATCAGGCTGAATTGGAAACTTGTACTTAGGAGGCAGAAGTGTACGGGGTACACACATTCACTACGAAATGTCCACCAATAATGTTGAAAGTTGAACTGAACGGCATTCCAGTATCTGAACACGGGGGCAAGTCAGTCCATAATGAGTAAAAAGGCCTTCGACAGGCTGTGGGGCAACAAGACACACAGGCCCAAGCTCAGCCCCATTCACACCAAACTAAGGACTTACACCAAGGAACCAATCCCTGTAATTGGCAATGCAGAAGTCAAAGTCTCCTATGATGGAGCAGTACACGAACTCCCACTGTGGATTGTGCCAGGGGATGGCCCCACATTGTTTGGCAGAAGCTGGCTGGGAAAATTCTGCTGGAACTGCGACGACATCCGAGCGCTTTCGTCTGTCGACGACGCCTCATGTACCCCGGTTCTGAGCAAGTTTCCATCGTTATTCGAGCCAGGCATTGGAAGCTTCTCAGGGGCGAAAGTGCAGATCCATTTGGTTCCCGGTAAGCGACCCATCCACCACAAGGCTCGGGCAGTACTGTACATGATGCATGAAAAGTGGAAATTGAGCTGGACAGGCTGCAGCGAGAAGGCATCATCGCACCGGTGGAATTCAACAACTGGGTTAGTCCGATTGTCCCGGTATTTAAAGAGGATGGCACGGTTAGAATTTGTGGGGACTATAAAGTAACGATTAGCCGTTTTTCGCTACAGAACCAGTACCCGCTACCCAATGCAGACGACATATTTGCGACCCTGGCTGGAGGGAAGACGTTCACCAAGTTGGACCTGACCACGGCCTACATGACTCAGGAGCTGGAGGCGTCTTCGAAAGGCCTCACCTGCATCAACACACACGAAGGTTTGTTCATCTATAACCGGTGCCCGTTCGGGATTCGGTCGGCCGTGGCTATCTTCCAGCGGAACATGGAGAGCCTGCTAAAGTCGGTTCCTTGCACCGTGGTTTTCCAGGACGTTATACTGGTTACAGGTCGGGACACCATTGAGCACTTGAGGAATCTGGAAAAGGTTCTTAGTCGGTTGGATCGCGTAGGGCTCAGGTTGAAATGCTCAAGGTGTGTTTTCCTGGCACAGGACGTCGAGTTGTTGGGAAGAAGAATCGCGGCAGACAGCATCAGACCCACCGACGCCAAGACGGAGGCCTTCAAGAACGTACCGAGACCACAGAACATGACGGAGCTGCAGTCGTTCCTGGAACTCCTTAACTATTCCGGTAATTTACTACGTGGGTTAAGCACCCTGCTAGAATCCCTACATGCGCTACTGTGCAAGGGAGATGACTGGGTATGGGGGAATTCACAAGAGGCTGCCTTTAAGAAAGCCAGAAATCTGTTGTGTTCAAACAAACTGCTTGTCCTATATAACCCTTGTAAATGATTAATGCTAGCTTGTGATGCATCGTCATACGAGGTCGGGTGTGTGTTACAACAGGCTAACGAATCGGGGATTTTGCCATCGGTCACTTACGCGTCCAGGAGTTTGTCCAATGCTGAAACGGCCTACAGCATGATTGAAAAAGAGGCTCTGGCGTGCGTTTACGGGGTGAAAAAAATGCACCAGTACTTATTCAGCCTCAAGTTTGAGCTTGAAACTGACCACAAGCTGCTCATATCGCTGTTCTCTGAGTGCAAAGGGATTACTACCAATGCCTCTGCTCGCATCCAAAGATGGGTGCTCACGCTGTCGGCAAACAACTATGTAATCTGGCACAGACCAGGCACAGAAATGCGCAGATGCTCTCAGCCAGATTGCCCACCACCGGGGTGGAAATGGCACAGCCAGCGGACTTGCTCATGGTCATGGAGGCATTCGAGAACGAGAAGTCCTCCATTACGACCCATCAGATCAGGACCTGGACCAGCCAGGCTCCTTTACTGTCCTTGGTAAAAAACTGTGCCCTCTACGGGAGCAAGTCCGGTGTTCCAGTGGAGGTGCAGGAGACGACTAAGCCTTTCCACAGATGCAAAGATGAGTTGTCCCTGCAGGCGGACTGTCTATTGTGGGGCAATCGCATGGCCTTGCCCAAGAAAGGCAGAGATACGTTCATATGTGAACTGCACAGCACCCACCCAGGCATTGTAATGATGAAAGCCATAACATACTCAGATTTAGAGTCATGCGTGCGCCAGTGCAACACTTGCTCTCAGCTGAACAATGCGCCCAGAGAGGCACCGCTAAGTGTGATCGTGGCCCTCCAAACCGTGGTCGAGGATCCACATGGACTATGCGGGCCCATTTCTAGGCAAAATTTTTTTGGTTGTCGTGGATGCTGACTCAAAATGGATTGAATGTGCAATAATGTCTGTAAGCATGTCCACTATTGAAAGCCTACAAGCCATGTTTGCCACGCACGGCTTGCCTGATACCCTAGTCAGTGACAATGGGCCGTGCTTCACCAGTACTGAATTCAAGGAATTCATGACCCGCAACGGGATCAAACACGTCACATCTGCCCCATTCAAGCGCGCATTCAACGGCCAGGCATAACAGGCAGTTCAGACCATCAAGCTTGAAACACGTGTCGGAAGGCTCCCTGCAGACCCGGTTGTCCTGAGTGCTGCTCAGCTACCGCACCAGACTCCACGCACTCACCGGGGTTCCCCCAGCCGAGCTGCTCATGAAAAGGAAATTAAAAACAAGGTTCTCTCTTGTCCACCCTGATCTCCATGATCACGTGGAGGACAAGCGGTATCAACAAAGTGTGTACCATGACCGCGCAAATTTGTCACAAGATATTGAGATCAATGATCCTGTGTATGTGCTCAATTATGGACGTGGTACCAAATGGCTCGCTGGCACGGTCACAGCCAAAGAGGGGAGTAGGGTGTTTCAGGTCAATTTGGCCAATGGAAAAATGCACAGAAAACATTTCGACCAAATCAAATTGCGGTTCATCAACAGCTACGAACAACCCGAAGAGAACACCACCAACTGTAACTCTCCAACACACACACACATGGCAACTGACATCATGGTTGACCACGAAACCGAACTCATCATCTCCAGCAGCCCAGTGAAGAGCTGACCAACTCACCCAACCCGCATTTGTACTGAGACGATCGACAAGGGAGCAAAAAGCCCCAGATCATATCACCTTGTAAGTAAGCATACTGTTGACTTCACGGGGGAGTGATGTTATGTATTTAACCCCTTGTAACCTGTATGACACCTGACCACCAGATGGCCCACTTGTTGGAGTCTCAAGGGATCCCAGCATCCCTTGGGAGCACGGTATATAAGCAGGCCACCCACAACGTACCTGCACTCTGGAGTCTTATTAAAGGAGCTAAGGTCACACTTGTTCATTGTACACAGTACTCAGTTTCATCCTTTATTATGAGTGTACCAGCAGAGACGTTGACCAAATATTTTGTATTGGTCTTCACGGTAGAAGACACTATAAACAGCCCAATAGTGGATAATCAAGGGGGTATAGGGAGGGAGGAACTTAATACAATCACGATCACTAAAGAAGTAGTACTCGGTAAAATAATGGGACTAAAGGTGGACAAGTCCCCTGGACCTGATTGCCTGCATCCTAGAGTCTTAAAAGAAGTGGCTGCAGAGATAGTGGATGCATTGTTTGTAATCTACCAAAATTCCCTGGATTCTGGGGAGGTCCCAGCGGATTCGAAAACCGCAAATGTAACGTTCCTATTTAAAAAAGGAGGCAGATGCAAAAATCAGGGAACTATAGACCAGTTAGCCTAACACCTGTCGTTGGGAAAATGCTGGAGTCCATTATTAAGGAAATAGTAGCAGGACATTTGGAAATAATTCAATCAAGCAGAGTCAGCATGGTTTTATGAAAGGGAAATCATGTTTGTTAAATTTTCTGGAGTTCTTTGAAGATGTAACGAGCAGAGTGGATAAGGAGGAACCAGTGGATGTGGTGTATTTGGATTTCCAGAAGGCATTCAATAATATGCCACATAAAAGGTTACTGCACAAGGTAAAAGTTCACGGGGTTGGGGGTAATATATTAGCATGGATAGAGGATTGGCTAACTAACAGAAGATAGAGAGTCGGGATAAATGGGACATCTTCAGGTTGGCAAACTCTAACTAGTGGGGTGCCGCAGGGAACGGTGCTAGGGCTTTAATTATTTATAATCTATATTAATAACTTGGATGAAGGGACTGAGTGTAATGTAGCCAAGTTTGCTGACGATACAAAGATAGGTGGGAAAGGAGATTGTGAGGAGGACACCAAAAACCTGCAAAGGGATATAGACAGGCTAAGTGAGTGGGCAAAAATTTGGCAGATGGAGTATAATGTGGGAAAATATGAGGTTATCCACTTTGACAGAAAAAATAAAAAAAGCTAATTATAATTTAAATGGAGAAAAATTGCAAAGTGCTGCAGTACAGAGGGACCTGGGGGTCCTTGTGCATGAAACACAAAAAGTTAGTATGCAGGTCCTGCAAGTAATCAGGAAGGCAGATGGAATGTTGACCTTTATTGCAAGGGGGATAGAATATAAAAGCAGAGAAGTCCTGCTACAACTGTACAGGGTATTGGTGAGGCCACACCTGGAGTACTGCGTGCAGTTTTGGTCTCCGTATTTAAGGAAGGATATACTTGCATTGGAGGCTGCTCAGAGAAGGTTCACTAGGTTTATTCCGGAGATGAGGGGGTTGATTTATGAAGATAGGCTGAGTAGGTTGGGCCTATATTCATTGGAGTTCAGAAGAATGAGAGGTGATCTTATCGAAACATATAAGATAATGAGGAGGCTCAACAAAGTGGATGCAGAGAGGATATTTCCACTCATAGGGGAAACTAAAACTAGGGGACATAGTCTCAGAATAAGGGGCCGCCCATTTAAAACTGAGATGAGGAGGAATTTCTTCTCTCAGAGGGTTGTAAATCTGTGGAATTCTCTGGCCCAGAGAACTGTGGAGGCTGGGTCATTGAATATATTTAAGGTGGAGATAGACAGAATTTTGAGCGATAAGGGAGTAAAGGATATGGGGAGCGGGCAGGGAAGTGGAGCTGAGCCCAAGATCAGATCAGCTATGATCTTATTAAATGGCGGAGCAGGGTCGAGGGGTCTCCTGCTCCTATTTCTTATGTTGTTATGCTTATGTTCTGAAGGTGGGACCCCCTCTCTAACAGGGGTCCCTGAGGGTGAATCCTAATTCCAAACTTCCACCTGTGTAAGAGAGGTTCCCACCAATAAAGAATGTTTGTGCCGGACTCCCTCAGTGAGAGGGGTGCTGTCATGGGGAAACCCTCCCCTCATCAGGTGTAACATTTCCCAAGCTGACTAAATCCACTGATATATCAATAAATACACTCGCCATCAGTGAAGGGTCGGTGGGTTTGCTGGATTTCCTGTTCGCAATGAGAAATCTCCTGCCCTCGGTGTGAAAGTAAAAATCCCCTGCAATTCCCTGGGACTGACTGAATTGCTCTTAGAGAGCTGGCACGGGCTCGACGGGACGAACGGCCTCCTTCGGTGCTGGAACCATTCTCTGATTCTATGCCAGCGATGCCCACATCCCATGAACAAATACAAAAATAACAAAACCGAGTGCAATGTGTCAGTACCCCAGGGGGAGGTGTCTATACCCCAGGGGGATATGTGTCTGTACCCCAGGGGGATATGTGTCTGTACCCCAGGGGGAGGTGTCTGTACCCCAGGGGGATGTGTGTCTGTACCCCAGGGGGATGTGTGTCTGTACCCCGGGGGGAGGTGTCTGTACCCCAGGGGAATGTGTGTCTGTACCCCAAGGGCAGGTGTCTGTACCCCAGGGGGATGTGTGTCTGTACCCCAGGGGGAGATCTGTCTGTACCCCAGGGGGATGTGTGTCTGTACCCCAGGGGGATGTGTGTCTGTACTCCAGGGGGAGGTGTGTCTGTACCCCAGGGGATGTGTGTATACCCCAGGGGGAGGTGTGTCTGTACCCCAGGGGGAGGTGTGTCTGTACCCCAGGGGGAGGTGTCTATACCCCAGGGGGATGTGTGTCTGTACCCCAGGGGGAGGTGTGTCTGAACCACAGGGGGAGGTGTCTATACCCCAGGGGGATGTGTGTCTACCCGAGGGGGATGTGTGTCTGTACCCCAGGGGGAGGTGTGTCTGTACCCCAGGGGGAGGTGTCTGTACCCCAGGGGGAGGTGTGTCTGTACCCCCTGTGTCTGTACCCCAGGGGGATGTGTGTCTGTACCCCAGGGGGAGGTTTGTCTGTACCTCAGGGAGAGGTGTCTGTACCCCAGGGGGAGGTGTCTGTACCCCAGGTGGATGTGTGTCTGTACCCCACGGGGAGGTGTGTCTGTACCCCAGGGAGAGGTGTCTGTACCCCAGGGGGAGGTGTCTGTACCCCAGGGGAAGGTGTGTCTGTACCCACTGTGTCTGTACCCCAGGGGGATGTGTGTCTGTACCCCAGGGGGAGGTGTGTCTGTACCCCAGGGGGATGTGTGTCTGTACCCCAGGGGGAGGTGTGTCTGTACCTTAGGGAGAGGTGTCTGTACCCCAGGGTGAGGTGTCTGTACCCCAGGGGAAGGTGTGTCTGTACCCTCTGTGTCTGTACCCCAGGGAGATGTGTGCCTGTAACCCAGGGGAAGGTGTGTCTGTACCCACTGTGTCTGTACCCCAGGGGGATGTGTGTCTGTACCCCAGGGGGTGGTGTGTCTGTACCCCAGGGGGAGGTGTCTGTACCCCAGGGGGATGTGTGTCTGTACCCCAGGGGGAGGTGTGTCTGTACCCCAAGGAGAGGTGTCTGTACCCCAGGGGGAGGTGTCAATACCACAGGGGGATGTGTGTTTGTACCCCAGGGGGAGGTGTGTCTGTACCCCAGGGAGAGGTGTCTGTACCCCAGGGGAAGGTGTGTCTGTACCCTCTGTGTCTGTACCCCAGGGAGATGTGTGTCTGTAACCCAGGGGAAGGTGTGTCTGTACCCCCTGTGTCTGTACCCCAGGGGGATGTGTGTCTGTACCCCAGGGGGAGGTGTCTGTACCCCAGGGGAAGGTGTATCTGTACCCCCTGTGTCTGTTCCCCAGGGGGATGTGTGTTTGTACCCCAGGGGGAGGTGTGTCTGTAACCCCTGTGTCTGTACCCCAGGGGATGTGTGTCTGTACCCCAGGGGGATGTGTCTGTACCCCAGGGGGATGTGTGTCTGTACCCCAGGGGAAGGTGTGTCTGTATCCCAGGGGGTGGTGTCTGTACCCCAGGGGGTTGTGTAACTCTACCCCAGGGGGAGGTGTCTGTACCCCAGGGGGAGGTGTGTCTGTACCCCCTGTGTCTGTACCCCAGGGGGATGTGTGTCTGTACCCCAGGGGGAGGTGTGTCTGTACCTCAGGGAGAGGTGTCTGTACCCCAGGGGGAGGTGTCTGTACCCCAGGTGGATGTGTGTCTGTACCCCACGGGGAGGTGTGTCTGTACCCCAGGGAGAGGTGTCTGTACCCCAGGGGGAGTTGTCTGTACCCCAGGGGGAGGTGTGTCTGTACCCACTGTGTCTGTAGCCCAGGGGGATGTGTGTCTGTACCCCAGGGGGAGGTGTGTCTGTACCCCAGGGGGATGTGTGTCTGTACCCCAGGGGGAGGTGTGTCTGTACCTTAGGGAGAGGTGTCTGTACCTCAGGGGGAGGTGTCTGTACCCCAGGGGGATGTGTGTTTGTACCCCAGGGGGAGGTGTGTTTGTACCCCAGGGGGAGGTGTGTCTGTACCCCAGGGAGAGGTGTCTGTACCCCAGGGGGAGTTGTCTGTACCCCAGGGGAAGGTGTGTCTGTACCCTCTGTGTCTGTACCCCAGGGAGATGTGTGTCTGTAACCCAGGGGAAGGTGTGTCTGTACCCACTGTGTCTGTACCCCAGGGGGATGTGTGTCTGTACCCCAGGGGGTGGTGTGTCTGTACCCCAGGGGGAGGTGTCTGTACCCCAGGGGGATGTGTGTCTGTACCCCAGGGGGAGGTGTGTCTGTACCCCAGGGAGAGGTGTCTGTACCCCAGGGGGAGGTGTCAATACCACAGGGGGATGTGTGTTTGTACCCCAGGGGGAGGTGTGTCTGTACCCCAGGGAGAGGTGTCTGTACCCCAGGGGAAGGTGTGTCTGTACCCTCTGTGTCTGTACCCCAGGGAGATGTGTGTCTGTAACCCAGGGGAAGGTGTGTCTGTACCCCCTGTGTCTGTACCCCAGGGGGATGTGTGTCTGTACCCCAGGGGGAGGTGTCTGTACCCCAGGGGAAGGTGTATCTGTACCCCCTGTGTCTGTACCCCAGGGGGATGTGTGTTTGTACCCCAGGGGGAGGTGTGTCTGTACCCCCTGTGTCTGTACCCTAGGGGATGTGTGTCTGTACCCCAGGGGGATGTGTCTGTACCCCAGGGGGATGTGTGTCTGTACCCCAGGGGAAGGTTTGTCTGTACCCTAGGGGGAGGTGCCTGTTCCCCAGGGGGTTGTGTAACTCTACCCCAGGGGAAGGTGTCTGTACCCCAGGGGGATGTGTGTCTGTACCCCAGGGGAAGGTGTGTCTGTATCCCAGGGGGTGGTGTCTGTACCCCAGAGGGTTGTGTAACTCTTCCCCAGGGGAAGGTGTCTGTACCCCAGGGGAAGGTGTGTCTGTACCCCAGGGAGATGTGTGTCTGTACCCCAGGGAGATGTGTGTCTGTGCCCCAGGGGGTTGTGTAACTCTACCCCAGGGGGAGGTGAGTCTGTACCTCAGGGGGAGGTGTGAATATACCCCATGGAGATGTGTGTCTGTACCCCAGGGTGATGTGTGTCTGTACCCCAGGGGGTTCTGTGTCTGTATCCCAGGGGGTTCTGTGTCTGTACCCCACGGGAAGGTGTCTGTACCCCAGGGGGTTCTGTGTCTGTATCCCAGGGGGTTCTATGTCTGTACCCCACGGGAAGGTGTCTGTACCCCAGGGGGTTCTGTGTCTGTATCCCAGGGGGTTCTGTGTCTGTACCCCACGGGAAGGTGTCTGTACTCCAGGGGGTTCTGTGTCTGTATCCCAGAGGGTTCTGTGTCTGTACCCCAGGGGGTTCTGTGTCTGTACCCCAGGGGGATGTGTGTCAGCGCTCTAGGGGGAGGTGCCTGTTCCCCAGGGGATTGTGTGACTCTACCCCAGGGGAAGGTGTCTGTACCCCAGGGGGTGTGTGACTGTATCCCAGGGTGATGTGTGTCTGTACCCCAGGGTGATGTGTGTCTGTACCCCAGGGGGTTCTGTGTCTGTACCCCAGGGGAAGGTGTCTGTACCCCAGGGGGTTCTGTGTCTGTACCCCAGGGTGATATGTGTTTGTACCCCAGGGGGATGTGTGACTGTACCCCAGGGGGAGGTGTCTGTACACCAGGGTTGTTGTGTTTCTGCACCTTGTTACAAACTCACACTAGGCATGGATATATCAGACACGGTCACTCTGTGACCGTCACTTTATTCCCAGGACTAAAGAGTTCTGATCCTGGGTGGGACCTCCCCTTTTATACCTGGAAGCCTAGGTGAGGAGCTCACTCCCTGTGGTCAGGGTGTGCATTATAAGGGTACAGGTACAGTATGCATGAGTTACAGTTGCATACTTATAGTCATTGCAAGATGGTGAAATACATGACATCACCTCCCCCCTTAGGTCTTTTAGTTTCAGAGGTTAAGTCTATCGGGTGGTCGGCGCTCTCTCGTGGAGCGCCGCAGTTGTGGCTCTGGTGGCTGAGCCTCTATATGCGTCTCTCTCACTTGAGGTAAGTCCGGGCTGGCCGCAGGGACTGTGCATGCTGAGGGCTGTCTTTGTTGCTCGTGCGCTGGTAGTGGTGTGGGTGCTATCTCATCATGCTCTTCTTCCGGTTCCTCCGTGTCTATGCTGAACCTTGTCTTTACTTGGTCCAAGTGTTTGCGGCATATCTGCCCATTGTTTAGTCTGACCACCATGACCCTGTTTCCTTCTTTGCCAATTACGGTGCCCTCAAGCTATTTGGGTCTCAAAGCATGGTTAAGAACAAATACCGGGCCATCCATTTCTATACACCTCCCCCTTGAGCCTCGATCATGGAGCTCGGTTTGGGACTGGCGCTTGCCCTCAACAATGTCTGCCAGGGCTGGGTGAATAAGGGACAGCCGCGTCTTGAGCATGCGTTTCATGAGGAGTTCCGCTGGCCATTGGAGGCTGGCTTGAACGGCACTATCCGAACGTGCTTGATCCCATTGCCCGTGCTTGATCCCATTGCTCGACATAAACTCCTGGAATTCATGGCTGGTAAAACATGGGCCATTATCGCTGATCAGGATGTTCGGCAATCCGTGGGTCACGAAAACCGTACGCAGACTCTCCACAGTGATGGATGTCGTGCACGAGTTCAATATGATGCACTTGATCCACTTCGAGTATGCATTGACAACGATCAGGAATATTTTCCCCATGAACGGGCCCGCATAGTCCACGTGAATACGTGACCATGACCTGGTGGGCCAGGGCCACGGGCTGAGTGGGGCCTCCCTGGGAGCATTGCCCAGCTGGGCACACGTCGTGCACCTCCAAACCCACTGTTCCAGGTCTGAGTCAATCCCCGGCCACCACACGTGTGACCGGCAATGGCCTTCATTAACACGATGCCAGGGTGCTCGCTGTGGAGTTCCCTGATGAACGCTTCCCTTCCTTTCTGGGGCATGACTACCCGGCTGCCCCATAACAGGCAGTCGGCTTGGACGGTGAGTTCATCCATCCGTCTCTGAAACGGCCTGACTTCCTTGGGGCATGCCCTGTGTGCGGGCGCCCAATCCCCAGTCAGGACATATTTCTTTATCATGGATAGGAGGGGGTCCCTGTTGGTTCAGAGTTTGATCTGGCGGGCTGTGATGGGGGAGCCCGCAGTGTCAAAAGCCTCAACAGCCATGACCATCTCGGTGCTCTGCTCCGACGCCCCCTCGGTGGTGGCCAGTGGGAGCCTGCTGAGCCCGTCAGCACAATTTTCGGGGCCTGGCCGGTGCCGTATGGTGTAGTCATACGCAGCCAGCGTGAGGACCCATCGCTGTATGTGAGCTGACACGTTAGCGTTGACAGCCTTGCTGTGAGACAACAGGGATGTTAACGGCTTGTGGTCCGTCTCTAGCTCGAACTGTCTACCGAAAAGGTACTGGTGCATCTTTTTCACACCGTACACACATGCGAGTGTCTCCTTCTCATAGCCACGCTCTCCCTGGGAGAGCGACCTGGAGGCATAAGCCACTGGTTGGAGTCGGCTGTCATCGTTACCCTGCTGAAAAACACACCCAACCCCGTAGGCTGACGCATCGCATGTTAAAACCAGTTTTTTACAGGGGTCATACAAAGTCAACAGTTTGTTGGAACACAGCAGGTTCCTCGCCTTATTGAAAGCCCGTTCTTGACAATTCCCCCAAAACCATTCACAACCTTTACTTAGGAGCATGTGTAACAGCTCCAACAATGTGCTTACGTTCGGCAGGAAGTTCCCAAAATAGTTCAAGATTCTCAGGAATGATCGCAACTCCGACGTGTTGCCTGGCCTGGGTGCCCGGCGAATCGCCTCAGTTTTTGATTCAGTGGGCCAGATCCCGTCTGCGCCCCCCTCCTGCCCAGGAACTCGACCTCTTGGGCCAAAAACACACACTTGGCCTTTTTCAGCCGCAGGCCTACCCGGTCCAGTCGGCGTAGCACCTCCTCCAGGTTGTGGAGGTGTTCCTCGGTGTCTCGACCCGTTATAAGGATGTCGTCTTGGAACACGATCGTTCCAGGGATGGATTTGAGCAAGCTTTCCATGTTCCGCTGAAAGATAGCCACTGCCGAACGAATGCCAAACGGGCACCTATTGTAAACAAATAATCCTTTGTGTGTCGTGATGGTGGTCAGAAACTTGGATTCTTCAGCCAGTTCCTGAGTCATGTAGGCTGAAGTGAGATCCAGCTTCGTGAACAGCTTACCACCTGCCAGCGTGGCAAAAAGGTCCTCCGCTCTCAGGAGCGGGTATTGGTCTTGCAGCGACACTCGGTTGATGGTGGCTTTGTAGTCGCCACAAATCCTGGCCGAGCCATCTGCTTTGAGGACGGGAATAATGGGACTTGCCCAGTCGCTGAATTCAACGGGCGAAATTATGCCCTCTCTGAGCAGCCTGTCCAGTTCACTTTCAATTTTTTCACGCATCACGTCCGGCACCGTTCTGGCTTTGTGGTGCACTGGTCTGGCGTCCGGAGTGATGCGTATCACTACTTTGGTGCCCTTGAACGTTCCGACACCAGGTTGAAAGAGTGACTCGAAATTTTGCAATACCTGCGAGCATGAACTTCACTCCACGGATGAAATGGCGTGCACATCCCCCCATTTCCAATTCATCTCAGTTAGCTAACTCCTCCCCAAGAGCGCGGGGCCATTTCCCGGAACAATCCAGAGTGGCAGCCGGTTCTGTGATCCATTATGCGTTACCACCAAATTTGCATTGCCCAGCACTGGGATGATCTCTTTGGTGTACGTACATAGCTGTGTCTCAATGCGTTCCAATTTGGGCCTGCTAGCTCTGTGTGGTCATAGTCTCTCAAATTGTTGGGCGCTCATGAGTGACTGGCTAGCTCCGGTATCCAGCCCCATGAGCACCAGGATGCCATTCAGTAAGACTTTCATCATCATGGGTGGCGTTTTGGTGTATGAGCTGTGGACGTCAGCCACATGAACTTCTGAACTTCAGCATCCATGGTTGTTCCCCAGGCCTCATCCTGCATTTCAGACCACTCATCTGGTTCCTCTGTCTCGCAGACTAGCCTCGCTACTGCCTTTTTGCACATCCTGGCCAGGTGATGCTTGACATTACAAATCCTACCGGTGTAAAGTTGGAACCTGCAGATTTTTGCAGTGTGTCTTCTCCCACATCTCCAACATGAGCTGAGATTGCTGTTAACAAAAGGACTATTCCCAGGCATTCCTCTCTGATGGCCCTTTTGGTTATTTCTAAGCACTCTGATGGAGGTGTTAATTGTCCCATCACAGGATGTATTGTTCCTCATGATGGCGTGAATTGCCGATCCCCTTTCCATTGTCCCTGTTGCCAGGAGCTTGTTGCTACCTGGGTGGTGTCGAATTGCCCTTGCCTGCCTGCCTGGACGGTGTCGAATTGTCCTTGCCTGCCTGGACAGTGTCGAATTGCCCTTACCTGCCTGCGGGCTTCTGTATCACTTTTACAACATTAACTCCCTGGTTCATCGCAACATTGAAACCAGGGCTGTGTGCGTAAATTAGCTTGGTCTCCTCTTCCCCTTCCATAAAGGTCTGAGCTATCAACGCGCTCATTCTAAAGTCAAGTCCTTAGTCTTTATGAGCTTCCTGAAAATGCCGGCATGATTAATGCCCTCGATGAAAAAGTCCCTTAACATCTCCCCCCTGCAGGCATCGGAGAACTTACAGAGACTGGCCAAACACCGCAGTTCCGCCACGAAGTCCGAGATGTTTTGACCCTCCCGACGCCGGTGAGAGTAGAACCGGTGGCGGGCCATGTGTACGCTACATGCCGGCTTGAGATGCTCACTGATCAGCTGGCTGAGCTCTACGAAGGACTTGTTCGCTGGCTTTTGGGGTGCGAGCAGGTCTTTCATCAGCGCATACGTCTGTGGTCCGCAGCTGGTCAGTCGCTGCGCCCTCCGCTTGTCAGCCGCTGCCTCTTCCAGCCAGTCCTTTGTGACAAAGCTCTGCTGGAGTCTTTCCACAAAGTCGTTCCAGTCCTCACCCACACAATAGCGTTCCTCTGTGCTGCCAGTGGCCATCTTCATGGTTCGGTGATTCCCGATTCTCGTCGCCTGATGTTGTGTCTCTGCACCTTGTTACAAACTCACACGAGGCATGTATATATCAGACACGGTCACTCTGTGACCTTAACTTTATTCCTGGGACTAAAGAGTGCTGATCCTGGATGGGACCTCCCCTTTTATACCTGGAAGCCCAGGTGAGGAGCTCACTCCCTGTGGTCAGGGTGTGCATTACAAGGGTACAGGTACAGTATGCATGAGTTACAGTTACATACTTATAGTCATTGCAAGATGGTGAAATACATGACAAGGGTGATGTGTATCTGTACTCCAGGGGGATGTGTGACTGTACCCCAGGAGGATGTGTGACTGTACCCCAGGGGGATGTGTGTCTGTACCCCATGGGGATGTGTGTCTGTACCCCAGGGTGATGGGTGACTGTTCACAACTTGGTGTCATATTTGACCCTGAAATGAGCTTCCGACCACATTGCCGCAGCATAACTAAGACCGCCTATTTACACCTCTGTAATATCACCCATCTCCGCCCCTGCCTCAGCTCATCTGCTACCGAAGCCCTCATCCACGCCTTTGTTACCTCTAGACTTGACTATTCCAACGCACTCTTGGCTGGCCTCCCACATTCTACCCTACGTAAACTAGAGGTGATTCAAAAGCCGCACCGAGTCCCGCTCACCCATCACCCCCTGTGCTCGCTCCCCCATCATCCCCTGTGCTCACTGACTAGATTGGCTCCCGCTTAAGCAACGCCTCGATTTCAAAATTCTCTTCCTTATTTTCAAATCCCTCCATGGCCTCGCCCCTCCCTATCTCTGTAATCTCCTCCAACCCCACAACCCCCCGAGATATCTGCGCTCCTCTAATTCTGCCCTCTTGAGCATCCCTGATTATAATCACTCAACCATTGGCGGCCGTGCCTTCAGCTGCCTGGGCCCCAAACTCTGGAACTCCCTGCCTAAACCTCTCCACCTCACTACCTCTCTTTCCTCCTTCAAGGTGCTCATTAAAACCTACCTCTTTGACCAAGCACCTGGGCTAATTTCTACTTATGCGACTCGGTGTCAAATTTTTATCTCATAATACTCCTGTGAAGTGTCTTGGGATGTTTCACTATGTTAAAGGCACTATATAAGAACATAAGAATTAGGAGCAGGAGTTGGCCATTCGGTCCCTCGAGCTTGCTCCGCCAGTCAATGAGATTATGACTGATCTTCGGCCTCAACTCCACTTTCCTGCACTGTCCCCATATCCCTTGATTCCCTTAATATCCAAAAATCTATCGATCTCTGTCTTGGATATACTCAAAGACTCAGCATCCATTGCCCTCTGGGGCAGAGAATTCCAAAGATTCACCACCCTTTGAGTGAAGAAATTTCTCCTCATCTCAATCTTAAATGGCTGACCCCTTATCCTGAGACTGTGACTCCTGGTTCTAGACTTCCCAGCCAGGGGGAAACATCCTCCCTGCATCTAACCTGTCAAGCCCTGTAAGAATTTTGTATGTTTCAATGAGATCACCTCTCATTCTTCTAAACTCTCGATAATATAGCCTAGTCTGCTCAATCTCTCCTCATAGGACAATCCCCCCATCCCAGGAATAAGTCTGATGAACCTTTGTTGCATTCCCTCTATGGCAAGTATATCCTTCCTGAGGTAAGGAGACCAAAACTGTACACAATACTCCAGGTGTAGTCTCACCAGGGCCCTATATAATTGCAATATAATTATATAAATACAAGTTGTTGTTGTTGTTGTAGCCCAGTACAGGCAATGCTGGGATCAGATAAACAGCCCAAATGTCGCTGAAGGAGAGCTAGAGAGAGACCGGGAGACTTCGATGGACCGCCTGCTTCCAGTGAAGTGGAGGTGGAGAGGGGGCCAGCCCTTCGAGCTTCCAGCCCAGACTCCCCGGCAGGGAACATGAACAACCCAGACCTGCCCAGTAAATCTCCAGCTCTAAAACTCTCCTCACTCGGTAAAGCGATATGGCAGCGTAACACAATATAAAAATATCTTGTTCTGTGCGCGGATCCCAGATGCTGAGAGTTATGAGCTGAGGAGGGAAATCAGACTGAGCAAGAATCCCAGTGCTATTTAATCCAGCGCTATCACACCTGGGCTCGTAAACTTCAAAGGCTGGCTCAGATATTCCCCCCTCCTCGGCAGCAAAGTGCCACATTAACAGATGCATTTTACACTAGATCGTAAATGGTCAATTAACGCCGAGCTGGAGGCTGCAATCGAAAACCTCTGTGCCTGTTCTGGCAAACCATGCTGAGAAAACCTTTTATAAAACTGATATTTCTCACTGACCAGTGTAACCGGATCTTCAAACAGAAACAAACCGTACTGAGCAAGATATCCGGTAACCCCCGCCGTCTGCCATGCAATATCTCCTGTCCCCTCCAAAACTGCACACAGCCTGCGCACAACACAAGATTCTTTAATGTATTTTAAAAAGAAATCATAGAATCATAGAAATTTACAGCACGGAAGGAGGCTTTTTCGGCCTATCCGGCCTAATCCCACTTTCCAGCTCTTGGTCCGTAGCCCTGTAGGTTACGGCACTTCAAGTGCACATCCAAGTACTTTTTAAATGTGGTGAGAGTTTCCGCCTAAATCTTTCTATCTCTAACTTACAGCCCCTGCTGTAACTTACATCCCTGGCCAAAGACTGCCCTAAGTGGAGGAAGTGCATCCGGGAGGGTGCTGAGCACCTCGAGTCTGATCATCGAGAGCATGCAGAAAACAAGTGCAGGCAGCGGAAAGAGCATGCGGCAAACCAGTCCCACCCTCCCTTTCCCTCAACGACTGTCTGTCCCACCTGTGACAGGGACTGTGGCTCTCATATTGGACTGTTCAGCCACCTAAGGACTCATTTTAAGAGTGGAAGCAAGTCTTTCCTCGGTTCCAAGGGACTGCCTATGATGATGATTTCCTCACACCGTCTGCCTACCCTTTAACCCTTCGCCTCCCAGCTCCCGACAGTTTCCCGTTAACTTTCTCTAGATGGTGATCAGTCCGGATCGGGTCAGAAACGCATCAGCCGGCGCGAGACGCGGCAAATTGGGAAAGTCCGAGACAAATTAGGCCGAACACTTCAACTAAATCCACAGCCTCTGCCTCCCTCCCGAAGCAATCTGGGCTCGCTTCTGTTCGAACTCCGTTCCAATTTTGTATTTTCTAACAGAACAGCATTCGCTACTAATGAATGTTAATGCCTGTCATTCTCGCATCCAGAATTTTGCTAAGCTTGTGGTATTTAGCAGGTGGTTAGAGAGATCGTTCCTTCAGGACTCTGAGGGTCACAGGGATTTTGTCAAGAAAGTGTTTTTTTAATGAGCCTGTTTGCTGAGATGTACAGCTGAGAGGAGCTGGGATCAGGCCTTTAACCCCGCACGCGCTGCACCAACCCCAGCCGCCAGATAGCAGCAACTTTGCGCATTGGCTGTCAGTTCATTCCAGAACCCTTCTCACAATCAGAGCTAACGCTGTCGGGAAACACAGCGTCTCTCTATTATGACAGAGAATTTTACAGCACAGAAACAGGCCATTCGGCCCAACACATTTTGCCGCCATTTCCGCCACCTCCAGCGTGATCCCACCACCAATCACATCTTCCCCTCCCCTCCCCTCAGCGTTCTGAGGGGACCGCTCCCTCTGCAACACCCTGATCCATTCCGCAGCACCCCCTCCCTTTCCCATGGCACTTTCCCACGCAAGCGCAGGAGATGCAACATCTGCCCTTTTACCTCCTCCCTTCCCACTGTCCAGGGCCCGAAACACTTCTTCAAGGTGAAACAGCGATTTACTTGCACTTCTAGCAATTTAGTATACTGTATTTGCCGCTCACAATGTGGTCTCCTCTGCATTAGGGAGACCAAGCGTAGATTGGGTGACCGCTGTGTGGAGCACCTCCGTTCAGTCCGCAAGTGTGACCCTGAGCTTCCGGTCGGCTATCAGTTTAATTCTCCACTCCATTCCCACTCTGACCTCTGTCATCAGTCTCCCACACTGTTCCAGTGAAGCTCAATGTAAGCTCGAGGAGCAGCACCTCATTTTTCGATTAGGCACTTTACAGCCTTCTGGACTCAACATCGAGTTCAACAATTTCAGACCATAACCACTGGTCCCATTTTTCCCTCCTTCCTCCTGTTTTTTTTACAACGCCCCCTTTTTTCTCTTTCTCACAGCAGCTGGTGATGATTCTGCCATTCACACCCTATCTAGACTCATCTTTTGTTTCCTAACTTGTGCCATTATCATCTGACTTTTGCACCATCATCCCTTTTGTCTCTCTAATCTCTCCTACCTTCCACCCAATCACAGACCTTCCCTTTTGTTCTATCCTCCTCTCCCCCTTTCACTACCCCTGCACTTCCTGAAGAATCTGTTACATCTCAAACTTTTCCAGTTCTGACGAAGGGTCATCGACCTGAAATGTTAACTCTGCTTCTCTCCACAGATGCTGCCTGACCCGCTGAACTTTCCAGCATTTTCTCTTTTTATTTCAGATTCTAGCATCTGCAGTATTTTGCTTTTGTATTAGGTTTATGTCAGTGTTTATGCTCCACACGAGCCTCCTCCCATCTCAACCCATCGCCACATTTTTGTCCCTGAGCACAGCATATTAAAGAAAACCGGAACCGGTACAGCACGGGTTAGATACAGGGTAAAGCTCCCTCTACACGAGCCCATCAAACACTCCCAGGGCAGGTACAACATGGGTTAGATACAGAGTAAAGCTCCCTCTACGATCTCCGATCAAACACTCTCAGGGCAGCTACAGCACGGGTTAGATATAGAGTAAAGTTCCCTCTGCACTGTCCGATCAAACATTCCCAGCACAGGTACATCACGGGTTAGATACAGAGTAAAGTTCCCTCTGCACTGTCCGATCAAACATTCCCAGCGCAGGTACAGCACGGGTTAGATACAGAGTAAAGTTCCCTCTGCACTGTCCGATCAAACACTCCCAGCGCAGGTACAGCAAGGGTAAGATACAAAGTAATGCTCACTCTACACTGTCCCATCAAACAGTCCCAGGGCAGGTAGAGCACGGGTTAGATACAGAGTAATGCTCGCTCTAAACGTTCCCGTCAAACACTCATCTGGCAGGTACAACACGGGTTAGATAAACAGTAAAGCTCCCTCTACACTGTTCGCTCAAACACTGCCAGGGCAGATACAGCATGGCTTAGATACAAAGTAAAGCTCCCTCTACACTGTCCCATCAAACATTGCCAGCGCAAGTACAGCATGAGTTAGATATAGAGTAAGGCTCTATCTACACTGTCCCATCAAACAACCCCAGGGCAGGTGCAGCATGGGTTAGATATAGAGTAAAGCTCCCTCTACACTGTCCCATCAAACAATCCCAGCGGAGGTACAGTATGGGTTAGATACAGAGTAACACTCCCTCGACACTCTCCCATCAAACACTCTCAGGGCAGCTACAGCACTGGTTAGATACAGAGTAAGGCTACCGCTACACTGTCCCATTAAACACTCCCAGGGCAGGTACAGCACGGGTTAGATACAGAGTAAATCTCCCTTTTCACTTTCCCATCAAACTCTCCCAGGGCAGCTACAGAACAGGGTTGGATACAGAGTAATACTCGCTCTACACTGTCCCTTCAAACACTGCCAGGGCAGGTACAGAACGTGTTGAATACAGAGTAAAGCTGCCTCTACACTGTCCCTTTAAACACTCCCATGGCAGATACAGCATGGCTTAGTTACAGAGTAAAGCTCCCTCTACACTGTCCCATCAAACACTCCTAGATCAGGTACAGCACGGGTTAGATAGAGAATAAATCTCCCTCTACACTGTCCCATCAAACACTCCGTGGGCAGGTACAGCACAGGTTAGATACAGAGCAAAGCTCCCTCTACATTGTCCCATCAAACACTCCTAGATCAGGTACAGCACGGGTTAGATAGAGAATAAATCTCCCTCTACACTGTCCCATCAAACACTCCGTGGGCAGGTACAGCACGGGTTACATACAGAGCAAAGCTCCCTCTACATTGTCCCTTCAACCACTCCCATGGCAGGTACAGCACGGGGTAGATATAGAGCAAAGCTCCCTCCATACAGTCCTATCAAACACTCCCAGGCCAGTTACAGCATTGGTTAGATACAGAGTAAAGTTCATTCTACACTGTCCCATCAAACACTGCCAGGGCAGATACAGCACAGGGTTAGATACAGAGTAAAGCTCCCTCTACACTATCCCTTCAAACACTCCCATGGCAGGAACATCACATGTTGGATACCGAGTAAAGCTCACTCTACACTGTCGCATCAAACACACCCAGGGCATTTACAGCACGGGTTAGATAGAGACTAGCGCTCCCTCTACACTGCCCCATCAAACACTCCCAAGCAGCTACAGCAAGGGTTATATACAGAGTAAAGCTTGCTCTAAACTGTCTCTTCAAACACTCCCATTGCAGGTACAGCATGGGATAGATACAGAGAAAGTCTCCCTCTACACTGTCCCATCAAACACTCCTAGAGCAGGTACAGCACGGGTTAGTTACAGTGTAAAGCTCCCACTTCACTATCCCATCAAACATGCCAAGGGCAGGAACAGCACGTGCTAGATACAGAGCAAAGCTCCCTCTACACTGTCCCATCAAACACTCACAGGGCAAGGACAACACGGGTTAGACACAGAGTAAAGCTCCCTCTACACTGTCCCCTCAAACACTCCAAGGGCAGTTACAGCACGGGGTTAGATACAGAGCAAAGCTCCCTCTAAACTGTCCCTTCAAACACTCTTATGGCAGGTACAGCATGGGTTAGAAACAGAGTAAAGCTCCTTCTTCACTTTCCCATCAAACACTCCCAGCGCAGGTACAGCAGGGGTTAGACACAGAGTAAAGCTCGCTCTACACTGTCCCATCAAACATTCCCAGCGGATGTACAGGACGGTTTAGATACAGAGTAAGGCTCCTTCGACACTGTCCCATCAAACACTCCAAGGACTGGTACAGCATGGGGTAGATACAGAGTAAGGCTACCGCCACACTGTCCCATTAAACACTCCCAGGGTGGGTACAACACGAGTTAGATACAGAGTAAAGCTCTCTCTTCACTTTCCCATCAAACTCTCCCAGGGCAGGTGCAGTACAGGGTTGGATACAGACTAAAGCTCCTTCTACACTGTCCCTTCAAACACTCCCATGGCAGGTACAGAACGTGTTAGATACAAAGTAAAGCTCCCTCTACACTGTCCCGTCAAACACTCATATGGCAGGTACAGCACGGCTTAGATGCAGAGTAAAGCTTGCTCTGCACTGTCCCATGAAACGCTCCCAGGGCAGTTACAGCACAGGTTAGATTCAGAGTTAAGCTCCTTCTACACTGTCCCACCAAACACTCCCACGGCAGGTACAGTACGGGATTAGATACAGACTAAAGCTCCTTCTACACTGTCCCATCAAACACTGCCAGGGCAGGTACAGCACGGGGTTAGATACAGAGTAAAGCTCGCACTAAACTATCGCCTCAAACACTCATATGGCAGGTACAGCAGAGGTTAGATACAGAGTAAAGCTCACTCTGCACTGTCCCATCAAACACTCCCAGGGCAGGTAGAGCATGGGTTAGATACAGAGTAATGCTCACTCTACACTGTCGCAACAAAAACACTCATATGGCAGGTACAGCACAGGTTAGATATAGAGTAAGGCTCTATCTACACTGTCCCATCAAACAATCACAGGGCAGGTGCAGCACGGGTTAGATACAGAGTAAAGCTCCCTCTACATTGTCCCATCAAACATTCCCAGCGGATGTACAGGACGGTTTAGATACAGAGTAAAGCTCTCTCTACACTGTTCCATCAAGCACTCCCAGGGCTGGTACAGCACTGGTTAGACACAGAGTAAGGCTACCGCCACACTGTCCCATTAAACACTCCCAGGGCAGGTACAGTACGGGGTTGGATACAGAGTAATGCTCGCTCTACACTGTCCCATAAAACATCTCCCAGGGCAGTTACAGCACAGGTTAGATTCAGAGTTAAACTCCTTCTACACTGACCCACCAAACACTCCCACGGTAGGTACAGTACGGGGTTAGATGCAGAGTAAAGCTCCTTCTTCATTGTCCCATCAAACACTGCCAGGGCAGGTACAGCACAGGCTGAGATACAGAGTAAAGCTCGCTCTACACTGTACCTTCAAACACTCCCATGGCAGGTACAGCACGGTGATAGATGCAGAGAAAATCTCCCTCTACACTGTCCCATCAAACACTCCCATGGCAGGAACAGCACGTGCAAGATACAGAGCAAAGCTCCCTCTACACTCTCCCATCAAACACTCCCATGGCAGCTACAGAACGTGTTAGATACAGATTAAAGCTCCCTCTGCACTGTCTCTTCAAACACTCATATTGTAGGGACAGCACGGGTTAGATACAGAGTAAAGCACCCTCTTCACTTTCCCATTAAACACTCCCAGCGCAGATACAGCAGATGTTAGACACTGAGTAAAGCTCCCTATACACTGTCCCATCAAACACTCCGAGGGCAGGTACAGTACGGGTGAGATACAGAGTAAAGCTCCCTCTACACTGTCCCTTCAACCACTCCCATGGCAGGTACAGCACGGGGTAGATATAGAGCAAAGCTCCCTCTCCTGTCCCATCAAACACTCCCAGGCCAGTTACAGCATTGGTTAGATACAGAGTAAAGTTCCCTCTACACTGTCCCATCAAACACTCCCAGGGCAGGTACAGCACGGGTTAGATACAGAGTAAAGCTCGCTCTGCACTGTCCCACGAAACACATGCACGGCAGGTACAGCACAGGGTTAGATACAGAGTAAAGCTCCCTCTACACTGTCCCCTCAAACACTCCCAGGGCAGTTATAGCACGGGGTTAGATACAGAGCAAAGCTCCCTCTACACTGTCCCTTCAAACACTCTTATGGTAGCTACAGCATGGGTTAGAAACAGAGTAAAGCTCCCTCTTCACTTTCCCATCAAACACTCCCAGCGCATGTACAGCAGGAGTTAGATACAGAATAAAGCTCCCTCGACACTGTCCCATCAAACACTCCCAGGGCAGGTAGAGCATGGGTTAGATACAGAGTAATGCTCGCTCTACACTGTCGCTTCAAACACTCATATGGCAGGTACAGCACAGGTTAGATATAGAGTAAGGCTCTATCTACACTGTCCCATCAAACAATCCCAGGGCAGGTGCAGCACGGGTTAGATACAGAGTAAAGCTCCCTCTTCACTTTCCCATCAATCTCTCCCAGGGCAGGTCCAGTACGGGGTTGGATATAGATTAATGCTCGCTCTACACTGTCCCTTCAAACACTCCCATGGCAGGTACAGAACGTGTTAGATACAGAATAAAGCTCCCTCTACACTGTCCCTTCAAACACTCATATGGCAGGTACAGCACGGCTTAGATGCAGAGTAAAGCTCGCTCTACACTGTCCCATCAAACGCTCCCAGGGCAGTTACAGCACAGGTTAGATTCAGAGTTAAGCTCCTTCTACACTGTCCCAACAAACACTCCCACGGCAGGTACAATACGGGGTTAGATACAGAGTAAAGTTCCTTCTACACTCCTCCATCAAACATTGCCAGGGCAGATAGAGCATGGCTTAGATACAGAGTAAAGCTCGTACTACACTGTCCCATTAAACACTGTCAGGGCAGATACAGCATGGCTTAGATACAGAGTAATGCTCGCTCTATACTGTCCCTTCAAACACTCATATGGCAGATACAGCAGGGGTTAGATAGAGAGTAAAGCTCCCTCTACGCTGCCCATCAAACACTCCCAGGGCGGATACAACACGAGGTTAGATATAGAGTAAAGCTCGCTCTACACTATCCCTTCAAACACTCCCATGGCAGGAACATCACATGTTGAATACCGAGTAACGCTCCCTCTACACTGCCTCATCAAACATTCCCAGGGCAGCTACAGCAGGGGTTATTCTCACAGTAAAGCTTGCTCTAAACTGTCCCTTCAAACACTCCCATTGCAGGTACAGCATGGGAGAGATACAGAGAAAGTCTCTCTCTACAATATCCCATCAAACACTCCCAGGGAAGCTACAGCAGGGGTGAGATGCAGAGTAAAGCTCCCTCTACAGCGTCCCATCAAACACTCCAGCGCAGGTACAGAACGTGTTAGATACAGAGTAAAGGTCCCTCTACACTGTCCCATCAAACACGCCCTTGGCAGGTATAGAATGTATTAGATACAGAGTAAAGCTCCCTCTACACTGTCCCTTCAAACACTCATATGACAGGTACAGCACGGGGTTAGATACAGAGTAAAGCACCCACTTCACTATCCCATCAAACACTCCCAGCGCAGATACAGCAGATGTTAGATATTGAGTAAAGCTCACTCTACACTGTCCCATCAAACATTCCCAGGGCAGGTAGCGCACGGGTTAGATGCAGAGTAATGCTCGCTCTAAACTGTTCCATCAAACACTGCCAAGGCAAGGACAGCACGGGTTAGATACAGAGTAAATCTCCCTCTGCACTGTCCCATCAAACACTCCGAGGGCAGGTACAGCACGGGTTAGGTACAGAGTAAAGCTCCCTCTACACTGTCCCATCAAACACTCACAGGGCAGGTACGGCACGGGTTAGTTACAGAGTAAAGCTCGCTCTACACTGTCCCATCAAACGCTCCCAGGGCAGATACAGCACGGGTTAGATACAGAGTAAAGCTCCCTTACACTGTCCGATCAAACACTGACAAGGCAGGTACAGCACGGCATTAGATACTGAATAAAGCCCCCTCTGCACTGTCTCATCATACACTCCCAGGACAGGTGCAGCATGGGTTAGATACAGAGTAAAGCTCCCTCTACACTGTCCCATGAAACACTACTAGGTCAGGTACAGCATGGTGTTAGCTGCAGAATAAAGCTCCCTCTACTCTGTCTCATCAAACACTCACAGGGTAGGTACAGCACGGGCTTAGACACAGAGTAAAGCTTGCTCTATACTGTCCCTTCACACTCTCCCAGGGCAGGAACATCACGGGTGAGATACCGAGTAAAGCTCCCTCTACACTTCCTCATCAAACACTCCCATGGCAGGTACAGAACGTGTTAGATACAGAGTAAAGCTCCCTCTTCACTTCCCCATCAAACATCCCAGGGGAGCTACAGCACGGGTTATATACTGAGTAAAGCTTGCTCTACACTGTCCCATCAATCGCTCCCAGGGCAGTTACAGCACAGGTTATAGTTAGATTAAAGCTCCCTCTACACTGTCCCATCGAACACTCCCAGGGCAGTTACTGCACGGATTAGATACAGAGTAAAGCTCCCTCTACATTGTCCAATCAAACACTCCCAGGGCAGTTACTGCACGGGTTAGATACAGAGTAAAGCTCCCTCTTCACTTCCCCATCAAACATCCCAGGGGAGCTACAGCACGGGTTATATACTGAGTAAAGCTTGCTCTACACTGTCCCATCAATCGCTCCCAGGGCAGTTACAGCACAGGTTATAGTTAGATTAAAGCTCCCTCTACACTGTCCCATCGAACACTCCCAGGGCAGATACAGCACGGGTTAGACTCAGAGTAAAGATCGCTCTAAACTGTCCCTTCAAACACTCATATGTCAGGTACAGCACGGGTCAAATACAGAATAAAGCTCCCTCTGCACTGTCCCATCAAACACTCACAGGGCAGTTACTGCACGGATTAGATACAGAGTAAAGCTCCCTCTACATTGTCCAATCAAACACTCCCAGGGCAGTTACTGCACGGGTTAGATACAGAGTAAAGCTCCCTCTACACTGTCCAATCAAACACTCCCAGGGCAGTTACTGCACGGGTTAGATACAGAGTAAAGGTCCCTCTACACTGTCCCATCAAACACTCCCACAGCCGGTGCAGCATGGGTTAGATACAGAGTAAAGCTCGCTCTACACTGTACCTTCAAACACTCCCATGGCAGATACAGCATGGGATAGATACAGAGAAAATCTCCCTCTACACTGTCCCATCAAACACTGCCAGGGCAAGTACAGCACGGGGTTAGATACAAAATAAAGTTCGCTCTACACTATCCCTTCAAACACTCCCATGGCAGGAACATCACGTGTTAGATACCGAGTAAAGCTCACTCTACACTGCCACATCAAACACACCCAGGGCATTTACAGCACGGGTTAGATAGAGAGTAACGCTCCCTCTACACTGCCCCTTCAAACACTCATATGGCATGTACAGCACAGGTTAGATACAGAGTAAAGCTCGCTCTACACTGTCCCATCAAACACTCCCAGGGCATGTAGAGCACGGGTTAGATACAGAGTAATGCTCGCTCTAAACTGTCCCTTCAAACACTCATATGGCAGGTACAGCAGAGGTTAGATACAGAGTAAAGCTCCATCTACACTGTCCCATCAAACACTGCCAGGGCAGGTACAGCACGGGTTAGATACAGAGTAAAGCTCCCTCTACCCTGTCCCATCAAACACTGCCAAAGCAAGGACAGCACGGGTTAGATACAGAGTAAATCTCCCTCTGCACTGTCCCATCAAACACTCCCAGGACAGGTACAGCAGGGGTTAGATCCAGAGCAAAGCTCCCACTGTACTATCCCATCAAACACTCCCAGGACAGGTACAGCACGGTGTTAGTTACAGAGTAAAGCTCGCTCTACACTGTCCCATCGAACACTCCCAGGGCCGATACAGCACGGGTTGGACTCAGAGTAAAGTTCGCTCTCAACTGTCCCTTCAAACACTCATATGTCAGCTACAGCATGGGTTAGATACAGAGTAAAGCCATCTCTGCACTGTCGCATCAAACACTGCCAGGGCAGATACAGCACGGGTTAGATACAGAGTAAAGCTCCCTTACACTGTCCGATCAAACACTGACAAGGCAGGTACAGCACGGCATTAGATACTGAATAAAGCTCCCTCTGCACTGTCTCATCTTACACTCCCAGGACAGGTACAGCACGGGTTAGATACAGAGTAAAGCTTGCTCTACACTGTCCCTATACACTCTCCCAGGGCAGGAACATCACGGATGAGATACCGAGTAAAGCTCCCTCTACACTTCCTCATCAAACACTCCCATGGCAGGTACAGAACGTGTTAGATACAGAGTAAAGCTCCCTCTACACTGTCCCATCAAACACTGTCAGGGCAGGTTTAGATGCAGAGAAAAGTTCGCTCTACACTGTACCTTCAAACACTCCCATGGCAGGAACATCATGTGTTAGATACCGAGTAAAGCTCACTCTACACTGCAACATCAAACACACTCACGGCATTTACAGCACTGGTTAGATAGAGATTAACGCTCCCACTACACTGTCCCATCAAACACTCACAGGGCAGTTACAGCACGGGGTTAGATACAGAGTAAAACTCCCTCTACCCTGTCCCATCAAACACTGCCAAGGCAAGGACAGCACGGGGTTAGATACAGAGTAAAGCTCCCTCTGCACTGTCCCATCAAACACTCACAGGGCAGGTACAGCACGGGGTTAGATACAGAGTAAAGCTCCCTCTGCACTGTCCCATCAAACACTCACAGGGCAGGTACAGCACGGGTTAGATACAGAGTAAAGCTCCCTCTACACTGTCCCATCAAACATTCCCAGGGCAGGTACAACACGGGTTAGATACAGAGTAAAGCTCCCTCTACACTGTCCCTTCAAACACTCCCAGGGCAGGTACAACACGGGTTCGATACAGAGTAAAGCTCCCTCGACACTGTCCTATCAAACACTGCCAGGGCAGGTACAGCATGGTGTTAGTTACAGAGTAAAGCTCGCTTTACACTGTCCGATCAAACGCTCCCAGTGCAGATACAGCACAGGTTAGAGTTAGAGTAAAGAACCTCTACACTGTCCCGTCGAACACTCCCAGAACCGATACAGCACGGGTTAGACTCAGAGTAAAGTTCGCTCTCAACTGTCCCTTCAAACACTCATATGTCAGGTACAGCACGGGTTAGATACAGAGTAAAAGCTCCCTCTGCACTGTCGCATCAAACACTGCCAGGGCAGATACAGCACGGGTTAGATACAGAGTAAAGCTCCCTCTACACTGTCCCATGAAACACTACTAGGTCAGGTACAGCATGGTGTTAGCTGCAGAATAAAGCTCCCTCTACTCTGTCTCATCAAACACTCACAGGGTAGGTACAGCACGGGCTTAGACACAGAGTAAAGCTTGCTCTACACTGTCCCATCAAACACTCCCAGGGCAGGAACATCACGGGTGAGATACCGAGTAAAGCTCCCTCTACACTTCCTCATCAAACACTCCCATGGCAGGTACAGAACGTGTTAGATACAGAGTAAAGCTCCCTCTACACTGTCCCATCAAACACTGTCAGGGCAGGTACAACACAGGCTTAGATGCAGAGTAAAGCTCCCTCGACACTGTACCTTCAAACACTCCCATGGCAGGAACATCACGTGTTAGATACCGAGTAAAGCTCATTCTACACTGCCACATCAAACACACCCATGGCATTTACAGCACGGGTTAGATAGAGAGTAACGCTCCCTCTACACTGCGCCATCAAACATCCCAGGGGAGCTACAGCACGGGTTATATACTGAGTAAAGCTTGCTCTACACTGTCCCTTCAAACACTCATATGGCAGGTACAGCATGGCTTAAATACAGAGTAAAGCTCCCTCTACACTGATCCATCAAACACTGCCAAGGCAAGGACAGCACGGTGTTAGTTACAGAGTAAATCTCCCTCTGCACTGTCCCATCAAACACTCCCAGGGCAGGTACAGCACAGGTTAGATACAGAGTAAAACTCCCTCTGCACTGTCCCATCAAACACTCCCAGGGCAGGTACAGCACGGTTAGATACAGAGTAAAGCTCCATCTACAATGTCTCATCAAACACTCCCAGGGCAGGTACAGCATGGGTTAGATATAGAGTAAAGCTCGCTCTAAATTGTGCTGTCAAACACTAATATGTCATGTACAGCATGGGTTAGATACAGAGTAAAGCTCCCTCTGCACTGTCCCATCAAACACTGCCAGAGCAGATACAGTATGGCTCAGATACTGAGTTAAGCTCCCTTACACTGTCCCATCAAACACTCACAAGGCAGGTACAGCAGGGGTTAGATACAGAGTAAATCTCCCTCTGCACTGTCCCATCAAACACTCCCAGGGCAGCTACAGCACGGGGTTAGATTGAGAATAAAGCTCCCTCTACACTGTCCCATCAACCACTCCCAGGGCAGGTTACAACACAGGTTAGATACAGGGTAAAGCTCCCTCTACACTGTCCCATCAAATGCTCCCAGGGCAGTTGCAGCACGTGTTAAATACAGAGTAAAGCGCACTCTACACTGTCCCATCAAACACTAACAGGGCAGGTACAGCACGGGCTTAGACACAGAGTAAAGCTTGCTCTACACTGTCCCTTCACACTCTCCCAGGGCAGGAACATCACGGGTGAGATACTGAGTAAAGTTCCCTCTACACTTCCCCATCAAACACTCCCATGGCAGGTACAGAATGTGTTAGATACAGAGTAAAGCTCCTCTACACTTCCCAATCAAACACACCCAGGTCATGTACAGCACGGGTTGGATACCGAGTAAAGCTCCCTCTAAACTGCCCAATCAAAAACTCCCATGGCAGGTACAGAACGTGTTAGATACAGAGTAAAGCTCCCTCTACACTGTCCCATCAAATACTCCCACAGCTGGTGCAGCATGGGTTAGATACAGAGTAAAACTCCCTCTAAACTGTCCCATCAAACACACCCACAGCCGGTGCAGCATGGGTTTGATACAGAGTAAAGCTTCCTCTACACTGTCCCATCAAGCAGTCCCAGGGCAGATACAGCATGGCTTAGATACTGAGTTAAGCTCCCTTACATGGCCCATCAAACACTCACAAGGCAGGTACAGCACAGGGTTAGATACAGAATAAAGCTCCCTTTGCACTGTCCCATCAAACACTCCCAGGGCAGGTACAGCAGGGGTTAGAAACAGAGTAAATCTCCCTCTACACTGTCCCATCAAACACTCCTAGGGCAAGTAAAGCACGGGTTAGATACAGAGTCTGGCTCCCTCTGCACTGTCCCAGCAAACACTCCCAGAGCAGGTACAGCATGGGTTAGATACAGAGTAAAGTTCGCCATACACTGTCCCATCAAACACTCCGATGGCAGGTACAGCATGGGCTAGATAAAGAGTAAAACTCCCTCTACACTGTCCCATCAAACACTCCCAGGGCAGGTACAGCATGGATTAGATACACAGTAAAGCTCCATCTATACTGTCCCATCAAACAGTCCCCGAGCAGTTACAGCACGAGTTAGTTACAGAGTAAAGCTCCCACTTCACTGTACCATCAAACACTCTCAAGGCAGGTTCAGCTCGTGTTAGGTACAGAGTAAAGCTCACTCTACACTGTCGCATCTAACACTCCCAGGGCAGGTACAGCACAGGTTAGATACAGAGCAAAGCTCCCTCTACACTCATCCATCAAACATTCACAGCGCAGGTACAGCACGGGTTAGATACAGAGTAAATCTCCCTCTTCACTGTACCATCAAACACTCCCAGGGCAAATACAGCATGGGTTAGATACAGAGTAAAGCTGCCTCTACACTGTCCCATCAAACACTCCCAGCGGCGATACAGCTCCGATTAGATACCGAGTAACGTTGCCTCTGCACTGTCCCATCAAACACTCCCAACTTAGGTACAGCATGGTTTAGATACAGATTATTGCTCCCTCTACATTGTCCCATCAAATGCTCCTAGGGCAGTTGCAGCATGTGTTAAATACAGAGTAATGCTCCCTCTACACTGTCCCGTCAAACACTCACAGGACAGTTACAACACGGGTTAGATACAATGTAAAGCTCCCTCTACACTGTCCCATCAAACATTCCCAGTGCAGATACAGCATGGGTTAGATACAGAGTAAAGCTTCATCTGCACTGTCGCATCAATAACTCCCAAGGCAGGTACAGCACGGGTTAAATACAGAGTCTGGCTCCCTCTACACTGTCCCAGCAAACACTCCCAGAGCAGGTACAGCACAAGTTGGATACAGAGTAAAGCTCCCCCTACACTGTCCCATCAAACACTCACGGGGCAAGTAGAGCACGGGGTTAGATACAGAGTTAAGCTCACTCTACAGTGTCCCTTCAAAGACTCCCATTGCAGGCACAGCATGGGTTAGATACAGGGTACATCTCCCTCTATCTGTCTCATCAAGCACTCCCAGGGCAGCTACAGCACGGGTTAGATACAGAGTAAAGCTCCCTCTACACTGTCCCATCAAACACTCCCAGGGCAAGTAGAGCATGGGTTAGATACAGAGTAAAGCTCGCTCGACAGTGTCCCTTCAAACACTCCCATGGCAGGTAGAGCACGGGTTAGATACAGAATAAAGCTCCCTCTACACTGTACCATCAAACACTCCCAGGGCAAGTAGAGCATGGGTTAGATACAGAGTAAAGCTCGCTCGACAGTGTCCCTTCAAACACTCCCATGGCAGGTAGAGCACGGGTTAGATACAGAATAAAGCTCCCTCTACGCTGTCAGATCAAACACTCTCATGGCAGGTACAGCATATGATAGATAAAGAGTAAAGCTCCCCCTACATTGTTGCATCAAACACTGCTCGAGCAGTTACAGCACGGGTTAGTTACAGAGTAAATCTCCCTCTACCCTGTCCCATCAAACACTCCCAGGGCAGCTACAGCATGGGTTAGATACAGAGTAAAGTTCACCATGCACTGTCCCATCAAACACTCCCAGGGCAGGTACAGCACGGGTTAGATACAGGGTAAATCTCTCTCTTCACTGTCCCATCAAACATTCCCAGGGTAGATACAGCATGGGATTGATACAGAGTAAAGCTCCCTCTACACTGTCCCATCAAACACTCACAGTGGCGATACAACTCTGATTCGATATCGAGTAACTTTGCCTCTACACTGTCCCATCAAACACTCCCAGCATAGGTGCAGCATGGTTTAGATACAGAGTAAAGCTCCCCCTACACTGTCCGATCAAACACTCCCAGGACAGGTACAGCATGGGTTAGATACAGGGTAAATCTCCCTCTTCACTGTCCCATCAAACACTTCCATGGCAGGTACAGCATGGGCTGGATAAAGTGTAAAGCTCCCTCTACACTGTGCCATCTGTAAAGTCCTGTCCCGCAGTACAGATTCACACGAGGCACATGCTGAAGTCAAGGTCACTCAGAACCTGCACCTTTATTACACAGCTCTCGAATGCCACACTTGCCTGAGACCTATCCTTGTCTGGGACAGGTATCCAGTGTCTCCTGCAAGTGCACTCCTGGTGGTAAGGTAAGCTTGTGGCTACAGGTCATCTCTAGTTACAGTCATGTATAGCATGGTAAGATACAGTTATGTACAGTAATGTGAGATACATGACATCACCCTCCCCCAAGGTCTTATTGTCTTTATAGGTTCAGTCTCTCAGGTGATCTACACTCTCGCGTGGAGCATCTTAGTTGTGGTTCAGTTGTTTGCCTTTTTGCCTGTTTTTCTTTCGGTGTGATTGCTGGTATCTCGCCTGGACTGTCTGTTTCGTTCAGTATGATTGTTGGTGTCTCGCCTGGGCTGTCTGTTGGGATTGTCATTTCCTCAGGTTGTTCCCTCTGTCTTTCCACCAGGTGTGGTGTGAGTTCCATATTGTAGTCTGCCTCTGGTTCAGCAGTGTTGTTGGTAAATCTACTTTTGACTTGGTCTACATGCCTCCGGCAGGCTTGGCCATTGTCCATTCATACCACCAGTAGCCTGTTTCCTTCCTTGCCTGCTACTGTCCCTGCAAGCCATTTGGGGCCCCTGCCATAGTTTAGCACAACACTTTGTCCCCTATCTCATTCCACCTCCCCCTCGAATTTCAGTCATGGTACTCGGTTAGCTTATGGCGCTTTGCCTCAACGATTTCATGCATGTCTGGGAGGATTAATGAGAGCCTTGTCTTTAAGGTCCGTTTCATTAATAGTTGCGCAGGGGGAACTCCAGTCAATGAATGCGGACGAGATCTGTATGCCAGCAGCAGTCGCGACAGGCGGCACTGCAGCATGGGATCTTGGATTTTGAGCATGCCTTGTTTAATGTTCTGCACTGCTCGCTCCACCTGGCTGTTGGAGGCCGGCTTGAACGGTGCTGTCTTAACGTGATATATGCCGAGGTCACTTATAAAATTTTGGAATTCTGCGCTGGTGAAGCACGGACCATTATAGAAACATAGAAACATAGAAAATAGGTGCAGGAGTAGGCCATTCGGCCCTTCGAGCCTGCATCACCATTCAATAAGATCATGGCTGATCATCCACTCCAGCACCTCCCCCCCACACCCCCTCCACACCTCCCCGATCCCCCAGCCGCAAGGACCACATCCAACTCCCTCCCGAACACATCCAACAAACTGGCATCAACAACTCTCCGCGGCAGGGAACCCCACAGGCCAACAACTCCCCGAGTGAAGAAGTCTCTCCCAATCCCAGCCCCAAACAGCCCACCCACCATCCCAAGAGCGTGCCCCCCCCACCGGCTCCGGACCTACCCAACACCGGGAACACGCCCCTCGCACCCAACCCGCCCCATCCTGTCAGAATACTTCCCAAATGCCGAACACCCCCGGATGTCGAGCCCCCAGCCCCGGCCACCCCGGAGCCACGGCCCCGCGACGCCAACCACACCACATCCACCAACCGCCATCTGCGCAGTCAACCCGTCCACCCCACTCTGAACACTCCCCGCACCGAGGCACAGAGCCCCCAGGCCCGCCCCTCCAACACACTTCGCCCCCCCCCCAGACCTTCGCTGCAATGTGGCCCCACCTGTCCCCCGCCCTGGGTTTCTCCGCCCCCCACCTCCACCACTCTCCCCTCCATCCCCCACCCCCGTCTTCCCTCATCTTCCCTCTGCCTCCCCGCACAGGCTCCCATCTTGGGGGCGGTAACCTTCTGGGGCAGGGAATTTTAGCCCCCAGCGTGGAAGTCCTGCTCCCGCCCCAGAATTGGCCTTACCACACCTCAATGGAAGCGGAGTGCAATTTCACACACTCCACTTCCTTTGGGGGCAGTTACCGGGGCACGACTGGATGCTCCTGTTACAGTTGAAACTGGTGCTCTCCACTCTCCCATCCTGTGACAGTGGGAACTGGTGCTCTCCACTCTCCCATCCTGTGACAATGGGAACTGGTGCTCTCCACTCTCCCATCCTGTGACAGTTTGAACTGGTGCTCTCCACTCTCCCATCCTGTGACAGTGGGAACTGGTGCTCTCCACTCTCCCATCCTGTGACAGTGGGAACTGGTGCTCTCCACTCTCCCATCCTGTGACAGTGGGAACTGGTGCTCTCCACTCTCCCATCCTGTGACAGTGGGAACTGGTGCTCTCCACTCTCCCATCCTGTGACAGTTTGAACTGGTGCTCTCCACTCTCCCATCCTGTGACAGTGGGAACTGATGCTCTCCACTCTCCCATCCTGTGACAGTTGGAACTGCTGCTCTCCACTCTCTGTCCTGTGACAGTTGGAACTGGTGCTCTCCACTCTCCCATCCTGTGACAGTTGGAACTGGTGCTCTCCATTCTCACTCTCCATTATCACTGACCAATATGTCAGGAATGTCGTGCATTGCGAACATGGTTCCAAGGCTCTCCACAGTGGTGGAGGTGGTGCTCGAGTTTAAAATGGTGCATTCGATCCACTTAGAAAATGAATCTACAACTACGAGGAACATTTTGCCCATCAATGGGCCCGCATAGTCTACTTGCACCCGCGACCACGGTTTGGTGGGCCAGGGCCAGGGCCTCGGGGGGCTTCCCTGGGGGCATTACTGAGTTGGGCACAAATTGTGCACCGTCAGATGCAGAGCTCCAAGTCCGCATCAATGCCAGGCCACCAGACGTGGGATCTGGCTATGGCCTTCATGAGAACGATCCCCGGGTGCTCGCGGTGGAGCTCCCGGACAAATGCCTCTCTGCCTCGCAGAGGCATAACTACTCGGCTGCCCCACATCAGACAGTCTGCTTGTAGTGATAGCTCATGTATGCGCCTGTGAAAGAGTTTTAATTCCTCGGGGCAGGCATCGCGAGCCTCTGCCCAGTCACCGGTTAGGACACATCTTTTTACTAAGGATAACGTGGGGTCGCTGGCCGTCAAGGCTCTGATTTGGCGAGCCATCATGGGCGAACCTGTGGACTCAAAGGCATTGATTGCCATGACTATCTCACAGTCCTGTTCGTCAGACCCTTCCGTGGTCGCCAGGGGTAGCCTGCTAAGTGCGTCGGCACAGTTGTCTGTGCTTGGTCTGTGCCTTATGGTGTAATCGGAAGACGCCAGCATGAGTGCCCATCGTTGAATGCGCGCCGAGGCTTTGGCGTTTATTGCCTTTTTCTCCGATAGTAGGGACGTGAGGGGCTTGTGGTCAGTTTCTAACGCGAACTTGGCCCCGAAAAGGTATTGGTGCATCTTTTTGACACCGTACACGCACGCGAGCGCCTTCTTCTCCACCATTCCGTACCCGCGCTCCACCCGCGAAAGTGACCAAGAGGCATAAGCTATGGGTTGTAATTTATCCGCACTATTGACATGTTGTAAAATGCACCCGATCCCGTATGCTGATGCATCACATGTAAGAACTAGCTTTTTACCTGGATCAAAGAAAGCCAAAGCACTGTTGGAACACAGAAGGTTGCGTGCCTTATTGAAGGCGCGTTTCTGGGCGTCCCCTCAAAACCAATCGCACCCCTTTCTGAGTAGCATGTGGAGAGGCTCCAGCAGCATGCTTAAGTTATGCATAAAGTTCCCAAAGTAATTGAGTAGCCAGAGAAAGGCGCGCAGTTCTGAGACATTCCGGGGCCTGGTTGCCAGACGAATTGCTTCGGTTTTGGATTCTGTTGGGCAGATTACATCAGCGGCAATCCTTCTGCCCAAAAATTCAACCTCGGGCATGAGAAACAGGCACTTGGATTTCTTAACTCTTAGGCCTATCCGATCCAACCGCTTTAGTACTTCCTCCAAATTGCAGAGATGGGAGTCGGTGTCCCTGCCCATGATAAGTATGTCGTCTTGAAATACAACCGTCCCCGGGATGGACTTGAGCAGACTCTCCATGTTGCGCTGGAATATAGCAGCTGCCGACCTGATGCCGAATGGGCATCGCTTGTACATGAAAAGGCCTCGATGTGTGTTGATGGTGGTGAGTAGCTTGGATTCCTCGGTCAATTCTTGCGTCATATACGCAGATGTGAGATCTAGTTTTGAGAAAAGTTTTCCTCCAGCCAATGTGGCAAATAAGTCCTCCGCTCTGGGCAGCGGGTATTGGTCCTGTCGGGAGACTCTGTTTATGGTTGATTTGTAGTCCCCACAAATTCGTACGGATCCATCAGGCTTCATGACTGGGACGATGGGACTTGCTCGGTCGCTAAATTCCACGGGTGAGATAATGTCTTCCCGCAGAAGCCTGTCCAGTTCATGTTCAATCTTTTCCCTCATCACATAGGGCACAGCTCTAGCCTTGTAATGGACCGGTCTAGCATCCTGTGTAATGTAGATTTTGACTTTAGCCCCTTTGAAGGTGCCCACACCTGGCTGAAAGTGATGTTCAAATCGACTTAGAACTGTTGAGCAGGAGGTCCGTTCCTCTGACGACATGGCATGAACAACAGGAGATGAGTAAAAGTGGAGGGCAGAGAAACCCAAGGCAAAAAACAAAAAGGGCCACTGTACAGCAAAATTCTAAAAGGTCAAAGTGTAATAAAAAGGCAAGCCTGAAAGCTCGGTGCCTCAATGCAAGGAGTATTCGGAACGCAGCAGAGGGCTCTGAGCTAGTTAGAGTGGGTGAGAGCTCAGATGAACAGGACCCCAAGAAAGAATGCAAAAGGCAGGAGGCAACAGAGCAGAGTAGCACTGGGGTAAGTGTAAATCACAAGGTGATAGGAAGGGACAATATGTATGAATATAAAGGGGCTGCAGGAGGGGTCAAAACTAAAAATCATGGTTTAAAAATTAGCATGAAAACACTCTACCTAAACGCACGCAGCATTCGAAATAAAGTAAATGAGTTGACGGCACAAATCATTACAAATGGGTATGATTTGGTGGCCATTACAGAAACGTGGTTGCAGGGTGGCCAAGACTGGGAATTAAACATAAAGGGGTATCTGACAATTCGGAAGGATAGACAAGAAGTAAAGGAGGTGGGGTAGCTCTGTTAATAAAGGATGATATCAGGGCAGTTGTGAGAGATGATATAGGCTCTAATGAACAAAATGTTGAATCATTGTGGGTGGAGATTAGAGATAGTAAAGGGAAAAAGTCACTGGTGGGCGTAGTTTATAGGCCCCCAAATATTAACTTCATGGTGGGGTGGACAATAATCAAGGGAATAATGGAGGCATGTGAAAAAGGAATGGCAGTAATCATGGGGGATTTTAACCTGCACATCGATTGGTCAAATCAAATCGCATGGGGTAGCCGAGATGAGTAATTCATAGAATGCATACGGGATTGTTTCTTAGAACAGTATGTTACAGAACCTAAAAGGGAGCAAGCTATCTTAGATCTGGTCCTGTGAAATGAGACAGGAATAATAAACGATCTCCTAGTAAAAGATCCTCTTGGAATGGGTGATCACAGTATGGTTGAATTTGTAATACAGATTGAGGGTGAGGAAGTAGTGTCTCAAACGAGCGTACTATGCTTAAACAAAGGGGACTTCAGTGGGATGAGGGCAGAGTTGGCTAAAGTAGATGGGAACACAGACTAACCGGTGGCACAATTGAGGAACAGTGGAGGACTTTTAAGGAGCTCTTTCATAGTGCTCAACAAAAATATATTCCAGTGAAAAAGAAGGGCGGTAAGAGAAGGTATAACCAGCCGTGGATAACCAAGGAAATAAAGGAGAGTGTCAAATTAAAAACCAATGCGTATAAGGTGGCCAAGGTTAGTGGGAAACTAGAAGATTGGGAAAATTTTAAACGACAGCAAAGAATGACTAAGAAAGCAATAAAGAAAGGAAAGATAGATTATGAAAGTAAACTTGCGCAAAACATAAAAACAGATAGTGAAAGCTTTTACCGATATATAAAACCAAAGAGAGTGACTAAAGTAAATGTTGGTTCCTTAGAAGATGAGAAGGGGGATTTAATAATGGGAAATGGCTGAGACCTTAAACAATTATTTTGCTTCGGTCTTCACAGTGGAAGACACAAAAACCATGCCAAAAATTGATGGTCACGGGAATGTGGGAAGGGAGGATCTTGAGACAATCACTATCACTAGGGAGGTAGTGCTGGACAGGCTAATGGGACTCAAGGTAGACAAGTCCCCTGGTCCTGATGAAATGCATCGCAGGGTATTAAAAGAGATGGCGGAAGTTATAGCAGATGCATTTGTTATAATCTACCAAAATTCTCTGGACTCTGGGGAGGTACCAGCGGATTGGAAAGCAGCTAATGTAACGCCTCTGTTTAAAAAAGGGGGCAGACAAAAGGCAGGTAACTATAGGCCAGTTAGTTTAACATCGGTAGTGGGGAAAATGCTTGAAGCTATCATTAAGGAAGAAATAGCGGGACATCTAGATAGGAATAGTGCAATCAAGCAGACGCAACATGGATGCATGAAGGGAAAATCATGTTTAACTAATTTACTGGAATTCTTTGAGGAGATAACGAGCATGGTGGATAGAGGTGTACTGATGGATGTGCTGTATTTAGATTTCCAAAAGGCATTCGATAAGGTGCCACACAAAAGGTTACTGCAGAAGATAAAGGTACGCGGAGTCAGAGGAAATGTATTAGCATGGATCGAGAATTGGCTGGCTAACAGAAAGCAGAGAGTCGGGATAAATTGGTCTCTTTTCGGGTTGGAAATCGGTGGTTAGTGGTGTGCCACAGGGATCGGTGCTGGGACCACAACTGTTTACAATATACATAGATGACCTGGAAGAGGGGACAGAGTGTAGTTTAACAAAATTTGCAGATGACACAAAGATTAGTGGGAAAGCGGGTTGTGTAGAGGACACAGAGAGGCTGCAAAGAGATTTAGATAGGTTAAGCGAATGGGCTAAGGTTTGGCAGATGGAATACAATGTTGGAAAATGTGAGGTCATCCACCTTGGAAAAAAAAACAGTAAAAGGGAATATTATTTGAATGGGGAGAAATTACAACATGCTGCGGTGCAGAGGGACCTGGGGGTCCTTGTGCATGCATCCCAAAAAGTTAGTTTGCAGGTGCAGCAGGTAATCAGGAAGGCGAATGGAATGTTGGCCATTGCGAGAGGGATGGTGTCCAAAAGCAGGGCAGTCCTGCTGCAACTGTACAGGGTATTGGTTAGGCCGCACCTGGAGTACTGCGTGCAGTTTTGGTAACCTCACTTAAGGAAAGATATACTAACTTTGGAGGGGGTACAGAGACGATTCACTAGGCTGATTCCGGAGATGAGGGGGTTACCTTATGATGATAGATTGAGTAGACTGGGTCTTTACTCGTTGGAGTTCAGAAGGATGAGGGGTGATCTTCTAGAAACATTTAAAATAATGAAAGGGAGAGACAAGATAGAGGCAGAGAGGTTGTTTCCACTGGTTGGGGAGACTAGAACTAGGGGGCACAGCCTCAAAATACGGGGGAGTCAATTTAAAACCGAGTTGAGAAGGAATTTCTTCTCCCAGAGGGTTGTGAATCTGTGGAATTCTCTGCCCAGGGAAGTTGAGGCGAGCTCATTGAGTGTATTCAAATTACAGATAGTTAGATTTTTAACCAATAGGGGAATTAAGGGTTACGGGGAGCGGGCGGGTAAGTAGAGCTGAGTCCACGGCCAGATCAGCCATGATCTTGTTGAATGGCGGAGCAGGCTCGAAGGGCTAGATGGCCTACTCCTGCTCCTAATTCTTATGTTCTTATATTTTTATGTTCAGTTACAGCACCAGTTAGATACAGAATAAAGCTCCCTCTACACTATCCCATCTAACTCTCCCAGGACAGGTACAGCATGAGTTAGATACAGGGTAAATCTCCCTCTTCACTGTCCCATCAAACACTCCCAGGGCAAGTACAGCATGGGGTTGATACAGAGTAAAGCTCCCTCTACACTGTCCCATCAAACACTCCCGGCGTAGGTACAGCATGGTTTAGATACAGATTATAGCTCCCTCTACACTGCCCCATCAAACACTCCCAGGACAGCAACAGCACGGGTTAGATACAGAGTACATCTTCCCCTACACTGTCCCATTAAACACTACCAGGGCAGGTACAGCACGTGTTAGATCCAGAGTAAAGCTCCCTCTGCACTGTCTCATGCAACACTCCCAGGGCAGTACAGCACTGGTTAGATACAGAGTAAAGCTCGCACTACACTATCCCTTCAAACACACCCATGGCAGGTACAGCATCGGCTCGATACAGAGTAAAGCTCCCTCTACACAGTCCCATCAAAAATTTCCAGGGCAGGTACAGCACGTGTTAGATGCAGCATACAGCTCCCTCTATACTTCCCCTTCAAACACTCCCAGGTCAGGTACAGCATTGGTTAGATACAAAATAACCCTCGCTCGATACTGTCCTTTCAAACGCACCCATGACAGGTACAGCATGGGCTAGATGCAGAGTAAAGCTCCCTCTACACTGTCCCATCAAACACTGCTAGGACAGGTACAGCACTGGTTCGATACAGAATAAGGGTCACTCTACACTGCCCCATCAAACACTCCCAGGGCAGGAACAGCACGGGTTAAATACAGAGTAAAGCTCCCGCTAAACTGTCCCATCAAACACTCCCAGGGCAATTACAGCACGGGATAGATACAGATTAAGGCTCCCCCTACACTTTTGCCTCAAACACTTCCAGGACAGGTGCAGCACGGGTTAGATACAGGGTAAATCTCCCTCTTCACTGTCCCATCAAACATTCCCAGGGCAGTTGCAGCATGGGGTTGATACAGAGTAAAGCTCCCTCTACACTCTCCCATCAAACACTCCCTGTGGCGATATAGCTCCAATTAGACACCGAGTAAAGTTGCCTCTACACTGTCCCATCAAACACTCCCAGCATAAGCACAGCATGGTTTAGATACAGATTATAGCTCCCTCTGTACTGTCCCATCAAACACTGCCAGGGCAGGAACAACACGGGTTAGATAGAGTAAATCTCCCCCAACACTGTCCCATCAAACACTTCCAGGGCAGCTACAGCACGTGTTAGATCCAGAGTAAAGCTCCCTCTGCACTGTCTCATCCAACACTCCCAGGGCAGGTACAACACTGGTTAGACACAGAGTGAAGCTCGCTCTACACTGTCATTTCAAACACTCCCAGTGCAGATACAGCTTGGGTTAGGTATAGAATAAAGCTCCCCCTACGCTGTCCCATCAAACACTCCCAGGGATGCAACAGCACGGGGTTAGATAGAGAATAAAGCTCACTCTACACTGTCCCTTCAAAGACTCCCTTGGCAGGTACAGCACAGGTTAGATACAGAGTAAGGGTCACTCTACACTGTCCCATCAAACACTCCCAGGTCAGTTACAGCATGGGAGAGATACAGAGTAAAGTTTCCTCTACACTGTCCCATCAAAAACTCCCAGGGCAGTTACAGCACGGGTTAGATACAGAGTAAAGCTCCCTCTACACTGTCCCATCAAACACTCCCAGGACAGGTACAGCACGGGTTAGATACAGGGTAAATCTCCCTCTTCACAGTCCCATCAAACACTCCAGGGCAGGTACAGCATGGGGTTGATACAGAGTAAAGCTCCCTCTACACTTTCCCATCAAACTCTCGCAGTGGCGATACAGCTCCGATGAGATACTGAGTAAAGTTGCCTCGACACTGTCCCATCAAACATTCCCAGCGAAGGTACAGCATGGTTTAGATAAAGATTATAGCTCCCTCTACACTGTCCCATCAAACACTCCCAGGGCAGGAACAGCACGGGTTATGTCATGTACCTCACTTTACTTTATATAATTGTATCTTACCATGCTATACATGACTGTAATTGGATATGACCTGTAACAATAAGCATACCTTACCACCAGGGATGCACTTGCAGGAGACATTCCATACCTGTCCCACTGAGGTATATAAAGAGAGGTCTCAGGCAAGTGCAGCACTGGAGAGCTGGAATTAAAGGTGCAGGTCCTGAGTGACCTTGACTTCAGCATGTGTCTCGTATAAGTCAGTACATAGAAACATAGAAACATAGAAAATAGGTGCAGGAGTAGGCCATTCGACCCTTCTAGCCTGCACCGCCATTCAATGAGTTCATGGCTGAACATTCAACTTCAGTACCCCATTCCTGCTTTCTCGCCATACCCCTTGATCCCCCTAGCAGTAAGGACCTCATCTAACTCCTTTTTGAATATATTTAGTGAATTGGCCTCAACAACTTTCTGTGGTAGAGAATTCCACAGGTTCACCACTCTCTGGGTGAAGAAGTTCCTCCGCATCTCGGTCCTAAATGGCTTACCCCTTATCCTTAGACTGTGACCCCTGGTTCTGGACTTCCCCAACATTGGGAACATTCTTCCTGCATCTAACCTGTCTAACCCCGTCAGAATTTTATATGTTTCTATGAGGTCCCCTCTCATTCTTCTGAACTCCAGTGAATACAAGCCCAGTTGATCCAGTCTTTCTTGATAGGTCAGTCCCGCCATCCCGGGAATCAGTCTGGTGAACCTTCGCTGCACTCCCTCAATAGCAAGAATGTCCTTCCTCAGGTTAGGAGACCAAAACTGTACACAATACTCCAGGTGTGGCCTCACCAATGCCCTGTACAACTGTAGCAACACCTCCCTGCCCCTGTACTCAAATCCCCTTGCTATGAAGGCCAACATGCCATTTGCTTTCTTAACCGCCTGCTGCACCTGCATGCCAACCTTCAATGACTGATGTACCATGACACCCAGGTCTCTTTGCACCTCCCCTTTTCCTAATCTGTCACCATTCAGATAATAGTCTGTCTCTCTGTTTTTACCACCAAAGTGGATAACCTCACATTTATCCACATTATACTTCATCTGCCATGCATTTGCCCACTCACCTAACCTATCCAAGTCGCTCTGCAGCCTCACAGCATCCTCCTCGCAGCTCACACTGCCACCCAACTTAGTGTCATCCGCAAATTTGGAGATACTACATTTAATCCCCTCATCTAAATCATTAATGTACAGTGTAAACAGCTGGGGCCCCAGCACAGAACCTTGCGGTACCCCACTAGTCACTGCCTGCCATTCTGAAAAGTACCCATTTACTCCTACTCTTTGCTTCCTGTCTGACAACCAGTTCTCAATCCATGTCAGTACACTACCCCCAATCCCATGTGCTCTAACTTTGCACATCAATCTCTTGTGTGGGACCTTGTCGAACGCCTTCTGAAAGTCCAAATATACCACATCAACTGGTTCTCCCTTATCCACTCTACTGGAAACATCCTCAAAAAATTCCAGAAGATTTGTCAAGCATGATTTCCCTTTCACAAATCCATGCTGACTTGGACCTATCATGTCACCTCTTTCCAAATGCACTGCTATGACATCCTTAATAATTGATTCCATCATTTTACCCACTACCGATGTCAGGCTGACCGGTCTATAATTCCCTGTTTTCTCTCTCCCTCCTTTTTTAAAAAGTGGGGTTACATTGGCTACCCTCCACTCCATAGGAACTGATCCAGAGTCAATGGAATGTTGGAAAATGACTGTCAATGCATCCACTATTTCCAAGGCCACCTCCTTAAGTACTCTGGGATGCAGTCCATCAGGCCCTGGGGATTTATCGGCCTTCAATCCCATCAATTTCCCCAACACAATTTCCCGGCTAATAAGGATTTCCCTCAGTTCCTCCTCCTTACTAGACCCCCCGACCCCTTTTATAACCGGAAGGTTGTTCGTGTCCTCCTTCGTGAATACCGAACCAAAGTACTTGTTCAATTGGTCCGCCATTTCTTTGTTCCCCGTTATGACTTCCCCTGATTCTGACTGCAGGGGACCTACGTTTGTCTTTACTAACCTTTTTCTCTTTACATATCTATAGAAAGTTTTGCAATCCGTCTTAATGTTCCCTGCAAGCTTCTTCTCATACTCCATTTTCCCTGCCCTAATCAAACCCTTTGTCCTCCTCTGCTGAGTTCTAAATTTCTCCCAGTCCCCAGGTTCGCTGCTATTTCTGGCCAATTTGTATGCCACTTCCTTGGCTTTAATACTATCCCTGATTTCCCTTGATAGCCACGGTTGAGCCACCTTCCCTTTTTTATTTCTATGCCAGACAGGAATGTACAATTGTTGTAGTTCATCCATGCGGTCTCTAAATGTCTGCCATTGCCCATCCACAGTCAACCCCTTAAGTATCATTCGCCAATCCATCTCAGCCAATTCACGCCTCATACCTTCAAAGTTAGCCTTCTTTAAGTTCTGGACCATGGTCTCTGAATTAACTGTTTCATTCTCCATCCTAATGCAGAATTCCACCATATTATGGTCACTCTTCCCCAAGGGGCCTCGCACAACGAGATTGCTAATTAATCCTTTCTCATTACATAACACCCAGTCTAAGATGGCCTCCCCCCTAGTTGGTTCCTCGACATATTGGTCTAAAAAACCATCCCTTATGCACTCCAGAAAATCCTCCTCCACCGTATTGCTTCCAGTTTGGTTAGCCCAATCTATGTGCATATTAAAGTCACCCATTATAACTGCTGCACCTTTATTGCACGCACCCCTAATTTCCTGTTTGATGCCCTCCCCAACATCACTACTACTGTTTGGAGGTCTGTACACAACTCCCACTAACGTTTTTTGCCCTTTGGTGTTCTGCAGCTCTACCCATATAGATTCCACATCATCCAAGCTAATGTCCTTCCTAACTATTGCCTTAATCTCCTCCTTAACCAGCAATGCTACCCCACCTCCTTTTCCTTTTATTCTATCCTTCCTGAATGTTGAATATCCCTGGATGTTGAGTTCCCAGCCCTGCTCATCCTGGAGCCACGTCTCCGTAATCCCAATCACATCATATTTGTTAACATCTATTTGCACAGTTAATTCATCCACCTTAATGCGGATACTCCTTGCATTAAGACACAAAGCCTTTAGGCTTGTTTTTTTAACACCCTCTGTCCTTTTAGAATTTTGCTGTACAATGGCCCTTTTTGTTCTTTGCCTTGTGTTTCTCTGCCCTCCACTTTTCCTCATCTCCTTTCTGTCTTTTGTTTTTGCCTCCTTTTTGTTTCCCTCTATCTCCCTGCATTGGTTCCCATCCCCCTGCCATATTAGTTTAACTCCTCTCCAACAGCACTAGCAAACACTCCCCCGAGGACATTGGTTCCGATTCTGCCCAGGTGCAGACCGTCCGGATTGTACTGGTCCCACCTCCCCCAGAACCGGTTCCAATGCCCCAGGAATTTGAATCCCTCCCTGCTGCACCATTGCTCAAGCCACGTATTCATCTGAGCTATCCTGCGATTCCTACTCTGACTAGCACGTGGCACTGGTAGCAATCCCGAGATTACTACTTTTGAGGTCCTACTTTTTAATTTAGCTCCTAGCTCCTTAAATTCATTTCGTAGGAACTCATCCCTTTTTTTACCTATGTCATTGGTACCGACGTGCACCACGACAACTGGCTGTTCTCCCTTCCTTTTTAGAATGTCCTCCACCCGCTCCGAGACATCCTTGACCCTTGCACCAGGGAGGCAACATACCATCCTGGAGTCTCGGTTGCGGCCGCAGAAACGCCTATCTATTCCCCTTACAATTGAATCCCCTATCACTATCGCTCGCCCACTCTTTTTCCTGCCCTCCTGTGCAACAGAGCCAGCCACGGTGCCATGAACTTGGCTGCTGCTGCCCACTCCTGATGAGTCATCCCCCTCAACAGCACTCAAAGCAGTGTATCTGTTTTGCAGTGGGATGACCACAGGGGACCCCTGCACTACCTTCCTTGCACTACTCTTCCTGCTGGTCTTCCATTCCCTCGCTGGCTGTGGACCCTTCTCCTGCAGTAAGACCAACTCGCTACACGTGATACTCACGTCATTCTCAGCATCGTGGATGCTCCAGAGTGAATCCACCTTCAGCTCCAACTCCGCAACGCGGACCGTCAGTAGTCGGAGGTGGACACACTTCCCACACATGTAGTCGTCAGGGACACTGGTGTTGTCCCCGTGTTCCCACATGGTACAGGAGGAGCATATCACGTGACCGAGCTGTCCTGCCATGACTTAACCCTTAGATACACTTAAATTGCCGACAACAATTTAAGAAAAAGAAAAACTACTCACCAATCAGCAGCCAATCACTTACCACGTTGGCTGTGACGTCACCTTTTGATTTCTTTCTACTTCTTTTTTGCCTTTTTTGCCTTCTCTCCCAGCTGGAGCTGCACAAGTACGCCTCTCTCGACTCCCGCCTCTCTCGACGCTCCCCGGACTGCTGAGCCTTTTATAGGCCGCTGCCTCTCTCGACTCCCGCCTCTCTCGACGCTCCCCGGACTGCTGAGCCTTTTATAGGCCGCTGCCTCTCTCGACTCCCGCCTCTCTCGACGCTCCTCGGACTGCTGAGCCTTTTATAGGCCGCTGCCTCTCTCGACTCCCGCCTCTCTCGACGCTCCCCGGACTGCTGAGCCTTTGAAAGGCCGCTGCCTCTCTCGACTCCCACCTCTCTCGATGCTCCCCGGACTGCTGAGCCTTTTATAGGCCGCTGCCTCTCTCGACTCCCGCCTCTCTCGACGCTCCCCGGACTGCTGAGCCTTTTATAGGCCGCTGCCTCTCTCGACTCCCGCCTCTCTCGACGCTCCCCGGACTGCTGAGCCTTTTATAAGCCGCTGCCTCTCTCGACTCCCGCCTCTCTCGACGCTCCCCGGACTGCTGAGCCTTTTATAAGCCGCTGCCTCTCTCGACGCTCCCCGGACTGCTGAGCCTTTTATAGGCCGCTGCCTCTCTCGACTCTCGCCTCTCTCGACGCTCCCCGGACTGCTGAGCCTTTTATAAGCCGCTGCCTCTCTCGACTCCCGCCTCTCAGGACTTAACAGTGGCGACGAGATACGAGATCACAGAATCCACAGAATGGCTTCCAACAGCTCAGATGAGAAATACAATGCTGGAGACAATTGGGATGACTTTATAGAAAGGCTCCAGCAAAGCTTTGTGACCAAAGACTGGCTGGGTGATGATAAGGCAGAGAAGAGAAGAGCCCATCTCTTGACCAGCTGTGGCTCTAAAACATACGCTTTAATGAAAGACCTGCTGGCACCCGAGAAACCAGCAAGCAAGTCGTTTGAGGAGTTGAGCACACTGGTGAGAGACCACCTGAAGCCAGTGAGCAGCCTACACATGGCCAGACACAGGTTCTACAACTACAGACGCTGTGTGGGCCAAAGCATACCCGACTTTGTGGCGGAACTTCGGAGGCTGGCTAGTTCATGTGAGTTCCCCGATGAACTAAGGAGAGAAATACTGAAGGACTTTTTTATTAAAGGAATAGGCCATGCAGGCATATTCCGAAAGCTTATAGAGACTAAGAACTTGACTCTAGAGGCAGCAGCACTGGTCACACAGACGTTCTTGGCAGGCGAAGAAGAAACGAGGCTAATCTATACTTCGGGTACGACAACCAACGAGGCATCGGAACAAGGGGTTCACATTGTGAAACAAACCGCTACCCCCACACACAGACAAAGGCCTTCAACAGCAGACAGTGGCACCAGAAGCCATCAAAATCATGGGCCACATGAACGGCCGATCACACCTCATCAACCCACAATGCGAGCAATCATCAACAGATTGAGAGAAGCTCAAGGGAGATCAGCCAGACGCAGCTCATCCTTCGGAAACAATGGAAATGGTCTGTGTTGGAGATGTGGGGGAAGGCACTCAACCAGGGTGTGTCGATTTCAGCATGCCGTTTGCAGAAACTGCAACTACACGGCATCTGGCTCACATGTGCAGAAAAACAGCAGCTCGGCTGGTATACGAATCGGAAGGGTCGGAAAGCGGACCAGAAGATGGTTGGAACAGTGCATGGGATGCCGAGGTACAGCGGGTTAACATGATCAATGTCCACTGTTCTTACACCAAGACGCCTCTAATTATGATGAGGGTTCTACTCAACGGGATACCCGTCAACATGGAACTGGACACGGGGGCCAGTCAATCCCTCATGAGCGTTCAACAATTTGAACAGCTGTGGCCGCACAAAAGCAACAGACCAAAACTCACAAAGATCGACACCAAACTAAGGACCTATACTAAAGAAATCGTCCCAGTCCTTGGCAGCGCCATGCTCTCAGTCACACACAAAGGGACGGTGCACCGACTTTCCCTGCGGATTGTCCCCGGGGATCTCCCAGCCCTGTTGGGGAGAAGCTGGCTAGCAGAACTTAATTGGAAATGGGATGATGTTCACGCCATGTCGTCAGAGGAACGGACCTCCTGCTCAACAGTTCTAAGCCATTTTGAACATCTCTTTCAGCCAGGTGTGGGCACCTTCAAAGGGGCTAAAGTTAGAATCTACATCACACAGAATGCCAGACCGGTCCATCACAAGGTTAGAGTTGTGCCTTATGTGATGAGGGAAAAGATTGAAAACGAACTGGACCGGCTTCTGCGGGAAGGCATAATTTCTCCCGTGGAATTCAGCGACTGGGCAAGCCCCATCATCCCCGTCATGAAGCCTGACGGGTCCATGCGAATATGTGCTGATTACAAGTATACCATAAACAGAGTCTCCCCACAGGACCAATACCCGCTGCCCAGAGCGGAGCACCTATTTGCCACGTTGACTGGAGGAAAACATTTCTCGAAACTTGACCTGACAATTGTGTATATGACGCAAGAACTGACCGAAGAGTCTAAGCTACTCACCACCATCAACACACATCGAGGCCTTTTTGTGTACAATCGATGCCCATTCGGCATCAAGTTGGCAGCTGCTATATTCCAGCGCAACATGGAGAGTCTGCTCAAGTCCATCCAGGGAACGGTTGTGTTTCAAGATGACATACTCATCATGGGCAGGGACACCGACTCTCATTTGCGCAAGCTTGAGGAAGTACTAAGTCAATTGGATCGGGTAGGCCGAAGAGTTAAGAAATCCAAGTGTCTGTTTCTCGCGCCTGAGGTTGAATTTTTGGGCAGAAGGTTTGCCGCTGATGGAATCCGTCCAACCGAATCCAAAACCGAAGCGATTCGCCTGGCACCCAGGCCCCGGAATGTTTCGGAACTGCGCGCCTTTCTCGGGCTACTCAATTACTTTGGGAACTTTATGCAGAACTTGAGCACGCTGCTGGAACCTCTCCACGTGCTACTCAGAAAGGGGTGCGATTGGTTTTGGGGGGACGCCCAAGAACGCGCCTTCAATAAGGCAAGCAACCTTCTATGTTCCAAGGGTGTTTTAGCCTTTTTTGATCCAAGTAAAAAGTTAGTCCTTACGCGTGATGCATCAGCGTACGGGATCAGGTGCGTTTTACAGCATTTCAATGATGCGGGTAAATTGCAGCCCGTTGCTTATGCCTCCAGGTCACTTTGGCGGGTAGAGCGCGGGTATGGTATGTTTGAGAAGGAGGCGCTCGTGTGCGTGTACGGTGTCAAAAAGATGCACCAATACCTTTTTGGGGCCAAGTTTGCGTTAGAAACCGACCACAAACCCCTCACGTCCCTACTATCCGAGTGCAAGGCAATCAATGACAATGCCTCGGCGCGAATTCAACGGTGGGCACTCATGCTGGCGGCTTCCGACTACACGATAAGGCATAGACCAGGCACAGACAACTGTGCCGACGCGCTTAGCAGGCTATCCCTGGCGACCACAGAAGGGTCCGACGAACAGGACTGTGAGATGGTCATGGCACTCAATGCCTTTGAATCCACAGTTTCGCCCATGACGGCTTGCCAAATCAGAGCCTGGATGACCAGCGACCCCACGTTACCTCTAGTTAAAAGATGCGTGACTGAGCAGAGGCTCGCGATGCCTGCCCCGAGGAGGTCAAACCCTTCCATAGGCTCATGCATGAACTCTCACTACAGGCAGACTGCCTGATGTGGGGCAGCCGAGTAGTTATGCCCTTACGAGGCAGAGAGGCGTTTGTCTGGGAGCTCCATCGCGAGCACCCGGGGATCGTCCTTATGAAGGCCATAGCCAGATCTCATGTCTGGTGGCCTGGCATCGACGCGGACTTGGAGCTCTGCGTCCGTCAGTGCATCATTTGTGCCCAACTCAGTAATGCCCCCAGGGAGGCCCCCCTAAGCCCCTGGCCCTGGCCCACCAAACCATGGTCGCGGGTGCATGTAGACTATGCGGACCTATTCATGGGCAAAATGTTCCTTGTAGTCGTTGATGCATTTTTAAAATGGATCGAGTGCACCATTTTAAACTCGAGCACCACCTCCACCACTGTGGAGAGCCTTAGAACCATGTTTGCAACGCACGGCATTCCTGACATATTGGTCAGTGATAATGGTCCGTGCTTCACCAGCACAGAATTTCACGATTTTATAGTTGACCACGGTATAAATCACGTTATGATGGCACCTTTCAAGCCGGCCTCCAATGGCCAGGCAGAGCGAGCAGTGCAGATCATTAAACAAGGCATGCTCAGAATCCAAGGTCCCACGCTGCAGAGCCGCCTGTCGCGACTGCTGCTGGCATACAAATCTCGTCCGCATTCATTGACTGGGGTTCCCCCCACGCAAGTATTGATGAAACAAACCTTAAAGACCAGGCTCTCGTTAATCCTCCCAGACACGCATGAAATTGTTGAGGCTAAGCGTCAAAAGCTCACTGAATACCATGACTGAAATTCGAGGGGGAGGTGGAATGAGATAGGGGACAAAGTGTTTGTGCTAAACTATGGCCGGGGTCCCAAATGGGACAGTAACAGACAAAGAGGGAAACAGGCTACTGGTTGTACAAATGGACAATGGCCAAACCTGCCGGAGGCATGTAGACCAAGTAAAAAGTAGATTCACTGATAACACTGAAGAACCAGAGGTAGACTGCAATGTGGAACTCACACCACACCTGGTGGACAGAGAGGTGGAACAACCTGAGGAAAGGGCAGTCTCAACAGACAGCCCAGGCGAGATACCAGCAATCACACCGAACGAAACAGACAGCCCAGGCGAGATACCTTAAATCACACCGAACGAAAAACAGGCACCAAGGCAAACAACTGAACCACAACTAAGACGCTCCACGCAAGAGCACAGACCACCTGAGAGACTGAATCTATAAAGGCAATAAGACCTTGGAAGAGGGTGATGTCATGTATCTCACATTACTGTATATAACTGTATCTTACCATGCTATACATGACTATAACTGGATATGACCTGTAACAATAAGCATACCTTACCACCAGGGGTGCACTTGCAGGAGACACTCCATACCTGTCCCACTGAGGTATATAAAGGGAGGTCTCAGGCAAGTGCAGCACTGGAGAGCTGGAATTAAAGGTGCAGGTCCTGAGTGACCTTGACTTCAGCATGTGTCTTGTGTAAGGCAGTACATTGGAGTCAGGACTTAACAGGTTAGATACAGAGTAAAGCTCCCCCTACACTGTCCCATCAAACACTCCCAGGGCAGGCACAGCACGGTTTAGATACAAAGTAATGCTCACTCTACACTGTCCCATCAAACAATCCCAGGGCAGGTACAGCAGGTGTTAGATACAGAGTATAGCTCCCTCTGCTCTGTGGCATTAAATATTCCCAGTGCAGTTACAGCACTGGTTAGATACAGAGTAAAGCTCCCTCTACACTGTCCCATCAAACACTCCCAGGACAGGTACAGCATGGGTTAGATACAGGGTAAATCAACCTCTTCACTGTACCATCAAACACTCCCATGGCAAGTACAGCATGGGGCTGGTACAGAATAAAGCTCCCTCTACACTGTCCCATCAAACACTCCCAGGGCAGGAATAGCACGACTTAGATACAGAGTAAAACTCTCTCTACAATGTCCCATCCAACACTCCCAGGGCAGGTACAGCACGGGGTTAGATAGAGAGTAAAGCTCTCTCTACACTGTCCCATCAAACACTCCCAGTGGCGATACAGCTCCGATTAGATACCTAGTAAAGTTGCCTCTACACTGTCCCATCAAACACTCCCAGGGCAGGAACAGCACGGGTGAGATACAGAGTAATGCTCGCTCTACACTGTCCCATCCAACACTCCCAGGGCAGGTACAGCACGGGTTAGATACAGAGTAAAGATCCCTCTACACTGTCCCATCAAAGACTCCTAGGGCAGGTACAGCACAGGTTCGATACAGAATAAAGCTCCCTCTTCACTGTCGCATCAATAACTCCCAGGGCAGGTACAGCACTGGTTAGATACAGAGTAAAGCTCGCTCTACATTGTCCCTTCAAACACTCCCATGATAGGTACAGCATGGCTTAGATGCAGAGTAATGGTCCCTCAACACTACACCATCCAACTCTCAGGGCAGGTACAGCATGGGCTAGATAAAGAGTAAAGCTCCCTTTACACAGTCCCATCAAACTCTCCCAGGGCAGTTAGAGCACAGGTTAGATACAGAGTAAAGCTCCCTCTACAGTGTCGCTCCAAACACTCCCAGGGCAGGTACAGCACGGGTTAGATACAGAGAAAATCTCCCTCTACACTGTCCCATCAAACACTACCAGTGCAGGTACAGCACTGGTTAGATACAGAGTAAAGCTCGCTGATAGAAATATAGAAAATCGGCGCAGGAATAGGCCATTCGGCCCTTAGAGTCTGCACCACCATTCGATAAGATCATGGCTGATCATTCCCTCAGTACCCCTTTTCGGCTTTCTCTCCATACCCCTTGATCCCTTTAGCCAAAGGGTTCATATCTAACTCCCTCTTGAATACATCCAATGAACTGGCATCAACAATTCTCTGGGGCAGGGAATTCCACAGGTTAACAACTCTCTGAGTGAAGAAGTTTCTCCTCATCTCAGTCCTAAATGGCCTACCCCTTATTCTAAGACTGTGTCCCTGGTTCTGGACTTCCCCAATATCGGGAACATTCTTCCCGCATCTAACCTGTCCTGTCCCGTCAGAATCTTATATGTTTCTATGAGATCCCCTCTCATCCTTCTAAACTCCAGTGTATAAAGGCCCAGTTGATCCAGTCTCGCCTCACATGTCAGTCCAGCCATCCCTGGAATCAGTCTGGTGAACCTTAGCTGCACTCCCTCAATAGCAAGAACGTCCTTCCTCAGATTAGGAGACCAAAACTGAAAACTCTATCTCTTCAAACACTCCCTTCAAACACTGCCATGGCAGGTACAGCATAGGTTAGATATAGAGTAAAGCTCCCTCTATAAAGTCCCATCAAACACTCCCAGGGCAGGTACAGCACGGGGTTAGATACAGAGTAAAGCTCCCTCTACACTTTCCCATTAAACACTCCCAGAGCAGCTACAGCACGGGGTTAGATACAGAATAAAACTCCCTCTACACTGTCCCTTCAAACAATCCCAGGGTAGGTACAGCATGGATTAGATACAGATTATAGCTCCCTCTATGCTGTCCCTTCAAGCACTCCCAGGGCAGGTACAGCACGGGTTAGAGACAGAATAAGGCTCCCTCTGCACTGTCCCATCAAACACTGCTAGGACATGTACAGCACGTGTTAGATACAGAGTAAAGCTCCCTCTACACTGTCCCATCAAACACTCTCAGGGCAGGTACAGCACAAGTTAGATCCAGAGAAAAGCTCGCTCTAAGACTGTCCGTTCAAACACTCCCATGGCAGGTACAGCACAGGGTAGATAGAAACATTGAAACATAGAAAATAGGTGCAGGAGTCGGCCATTCGAGCCTACACCGCCATTCAATAACATCATGGCTGATCATTCCCTCAGCACCACTTTCCTGCTTTCTCTCCATACCCCTTGATCCCCTTAGCCGTAAGGGCCATATCTAACTACCTCTTGAATACATCCAATGAACTGGCATCAACAACTCTCTGCGGTGGGGAATTCCACAGGTTAACAACTATCTGAGTGAAGAAGTTTCTCCTCATCTCAGTCCTAAATGGCCAACGCCTTATCCTAAGACTATGTCCCTTGGTTCTGGACTTCCCCAACATCGGGAACATTCTTCCCGCATCTAACCTGACCAGTCCCGTCAGAATCTTATATGTTTCTATGAGATAAGAACATAAGAACAAAAGAACATAAGAATTAGGAACAGGAGTAGGCCATCTAGCCCCTCGAGCCTGCTCCGCCATTCAAAAAGATCTGGCCGTGGACTCAGTTCCACTTATCCGCCCACTCACCATAACCCTTAATTCCCTTATTGGTTAAAAATCTATCTATCTGTGATTTGAATACATTCAATGGGCTAGCCTCAACTGCTTCCTTGGGCAGAGAATTCCACAGATTCACAACCCTCTGGGAGACGAAATTCCTTCTCAACTCGGTTTTAAATTGGCTCCCCCGTATTTTGAGGCTGTGCCCCCGAGTTCTAGTCTCCCCGACCAGTGGAAACAACCTCTCTGCCTCTATCTTGTCTATTCCTTTCATTATTTTAAATGTTTCTAGAAGATCACCCCTCATCCTTCTGAACTCCAACGAGTAAAGATCCAGTCTACTCAATCTATCATCATAAGGTAACCACCTCATCTCCGGAATCAGCCGAGTGAATCATCTCTGTACCCCCTCCAAAGCTAGTATATCCTTCCTTAAGTAAGGTGACCAAAACTGCACGCAGTACTCCAGGTGCAGCCTCACCAATACCCTGTACAATTGCAGCAGGACCTCCCTGCTTTTGTACTCCATCCCTCTCGCAATGAAGGCCAACATTCGCTCGTCTTCCTGATTATCTGCTGCACCTGCAAACTAACTTTTTGGGATGCATGCACAAGGACCCCCAGGTCCCTCTACACCGCAGCATGTTGTAATTTCTCCCCATTCAAATAATATTCCCTTTTACTGTTTTTTTTTCCAAGGTGGATGACCTCACATTTTCTGACATTGTATTCCATCTGCCAAACCTTAGCCCATTTGCTCAACCTGTCTAAATCTCTTTGCAGCCTCTCTGTCATCTACACAACCGCTTTCCCACTAATCTTGGTGTCATCTGCAAATTTTGTTACACTACACTCTGTCCCTTCTTCCAGGTCATCTATGTATATTGCAAACAGTTGTGGTCCCAGCACCGATCCCTGTGGCACACCACTAACCACCGATTTCCAACCCAAAAAGGACCCATTTATCCCAACTCTCTGCTTTCTGTAAGCCAGCCTATTCTCGATCAATGCTAATACATTTCCTCTGACTCCGCGTACCTTTATCTTCTGCAGTAACCTTTTGTGTGGCACCTTATCGAATGCCTTTTGGAAATCTAAATACACCACATCCATCGGTACACCTCTATGCACCATGCTCGTTATCTCCTCAAAGAATTCCAGTAAATTAGTTAAACATGATTTCCCCTTCATGAATCCATGTTGTGTCTGCTTGATTGCACTATTCCTATATAGATGTCCCGTTATTTCTTCCTTAATGATAGCTTCAAGCATTTTCCCCACTACAGATGTTAAACTAACCGGCCTGTAGTCCCCTGCCTTTTGTCTGCCCCCTTTTTTAAACAGAGGCATTACATTAGCTGCTTTCCAATCCGCTGGTACCTCCCCAGAGTCCAGAGAATTTTGGTAGATTATAACAAATGCATCTGCTATAACATCCGCCATCTCTTTTAATACCCTGGGACCAGGGGACTTGTCTACCTTGAGTCCCATTAGCCTATCCAGCACTACCTCCCCAGTGATAGTGATTGTCTCAAGGTCCTCCCTTCCCACATTCCTGTGACCAGCAATTTCTGGCATGGTTTTTGTGTCATTCACTGTGAAGACCGAAGTAAAATAATTGTTTAAGGTTTCAGCCATTTCCACATTTCCCATTATTAAATCCCCCTTCTCATCTTCTAAGGAACCAACATTTACTTTAGTCACTCTCTTCCATTTTATATATCGGTAAAAGCTTTTACTGTTTTTATGTTTTGCGCATGTTTACTTTCGTAATCTATCTTTCCTTTCTTTATTGCTTTCTTAGTCATTCTTTGCTGTCGTTTAAAATTTTCCCAATCTTCTAGTTTCCCACTAACCTTGGCCACCTTAAACGCATTGGTTTTTAATTTGACACTCTCCTTTATTTCCTTGGTTATCCACGGCTGGTTATCCCTTCTCTTGCCGCTTTTCTTTTTCACTGGAATATATTTTTGTTGAGCACTATGAAAGAGCTCCTTAAAAGTCCTCCACTGTTCCTCAATTGTGCCACCATTTAGTCTGTGTTCCCAGTCTACTTTAGCTAACTCTGCCCTCATCCCACTGTAGTCCCCTTTGTTTAAGCATAGTACGCTCGTTTGAGACACTACTTCCTCACCCTCAATCTGTATTACAAATTCAACCATACTGTGATCACTCATTTCGAGAGGATCTTTTACTAGGAGATCGTTTATTATTCCTGCCTCATTACACAGGACCAGATCTAAGATAGCTTGCTCCTTGTCGGTTCTGTAACATACTGTTCTAAGAAACAATCCCGTATGCATTCTATGAATTCCTCCTCCAGGCTACCCCGTGCGATTTGATTTGACAAATCGATATGTAGGTTAAAATCCCCCATGATTACTGCCATTCCTTTTTCACATGCCTCCATTATTTCCTTGATTATTGTCCGCCCCACCGTGAAGTTATTATTTGGGGCCTATAAACTACGCCCACCAGTGACTTTTTCCCCTTACTATCTCTAATCACCCACAATGATTCAACATTTTGTTCATTAGAGCCAATATCATCTCTCACATCTGCCCTGGTATCATCCTTTATTAACAGAGCTACCCCACCTCCTTTCCCTTCTTGTCTATCCTTCCGAATTGTCAGATACCCCTGTATGTTTAATTCCCAGTCTTGGCCATCCTGCAACCACGTTTCTGTAATGGCCACCAAATCATACCCATTTGTAATGATTTGTGCCGTCAACTCATTTACTTTATTTCGAATGCTGCGTCCATTTAGGTAGAGTGTTTTAATACTAGTTTTTAAACCATGATTTTTAGTTTTGACCCCTCCTTCAGCCCCTTTATATTCATACATATTGTCCCTTCCTATCACCTTGTGGTTTACACTTACCCCAGTGCTACTCTGCTCTGTTGCCTCCTGCCTTTTGCATTCTTTCTTGGGGTCCTGTTCATCTGCGCTCTCACCCACTCTAACTAGCTCAGAGCCCTCTCCTGGGTTCCGAATACTCCTTGCATTGAGGCACCGAGCTTTCAGGCTTGCCTTTTTATTACACTTTGACCCTTTAGAATTTCGCTGTACATTGGCCCTTTTTGTTTTTTGCCTTGGCTTTCTCTGCCCTCCACTTTTACTCATCTCCTTTCTGTCTTTTGCTTCTGTCTCCATTTTGTTTCCCTCTGGCTCCCTGCATTGGTTCCCATCTCTCTGCCATATTAGTTTAACTCCTCCCCAACAGCACTCGCAAACACTCCCCCTAGGACATTGGTTCCGATCCTGCCTAGGTGCAGACCGTCCGGTTTGAACTGGTCCCACCTCCCCCAGAACCGGTTCCAATACCCCAGGAATTTGAATCCCTTCCTGCTGCACTACTGCTCAAGCCACATATTCATCTGCACTATCCTGCGATTCCTACTCTGACTTTCACCCTCTCATCCTTCTAAACTCCAGTGACTCAAGGCCCAGTTGACCCAGTCTCTCCTCATGTGACAGTCCAGCCATCCCTGGAATTAGTCTGGTGAACCTTCGCTGCACTCCCTCAACAGCAACAATGTCCTTCCTCAGATTAGGAGGCCAAAACTCCAGGTGAGGCCTCACTAAGGCCCTGTACAACTGCAGTAAAGACCTCCCTGCTCCTATACTCAAATCCCCTCGCTATGAAGGCCAACATATCATGTGCCTTCTTCACCGCCTGCTGTACCTGTATGCCAACTTTCAATGACTGATGAACCATGACACCCAGGTCTCATTGCATCTCCCCTTTTCCTAATCTGCCGCAATTCAGATAATATTCTGCCTTCGTGTTTTTGCCCCCAAAATGGATAACCTCACATTTATCCACATTATACTGCATCTGCCATGCATTTGCCCACTCACCTAACCTGTCCACGTCATGCTGCAGCCTCTTAGCATCACCCTCACAGCTCACACCGCCACCCAGTTTAGTGTCATCTGAAAACTTGGAGATATTACACTCAATTCCTTCATCCAAACCGTTAATGTATATTGTAAAGAGCTGGGGTCCCAGCACTGAGCCCTGCGGCACTCCACTAGTCACTGCCTGCCATTCTGAAAAGGACCCGTTTATCCTGACTCTCGATACAGAATAAAGCTGCCTCTGCACTGTCCCATCAAACACTCCCAGGGCAGGTACAGCATGGGTTAGCTATAGAGTAAAGCTCGCTCTACACTGTCCCTTCAAACACACCCATGACAGGTACAGCAAAGGTTGGATACAGAGCAAAGCTCCCTCTATACTGTCCCATCAAAAACTCCCAGGGCAGGTAGAGCACGTGTTAGATGCAGAGTACGGCTTGCTCTACAGTGTCCCACCAAACACTCCCAGGGCAGGTATAACACGGGTTAGATACAGACTAATGCCCCCTCTACAATGTCCCATGAAACACTCCCAAGGCAGGTACAGCATGTGTTAAATACAGAGTATAGCTCCCTCTACACTGTGTCATCATATATTCCCAGCTCCGCTACAGCACGGGTTAGATACAGAGTAAAGCTCACCCTACACTGTCCCATCAAACACTCCCAGAGCAGGTACAGCACGGGGTAGATACAGGGTAATGCTCCCTCTACACTGTCGCAGCAAACACTCCCAGGGCAACTACAGGACGGGGTTAGATAGAAAATAAAACTCCCTCTACACTGTCCCATCAAACACTCCCAGTTCAGTTACAGCATGGATTAGATACAGAGTAAAGCTCCCTCTACACTGTCCCATAAAACGCTCCCAGGCCAGGTAAAGCATGGGTTAGATTCAGAGTTTTGCTCCCTCTATACTGTCCCATCAAACACTCCCAGGTCTTTACAACACGGATTAGATGGAGAGTAAAACGCCGTCTACACTGTCCCATCAAACACTCCCAAGGCAGGTACATCACGGGTTAGATACAGAGTAAATCTCCCTCTATATTGTCCCATCATCACTCACAGGGAAGGTACAGCATGAGTTAGACACAGAGTAAAGCTCCCTATACACTGTCCCATCAAATACTCCAAGGCCAGGTACAGCATGTGGTAGATACAGAGTAAAGCTCCCTCTACACTGTCCAATCAAACACTCCCAGTGGAGATACAGCACAGATTGGATACAGGGTAAATTTGCCTTTACACTGTCCCATCAAACACTCCCATGGCAGGTACAGCACGGGTTAGATACAGAGTAAAACTCCCTCTACACTGTTCCATCAAACACACCCAGTGGAGATATAGCACCGATTAGATATACAGTAAAGTTTCCTCTGCACTGTCCCATCAAATACTCCCAGGTTAGGTACAGCATGGGTTAGATACAGATTATAGCTCCCTCTACACTGTCCCATCAAACACTCCCATGGCAGGTACAGCACGGGTTAAATACAGAGTAAATCTCCCTCTACACTGTCCCATGAAACACTCACAAGGAAGGCACAGCACCGGGTAAATACAGAATAAAGCTCCCTCTACACTGTCCCATCACACACTTCCAGCGTAATTACAGCATGGGTTAGATACAGAGTGAAGCTCGCTCTACACTGTCCCATCAAACACTCCCAGCGCAGGTACAGCTCGGGTTAGATACAGGGTAAAGCTCGCTCTACACTGTCCCTTTAAGCACTCCCAGTGAAGGTACACCTTGGGTTAGATACAGAGTAAAGCTCCCTCTACACTGTCCCATCAATCACTCCCAGGGCAGGTACAGCACGGTTTAGATACAGAGTAAAGCTCGCTCTACACTGTCCCATCAAACACTCATCTCATTGGAGGAGACAAAACAGCCACACGAGAAAGCAGAGGTGTTGATCCAGCGCCGCCTGTATTGTTTCTGGTATCTGTAGCTCTGCACGTCCAAGCCAGCGCTGTAAATCTCATATGGCAGCTGAGCTCCCGCAATATTTATCACCAACGTATGCGTAAGGTATCACTCAGGGACGTGCTGATGGAGTTATGGGGGGAAAATTATGTTTGAAGGTGATGGCTTTTGAGCTGTGTGATGTTGCTTGGCTCTCTGTGGGGTCGTGTTTTACTGCCCACTATGTTGATGAATCTGTTGGTGAGTGCACAGTTTGTATTTATTGTATCCCTTGCCCTGATATCTTTACTTATTGATCAGATAAGCCCTCAAGCACAACCAAGGTATTCTGGTACTAAAGGATAAGACTGTTGGTGTTCAGCTGTCTGAGGGAGAAAGGAATGAGCAGGGACAGAAAGAAAGAGAGAAGGAAGGAGCGATAGTGAGAAGGAGAATGGGAAACAGAGAGTGAAATATAGAGAGTGAGAGAGAAAAAGAGAGAGAGAAACAGAAGCTGAGTGTGAAAGATAGGGAGAGGGAGAGCAAGAGAAAAAGAAATTGAGAGTGATAGAGGGAAAGAGAGAGAAAGAAAAACCAAGAGTGAGAAGTATAGAGAGAAAGCGAGAAAGAGAAACATAGAAACATAGAAAATAGGTGCAGGAGTAGGCCATTCGGCCCTTCGAGCCTGCACCGCCATTCAATGAGTTCATGGCTGAACATGAAACTTCAGTACCCCATTCCTGCTTTCTCACCATACCCCTTGATCCCCCTAGTTGTAAGGACTACATCTAACTCCTTTTTGAATATATTTAGTGAATTGGCCTCAACAACTTTCTGTGGTAGAGAATTCCACAGGTTCACCACTCTCTGGGTGAAGAAGTTTCTCCTCATCTCGATCCTAAATGGCTTACCCCTTATCCTTAGACTGTGACGCCTGGTTCTGGACTTCCCCAACATTGGAAACATTCTTCCTGCATCTAACCTGTCTAAACCCGTCAGAATTTTAAACGTTTCTATGAGATCCCCTCTCATTCTTCTGAACTCCAGTGAATACAAACCCAGTTGATCCAGTCTTTCTTGATATGTCAGTCCTGCCATCCCGGGAATCAGTCTGGTGAGCCTTCACTGCACTCCCTCAATAGCAAGAATGTCCTTCCTCAAGTTAGGAGACCAAAACTGTACACAATACTCCAGATTGGCCTCACCAAGGCCCTGTACAACTGTAGTAACACCTCCCTGCCCCTGTACTCAAATCCCCTCGCTATGAAGGCCAACATGCCATTTGCTTTCTTAACCACCTGCTGTACCTGCTTGCCAACCTTCAATGACTGATGTACCATGACACCCAGGTCTCGTTGCATCTCCCCTTTTCCTAATCTGTCACCATTCAGATAATAATCTGCCTCTCTGTTTTTACCACCAAAGTGGATAACCTCACATTTATCCACATTATACTTCATCTGCCATGCATTTGCCCACTCACCTAACCTATCCAAGTCACTCTGCAGCCTCATAGCATCCTCCTTGCAGCTCACACTGCCACCCAACTTCGTGTCATTCGCAAATTTGGAGATACTACATTTAATCCCCTCGTCTAATTAATGTACAATGTAAACAGCTGGGACCCCAGCACAGAACCTTGCGGTACCCCACTAATCACTGCCTGCCATTCTAAAAAGTACCCATTTACTCCTACTCTTTGCTTCCTGTCTGCCAACCAGTTCTCAATCCACATCAGCACACTACCCCCAATTCCATGTGCTTTAACTTTGCACATTAATCTCTTGTGTGGGACCTTGTCGAAAGCCTTCTGAAAGTCCAAATACACCACATCAACTGGTTCTCTCTTGTCCACTCTACTGGAAACATCCTCAAAAAATTCCAGAAGATTTGTCAAGCATGATTTCCCTTTCACAAATCCATGCTGACTTGGACCTATCATGTCACCTCTTTCCAAATGCGCTGCTATGACATCCTTAATAACTGATTCCATCATTTTACCCACTACAGATATCAGGCTGACCAGTCTATAATTCCCTGTTTTCTCTCTCCCTCCTTTTTTAGAAAGTGGGGTTACATTGGCTACCCTCCACTCCTTAGGAACTGATCCAGAAAGGGAGAAAGAAAGAGAAGGCTGTAATATATTTGCTTCCTGGGTTCTTTGGTTAAGAATTCATAGCAACACATTGCTGTTAAGAACTAGTTAGTTTATTAGCAAAAGGTTTAACAATCACACTACACATTACCAGTTCATCCACCAGGCTCACAACCACCTGCCTCATCGTGGATCACCCTGAACCCAACTGGCTGGGGTTTTATTGAGTCTTGTGAACATCACATGACTGGCTAAGCCACTCACAATGCAACAGCTCCACTAACCTGTGAGCATCCTCAGCGGGGAGAGGTTGACTGAAAGCGAGAGAGAAAAAAGGTGCCCTTTAGTTGGGATGTGCCTGCTTCCAATTAGGACCTGATCTTCTGGCCTATAACCCTGTGAGATCTCAGCCTTCCCCCAACTCCAGCCTCTTGTCCACCCCCCCACTCCCTTCGCCCCACCTTTGCCTGAGGTGTCGTCAGCCGTTTGGCCCGACGGTCTGGAAATACCTTCCTAATCCTCCCCGCCACGCCATCTCCGTCTTTTCCTTTAAGGCCCTCCTTAAAACCCATTTCTTTGACCAACCTTTTAATCCCACATGCTAATGTCTTCTTCTTTGATTTCCCATGGATTACACTCCTGTGAATCTTGTGATGCTTCTCTGTGTTAAAGGGGTTATATAAATACAAGGTGTTGTTGTTCCTTTGTCTCTACATCAGTGTCTGTTAGATTACTCTGAACAATTCCCGTCACTCCAGTAAGTAACTTTCCTCTGATTTCTGTTGCAACTTTTAGTTTCACCGATTTTAATGTTCCTTCTCTGCCATTAGGTAATATTTTTGATTTTACCTCTCTTGTACGTTCAATCATTGATTTCCCCTGGTGCACTGCCCTCCCAGAACTGGCACGGTTTTTTGACAGAGAGGCAGGTTGGAGGTAAGACGGTCAGAGGCAAATGATCATATCCTGTCCAAGAGTGCTGGGAGAATCTCCCCAAGATATGGGAGCAGGATTCAACTCTTTAGCAGGGGATCAGACTGCAGGAAGGGTGAGGGATTTGTGTAGATTTACAACACACAGCTCAAAATCACAGATTTACAGAAGGTTTGAGGAGTGACTGTAGAATCGGACCAAGGTGCAGCAGCAGGTTTGATGGACGAGGAAGAGAAAAGTGTCACACAACATTACACAGGATATACAGCAGAGAAACAGGCCATTCGGCCCAACCAACCAGTCCACGCCAGTTTATGCTCCACTCGAGCCTCCTCCCGTCTTTCCTCATCTAAATCTATCAGCATAACCTTCGATTCCCTTCTCCCTCATATACTTGTCCAGCCTCCCCTTAAATACATCTATACTATTCACCTCAACCCCTCCCTGTGGTAGTGAGTTCCACATTCTCACCACTCTCTGGGTAAAGATGTTTCTTCTGAATTCCCTATTAGATTTCTCATATTGATGGCCTCTAGTTATGCTCTTCCCCACAAGTGGAAGCTTTCTCTCTGTATCAACTCTATCAAAACCTTTCATAATCTTAAAGATTCAACCCTCAGCCTTCTCTTTTCAAGAGAAAAGAGACCCAGCCTGTTCATCCTTTCTTGATAGGCCTACCCTCACATTTCTGGTATCATCCTTGTAAATCTTCTCTGTATCCTTTCCAATGCCCCGATATCCTTTTTATGATATGGCGAGAAGAACTGTACGCAGTACTTCAAGTGTGGTGTAACCAAGGTACGATACAGGGTTAGCATAACTTCCCTATTTTTCAATTCTATACCCCTAGAAATAAACCCTAGTGCTTGGTTTGCTTTTTTATGGCCTTGCTATCCTGTGTCACAACATTTAGTGATTTGTGTATTTGTTCTCCGAGATCCATTTGTTCCTCTACCCCACCTAGACCCGCACCCTCCAAGTAATCAGTGACCTCTCTATTCTTCCTACCAAAATGTAATACCTCACCAAACAGTAAGACCAGGGCGGGAGCAGCAGCCTTTACACAGCGTGAGACGCACAGCCGGCACACCAAGCAATGCCAATGTGTGACATCATGGGAGAGCAGGGAAGTGATTGGTTGGTCAGTTTTTCTCTCCTTTCTTGGGCATTAGTTTAAATTAAGAGCTGGGATTATAAACAAAATGCTCAAAACTTCAAAACTTAATTAATTAGATACATTAGAGATAGCAGGGCAGGTGATGTGTTTCTGCTATTGCATGTGGGAGCTGGTTGACCCCATTGAGGTCCACGGTGACCACATCTGCAGTAAGTGTTGGCAGCTCGAGGAACTTCGGCTCTGGGTCGATGAGCTGGAGTCCGAGCTGTGGACACTGCGACACATCAGGGAGGGGGAGAGTTACCTGGACGCTGTATTCCAGGAAGCAGTCACACCCCTTAGGTTAATTAATTCAATTTGGTCCATGGTCAGGGACAGGAGGTTATGGGGACCCAGGAGGTAGTCATGGAGGAGTCTCAGCCCTTGCTCTTGTCCAACAGGTCCAAGGCTCTTACTTCCTCTGTGGACAAGAGCAGGGACTGCAGGGAGGATGAGCAAACTGACCACAGCACCGTGGTACAGGGGACCATTCAAGTGGGGAGAGTAAAAAGAAACATTGCAGGGGTAGGGGACAGTATAATAAGGGGGATAGATACTGTTCTTTGCAGCTGAGAGTGTGAGTCCTGAAGGCTGTGTTGCCTGTCCAGGGTTAATGACATCTCCACAGGGCTGGAGAGGAACTTGGAGTGGGAAGGGGAAGATCCAGTTGTCGTGGTCCACTTAGGTACCAATGACATAGATATCTATACCTGAATGCATGCAGCATTCGTAACAAGATAGATGAGTTGACAGCATAAATAGGAATAAATGGGTATAATCTGATAGCAATTACAGAGAAGTAGTTGCAAGGTGACCAAAACTGGGAATGGAATATTCAGGGGTATTTGCCTTTTTGGAAGGATAGACAGAAAGGAAAAAGAGGTGGGGTAGCTCTGTTAATAAAGGATGAGATCAGTGCAGTAGTGAGAAATGATATTGGCTCAGAAGATCGAGATGTGGAATCAGTTTGGGTGGAGATAAGGAATAATAAGGGGAAAAAGTCACTGATGGGAGTAGTCTACTGGCCCCCAAACAGTAGCTACACTGTTGGATAGAATATAAATCAAGACATAATGGAGGCTTGTAAGAAAGGTAAGGCAATAATCATGGGCGATTTTAATCTTCATATTGATTGGACAAAGCTAATTGTCAAAGGTAGCATTGAGGAAGAGTTCATAGAGTGTATGTGGGATGATTTCTTGGAACAATATGTTGTGGAACCAACCAGGGAGCAGGCTATTTTAGATCAGGTAATGTGTAAAGAGTCTAGATTAATTAATGATCTTGTAGTGAAGGATCCTCTTGGGAAGAGTGATCATAGCATGGTAGAATTTCAAATTGAGTCTGAGGTTGAGAAAGCTAGGTCTGAAACTAGTGTCCTGAACTTAAATAAAGTCAATTACAAAGATATGAAGGCAGAGTTGGTTAAAGTGGACTGGGAAAATACATTAAAGGATAAGACTGTAGAAAAGCAGTGCCAAACATTTAAGGAGATATTTCATAACTCTCAGCAAAGATATGTTCCATTGAGAAAGAAAGACTCTAAGAGAAAGATGAACCATCCGTGGGTAACTAAGGAAGTAAAGGATGGTATCAAATTGAAAACAAAGGTATACAATATTGCGAAGGACAGTGGGAGGCCAGAGGATTGGGAAATTTTAAAAACTAGCAAAGGACGACTAAACAAATGATAAAGAGAGAGAAGATAGCTTATGAGAGTAAACTAGCAAGAAATATAAAAACAGACAGTAAGAGCTTCAACAGGTATATAAAAAGGAAGCGAGTAGCTAAACTAAACAATGGTCCCTTAGAGGATGAGACTGGGGAATTAATATTGGGAAACAGGGAAATGGCGGAGACGTTGAATAAGTATTTTGTATCAGCCTTCACGGTAGAAGATACTAAAAACATCCCAATAATTGATAATCAAGGGGCTATTGGGGTGGGGGGGACGAGGGGGTGGTGGGGCGATCTTAAAACAATCACTGTCACTAGAGATAAAGTACTCGGTAAAATAATGGGACTAAAGGCGGACAAGTTCCCTTGACCTGATGGCTGTATCCTAAGGTTTTAAAAGAAGTGGCTGCAGAGATAGTGGATGCATTGGTTGTAATCGACCAAAATTCCCTGGATTCTGGAGAGGTCCCAGCGGACTGGAAAATCGCAAATGTAACGCCTCTATTTAAGAATGGAGGGAGACAGAAAGCAGGAAACTATAGACCAGTTAACCTAACATCTGTCATTGGAAAAATGCTGGAGTCCGTCATTAAGGAAGTAATAGCAGAACATTTAAAAAATCATAATGCAGTCAAGCAGAGTCAGCATGGTTTTATGAAAGGGAAATCATGTTTGACAAATTTGCTGGAGTTCTTTGAGGATGTAACGAGCAGGGTAGAAAAGGGCGAACCAGTAGATGTCATGCATTTGGATTTCCAGAAAACATTTGATAAGGTGCCACATAAAAGGTTACTGCATAAGGTAAAAGCTCACGGGGTTGGGGGTAATATATTAGCATGGATAGAGGATTGGCTAACTTACAGAAAGCAGAGAGTCAGGATAAATGGGTCATTTTCAGGTTGGCAACCTGTAACCAGTAGGGTGCCACAGGGATCAATGCTGGGGCCTCAGCTATTTACAATTTATATTAATGACTTGGATGATGGGACCGAGTGCAATGTAGCCAAGTTTGCTGATGATAAAAGACGGGTGGGAAAGCATGTTGTGAGGAGGACGTGAAGAATCTGCAAAGGGATATAGATAGGCTAAGTGAGTGGGCAAAAATTTGGCAGGTGGAGAATAATGTGGGAAAATGTGAGGTTATCCACTTTGTAAGGAAAAATAAAAAAGATAATTATTATTTAAATGGAGAGAGATTACAAAATGCGGTGGTACAGAGTGATCTGGGGTCCTTGTACATGAAACACAAAATGTTAGCATGCAGGTACAGCAAGTAATTAGGAAGGCAAATGGAATGTTTATTGCAAGGGGGATGGAGTATAAAAGTAAGGAAGTCCTGCTATAACTGTACAGGGTATTGGTGAGGCCACACCTGGAGTTCTGCGTGCAGCTCTAGAACAAGGGGTCACAGACTCAGGATATGGGGCAGGAAATTTAGGACCGAGATGAGGAGAAATTTTTTCACTCAGAGGGTTGTGAACCTGTGGAATTCTCTACCACAGAAGGCTGTGGAGGCCAAGTCACTGAATATATTTTAAGAGGGAGAAAGATAGATTTTTAGACACAAAAGACATTAAGGGGTTGGGGAAAAAGCAGGAATGAGATAGAGGATCAGCCATGATCATATTGAATGGCGGTGCAGACTTGAAGGGCCGAATGACCTACTACTGCTCCTATTTTCTATGTTTCTATGTTTCTATGTTTTGGTCTGTTTATTTAAGGAAGGATGTACTTGCATTGGAGGCAGTTCAGAGAAGGTTCACTAGGTTGATTACGGAGATGAAGGAGATGTCATATGAAGAAAGGTTGAGCAGGTTGGGCCTATACTCATTGGAGTTTAGAAGACTTAGATGTGATCTTATTGAAACGTATACAATTCTGAGGGGGCTCAACAAGGTAGATGCGGGGAGGATGTTTCCCCTCGTGGGGAATCTAGAACTAGGGGGAATAGTTTTAGAACATAAGAACATAAGAAGTAGGAGCAGGAGTAGGCCACTTGGCCCCTCGAGCCTGCTCTGCTATTTATTAAGATCATGGCTGATCTGATCATGGACTCAGCTCCACTTCCCTGCCCACTCCCCATAAGCCTTTACTCCCTTATTGTTCAAAAATCTGCCTATCTCTACCTTAAATATATTCAATGACCCAGCCTCAACAGCTCTCTGGGGCAGAGAATTCCACAGATTCACGATCCTCTGAGAGAAGAAATTCCTCATCTCAGTTTTAAATGGGCAGCCCCTTATTCTGAGACTATGCCCCCTAGTTTTAGTTTCTCCTCTGAGTGGAAATATCCTCTCTGCATCCACATTATCAAGCCCCCTCATTATCTTATATGTTTCGATAAGATTACCTCTCATTCTTCTGAACTCCAATGAGTATAGGGATTGCCCATTTAAAACAGAAATGAGGAGGAATTTCTTCTCTCAGAGGGTCGTGAATCTGTGGAATTCTCTGCCCCTGAGAGCTGTGGAGACTGGGTCATTGAATATATTTAAGGCGGAGATAAGACAGATTTTTGAACGATAAGGGAGTCAAGGGTTATGGGGAGCGGGTGGGGAAGTGGAGCTGAGCCCATGATCAGATCAGCCATGATTTTATTGAATGGCAGAGCAGGCTCGAGGGGCCAAATGGCCTACTCCTGTTCCTATTTCTTATGCTCTTATGTTATGTTCTTATTTATCTGTGGTGAACTTAATTTGCCACTTATATGCCCATTCTGCAAGTTTATTAATGTCCTCCTGTAATTTGTTGCAGTCCTCCTCAGTATTGACTGTCCCCCCCAATTTGGTGTCATCCGCAAACTTAGAAATTGTGTTTTTGATTCCAAAGTCTAAATCTTTAATATAAATTGTGAACAACAGTGGTCCCAGCATTGATCCTTGTGGAACACCACTACCCACCTTCTGCCACTGTGAATAGCTACCCTTTACCACTAATCTCTGCTTTTTGTCTTGAAGCCAGCTAGCGATCCATTCTGCTACTTGTCCCCTGACTCTGCATTCTCTTACCTTGTTCATCAGTCTATTATGGGGAGCCTTATCGAAGGCCTTTTGAAAATCTAGATAAATTACATCTATTACATTACCCTTGTCTACTCTCTCTGTTACCGCTTCAAAACATTCAATTAGGTTGGTCAAGCAATACTTTCCCTTTTGAAATCCATGCTGACTATTCATTATTATATTTTTGGTTTCTGCACCAAAGAGCAGAAAACGTTAGTGCGAGTTGTGTACAGACCACCAAACAGTAGTAGGGAGGTTGGGGATGGCATCAAACAGGAAATTAGGGACGCATGCAATAAGGGTACAGCAGTTATGACGGGCGACTTTAACCTACATATTGATTGGGCTAACCAAACTGGTAGCAATACTGTGGAGGAGGATTTCCTGGAGTGTATAAGGGATGGGTTTCTAGACCAATATGTCGAGGAACCAACTAGAGAGCAGGCCATCCTAGACTGGGTCTTGTGTAACGAGAGAGGATTAATTAGCAATCTGGACGTGCATGGCCCCTTGGGGAAGAGTGACCATATTATGGTAGAATTCTTCATTAAGATGGAGAGCGACACAGTTAATTCAGAGACTGGGTCCTGAACTTAAAAAAAGGAAACTTCGATGGTATGAGACGTGATTTGGCTAGGATAGACTGACGAATGATACCTAAAAGGTTGACGGTGGATAGGCAATGACAGACATTTAAAGATCACATGGATGAATTACAACTATTGTACATCCCTATCTGGTGTAAAAATAAAACAGGAAAGGTGGCTCAACTGTGGCTAACAAAGGAAATTAGGGATACTGTTAAATCCAAGGAAGAGGCTTAGAAATTGGCCAGAAAAAGCAGCAAACCTGAGGACTGGGAGAAATTTAGAATTCAGCTGAGGAGGACTAAGGGTTTAATTAGGAGGGGAAAAATAGAGTTGAGAGTAAGCTTGCAGGGAACATAAAAACTGACTGCAAAAGCTTCTATAGATATGTGAAGAGAAAAAGATTAGTGAAGACCAATGTAGGTCCCTTGCAGTCAGAATCAGATGAATTCATAATGGAAAACAAGGAAATGGCAGACCAATTGAACAAATACTTTGGTTCTGTCTTCACTAAGGAATAACCTCCTGAAACTACTAGGGGACCGAGGGCCTAGCAAGAAGGAGGAACTGAGGGAAATCCTTATTAGTTAGGAAATGGTGTTAGGGAAACTGATGGGATTGAAGGCTGATAAATCCCCAGGGCCTGATAGTCTGCATCCCAGAGTACTTAAGGAAGTGGCCCTAGAAATAGTGGATGCATTGGTGGTCATTTTCCAAAATTCCATGGACTCTGGATCAGTTCCTATGGACTGGAGGGTAGCTAATGTAACCCCACTTTTTAAAAAAGGAGGGAGAGAGAAAACAAGGAATTATAGACCGGTTAGCCTGACATCGGTGGTGGGGAAAATGCTGGAATCAATTATTAAAGATGCAATAGCAGCGTATTTGGAAAGCAGTGACAGGATCGGTCCAAGTCATCATGGATTTATGAAAGAGACATCATGCTTGACAAATCTTCTAGAGTTTTTTGAGAATGTAACTAGTAGAGTGGACAAGGGAGAACCAGTGTATGTGGTGTATTTGGACTTTCAAAAGGCTTTTGACAAATTCCCACACAAGAGACTAGTGTGCAAAATTAAGGCACATGGTATTGGGGGTAATGTATTGACGTGGATAGAGAACTGGTTAGCAGCCAAGAGCAAAGAATGGGAATAAATGGGTCCTTTTCAGAATGGCAGGCAGTGACTAGTGGGGTGCCGCAAGGTTCAATGCTGGGACCCCAGCTATTTGCAATATACATTAATGTTTTAGACGAAGGAATTGAATGTAATATCGCCAAGTTTGCAGATGACACTAAGCTGGGTGGCAGTGTGAGCTGTGAGGATGGTGCTAAGAGGCTGCAGGGTGACTTGGACAGGTTAGGTGATTGGGCAAATGCATGGCAGATGCAGCATAAATGTGAGGTTATCCACTTTGGTGGCAAAAACAGGAAGGCAGATTATTATCTGAATGGTGACAGATTAGTAAAAGGTGAAATGCAACAAGATCTCGGTGTCATGGTACATCAGTCATTGAAGGTATGCATGCGGGTACAGCAGGCAGTAAAGAAAGCAAATAGCATGCTGGCCTTCATAGCGAGAGGATTTGAGTATGATCAGCCATGATCTTATTGAATGGTGATGCAGGCTCGAAGGGCCGAATTGCGTACTCCTGAATCTATTTTCTATGTTTCTATAGGAGCAGGGAGGACTTACTGCAGTTGCACAGGGCCTTGGTGAGACCATACCTTGAGTATTGGGTGCAATTGTTGTCTCCTAATCTGAGGAAGGACATGCATGTTATTGAGGGAGTGCAGCGAAGGTTCACCAGACTGATTCCCGGGATGGCAGGACTGACATATGAAGAAAGACTGGATCAGCTAGGCTTATACTCACTGGAATTTAGAAGAATGAGAGGGGATCTCAGAGAAACATATAAAATTATGACGGGAGTGGACAGGTTAGATGCAGGAAGAATGTTCCCAATGTTGGGGAAGTCCAGAACCAGGGGTCACAGTCTAAGGATAAGGGGTAAGTCATATAGGACCGAGATGAGGAGAAACATTTTCACCCAGAGAATTGTGAACCTGTGGAATTCTCCATCACAGAAAGTTGTTGAGTCCAGTTCGTTGGATATATTCAAAGGGAGTTAGATGTGGCCCTTACGGCTAAAGGGATCAAGGGGTATGGAGAGAAGGCGGGAGTGGGGTACTGAAATTGCATGATCAGCCATGATCATATTGAATGGCGGCGCAGGCTCGAAGGACCGAATGGCCTTCTCCTGCACCTATTTTCTATGTTTCCATGTCTATGTTTCTATGTTCTTCTACTTTCTCCTTTCTCCATTATTTTTCCTACCACCAATGTTAAGCTGATTGGTCTATAATTCCCTGGACATGTTCCATCTCCCTTCTTAAATATAGGTATTACATTAGCTATCCACCAGTCCTCTGGCACTACACCTCTTTCTAATGAATTATTAAATATGTGCAGTTTGACACTTTTCACAGCAGTTAGCAGGACATTGTGGTGGGAATTTCAACACCTCCGACTTTCCCTTCATCCTGATATGTCTCCGTACCTTCATCATCGCTAGGGGAGACAGATACATGTGCTACACTGTCACACCCTGACAATAGTGAATCTACGTGGAACCAATCCATTATCCAATATTTCTACTTTGCAAGTGACTTGTGAGGAACCTTATCACATGCTTTATGAAAGTTAAGAATATCAAAGTGGATTGGGTCTATACTCTCTGGAGTTTCGAAGAATGAGAAGTTAACTCCTTGAAACATACAAGATTCTGAGGGGGATTGACAGGGTAGATGCAGACGGGATGTTTCCCTCTGGCTGGAGAGTCTAGAACCAGGGCTCACAGTTTCAGGATAAGGGGTCAGCCATCTAGGATTGAGATAAGGAGAAATTTCTTCACTCAGAGGGTGGTGAATCTTTGGAATTCTCTGCCCAGAGGGCTGTGGAGGCTCAGTCGTTGAGTTTATTCAAAGCTAAGATAGATAGATTTTTGGAGTCTCGGGGAATCAAAGGATATGGGGATCGGGCGGGAAAGGGGAGTTGAGGTCGAAGATCAGCCATGATCTCATTGAATGGCAGAGCAGGCTCGAAGGGCCGAATGGCCAATTCCTGCTCCTGGTTCCTCCATGCTTGTGTTCTTATTTTTATATATTAGCCTGTATTGGTCTGGAATTAGCTACACGCTCTCAAGGTGATTCTTTCATAATGAACGCTCAAGCCTATATTCCAATCAAAGCAACATGCCCCAGAAAGCACCTCCCATTGCAGAATGTGCTTAGAGGAGCATCCCAGGGCTCACCCAGTGTCTCCATGGGTGAATGTGTAACTGAACCGTAGAGACCAGGAGTGGCTCAAACTCAATCATAGATCATAGAATCTAGAAATTTACAGTATGGAAGCAGGCCATTTCGGCCCATCGTGTCCGTGCCGGCCGACAAAGAGCTATCCAGCCTAATCTCACTTTCCAGCTTGGTCCGTAGCCCTGTGGGTTATGGCACTTCAAGTGCACACCCAAGTACTTTTTAAATGTGGTGAGGGTTTCTGCCTCTAACGCCCTTTCAGGCATTGAGTTCCAGACCCCCTCCACCCTCTAGGTGAAGAAATTTCCCCTCATATCTCCTCTATACCTCCCCCTAATTACTTTAAAATCTGTGCCCCCTGGTTGCTGACCCCTCTGCCAAGGGAAATTGGTCCTTCCTATCACTCTATCCAAGCCCCTCATAATTTTATACAACTCAATCAGGTCTCTCTTCAGCCTCCTCTGTTCCAAAGAAAACAGACCCAGCATCTTAATATTTTTCCTCATAGCCAAAATTCTTCAGTCCAGGCAACATTCTTGCAAATCTCCTCTGCACCCTTTCCAGTGCAATCACATCTTTCCTGTAATGACCAGAACTGCACACAGTACTCCAGTTGTGGCGTAACCAGTGTTTTATACAGTTCAAGCATAACCTCCTTGCTCTTGTATTCCATGCCTCGACTAATAAAGGCAAGTATTCCATATGCCTTCTTAACCACCTTATCTACCTGGCCTGCTACCTTCAGAGATCTGTGGACCTGCACTCCAAGGTCCCTTTGTTCCTCTATACTTCTCAGTGTCCTACCATTTAATGTGTATTCCCTTGCCGTGTTAGATCTCCTCAAATGCATTACCTCACACTTCTCTGAATTGAATTGTTCGATCGTTTGAAGTTCTCTGATCACAGCCAGTGTGGTAGGGGCTACAATCGGCCTCAGAGTTTCTGTGCAAGACCCAGGACAACAGAGGGCTGGCGGTGCCCCTGGGGCAGTGCCAGGGGAGTAACCTACTATTGACTTACATTTTAGACGTTTAATCAACTTTTCAACTTTTAATCAACCTGAGTAACTTTTTAAACAATTTGGGAAAACTTTTAAACTTTTAAACAACTTGGAGAGTTTTTCCTCTGAAACCTTTGGAGAAACTTTTAAATAACTTTGGAAAACTTTGGAAGAAACTTTTAAAACATCCCTCTAAACTCCAGCGGACAGCTGACCTTCCTAATGCCTGCCCCTCCAACCAAGCCTCGGGCCACCTACCACCAAGGGCGCTAAGCGGCGCCGAGCCTGTGGCCAACATCTCCCCGTAGGCAATTAGGCTCATACAGCAGTGCCTGGTCTCCAGTCATCTTGGACCCCCTTGCCACTGGACCAAGACCTTGCTCTGCTAAGCCCGTGTGGTTGCCGGTGTGCAGCGGCCACCCCACGTTAAAAGAACTCACACGCAGGCATCTTCCACTTTGTTAACATGAAGTTCTGGACGTGGAACGTCAGGACCCTCATGACAATTCCAACAGCAACAGGCCGGAACGCCGCACCGCCATAGTTGCCCGGGAACTTAAGACACTTTGACATCGACATGGCCGCCCTAAGCGAGACCCAGTGGGCAGGGGAAGGCCAGCTCAAGGAACAAGGTGGAGGTTACACCTTTTTCTGGAACGGAAAACCAGAGGAAGAACGCCGCCTTCACGGAATCGGCTTCGCCATCAAAAATGAGCTGGTCGACCGCCTCAAAGACTCTCCCTGCGGGGTTAACGAACGCCTCATGACTCTTCGTCCCACCCTATCCCGGAATCAATGCGTCACAGTCATCAGTGCGTATGTCCCAACACTTGATACAACAGATGAGACTAAAGATGGTTTTTATTACAATCTCAAGACATCCCTGTCCCGCGTCCCCACAGGCGACTAATTGATCCTCCGAGGTGACTTCAACGCCAGGGTCGGCAAAGACACAGCCCTCTGGGGAGGCGTGATTGGCAGAGAAGGGGTAGGGAAAGCCAACTCCAGCTGTACCCTACTCCTGACAAAATGTCTAGAACATGAACTCCTCATCACCAATGTTATGTATTGAATAAAGAGTCAGACTAGATACTGTAAACTCAAAGTAAGATGTGACCGTAGTCCTTTATTACAGATCTCAGAGTGCCTCTCCAGCCTGTGAGGCCTCCTTATATACAGGTGCTCCCAAGGGATTGTGGGATCCCTTGGAACTAAAGGGGATTAGCCCTCTGGTGGTTAGACATAACAACACTCCACCCCCCCCCCCCCCAAAATCAATAGTGTAACTATTTACAATGTGAGTCAATCTGGGGCCTTCCTTTCCCTGGTTGATCGTCTCGGTGCAAATGCTGGTGTTGGTGAGTCGTTTGTTGGGCCTTTGCTGGGCTGCTGCGCAGCTGGCCTTGCTGGACTGCTGGGGGTGGTGAGTCTTGCTGGGCTGCTGTGGGTGATGGGTTCTGCTTCGTGGTCAACCGCTGGGTCAGTTGCCACTTGTGCGTGTGTTGGAGGGTCGAGAAAGGTAGCGTCTATTGTGGGTTGTTCTGGATAGTCCGTAAATCTGAGTTTGGTTTGGTCCAAGTTTTTCCTGCAGGTAAGACCATTTGAGAGTTTGACCACAAGCATCCTGCTCCCCTCTTTGGCCAAAACAGTGCCAGCAAGCCACTTGAGACCTTGTCCATAGTTCAACACAAATACAGGATTGTTTATCTCAATTTCGCGTAACACATTTGCGCGATTATGATATGTATTCTGTTGAAGCTGCCTGCTCTCTACCTGTTCGTGTAGATCAGGGTGGACTAACGAGAGCCTTGTCTTAAGTGCCCTCTTCATGAGCAGTTCAGCGGGAGGGACCCCGGTGAGCGAGTGGGGCCTTGTGCGGTAACTAAGCAGGACTTGGGATAAGCGAGTCTGCAGTGAGCCTTCAGTTACCCTTTTCAAGCTCTGCTTGATTGTTTGAACTGCTCGTTCTGCCTGACTGTTGGACGCTGGTTTAAACGGGGCAGACATGACATGTTTGATCCCATTGCGGATCATGAACTCCTTGAACTCGGCACTGGTAAAGCACGGCCCATTGTCACTTACAAGTACATCAGGCAGCGGACGTGCTTGCCGACATTATCACACATTCAATCCATTTGGAGTACGCATCAACAACCACTAAAAACATTTTTCCCAAGAATGGGCCTGCATGGTCGACATGGACCCTAGACCACGGTTTGGAGGGCCAGGACCATAAACTTAGTGGCGCCTCCCTGGGTGCATTGCTTAACTGGGAACATGTAGTACATTTGTGCATGCACGACTCTAAGTCTGCATCGATACCAGGCCACCGCACGTGGGATGTGGCTATCGCTTTCATCATTACAATGCCTGGGTGGGTGCTGTGGAGATCACTAATGAAAGTGTTCCTGCCCTTTTTTGGCACCAGTACCCGATTACCCCATAGGGGGCAGTCTGCCTGTATAGACATTTCATCTCTGCGCCGCTGGTATGGCTTTATTTCTTCCTGCATCTCTAACGGGACACAGGACCAGCTCCTGTGGAGCACACAGGTTTTTTACTAAGGACAGTAAGGGGTCCTGGCTCGTCCAGGTTCTAATCTGTCGGGCGGTAACAGGTGATTGTTCACTCTTGAATGCTTCCATTACCATAACTAGATCTGCGGGCTGTGCCATTTTAACCCCTGTGGTGGGCAATGGCAGCCTACTGAGAGCATTAGCGCAGTTTTCTGTGCCTGGCCTATGGCGGATGATGTAGTTGTACGCAGACAACGTGAGCGCCCATCTCAGGATGCGGGCCGATGCATTCGTATTTATCCCCTTACTTTCAGAAAAGAGGGATATAAGCAGCTTATGGTCAGTTTCCAATTCGAATTTGACCCCAAACAGATATTGATGCATTTTCTTTACCCCGTAAACACACGCTAACGCTTCTTTTTCGATCATACTGTAGGCCCTCCTGACCTTAGACAGACTTCTGGATGCATAAGCAACCGGTTGTAATTTCCCAAATTCATTAGCTTGTTGCAATTCGCACCCAACCCAGTATGACAACACATCGTACAACATGAATCATACAACACAAGCAATTTGTTTGAACATAACAGCTTCCTAGCTTTCTCAAAGGCATTTTCTTGGCTTTTACCCCGTACCCATTCACCTTCTTTACGCAGTAAAGAGTGCAGGGGTTCTAACAATGTGCTAAGACTCGATAAGAAGTTATCAAAAAATTCAGGAGTCCTAGAAACGACCGCAACTCCATCACATTCTGTGATCTCAGTGCGTTCTTGATAGACTCAGTCTACGAATCGGTGGGCCTGATGCCATCCGCCGTGATTCTTCTCCCCAGGAACTCCACTTCAGGTGCCAGGAAAACGCACTTCGAGCATTTTAGCCTGAGTCCCACATGATTAAGCCGATTAAGAACCTCCTCCGGGTTCTGCAGGTGCTCGACTGTATCCCGACTTGTAATCAAGATGTCGTCCTGGAAGACCACGGTGCGCAGGACTGACTTCAGTAAGCTTTCCACGTTTCTCTGGAATATCGCCGCGGCTGATCGAATCCCAAACGGGCATCTGTTGTAAATGAAGAGGCCTTTGGGCGTATTGATGCAGGTGAGGACTTTCGATGATTCCTCCAGCTCCTGCGTCATGTAGGCCGAGGTCAAGTCCAGCTTCGTGAACATTTTCCCTCCCGCCAGCGTCGCAAATAGGTCGTCTGCTTTTGATAGCGGGTATTGATCCTGCAATGAGAAACGATTGATAGTTACTTTGTAATCACCACAGATTCTGATGGTGCCGTCTCCCTTGAGGACCAGAACAATTGGACTGGCCCACTCATTGAATTCGATCGGCAAAATGATGCCCTCTCATTGCAGTCGGTCCAGCTCGATCTCCACCCTCTCTCTCATCATGTAAGGTATCGCTCTCATCTTGTGATGGATGGGTCGCGCCCCCAGAATCAAATGGATCTGCACTTTTGCTCCTTGGAACTTCCCGATGCCTTGTTCGAACAGCGAGGGGAACTTGCTTAGGACCTGGGCACATGAGGTGTCGTCGACGGATGAAAGCGCTCGGACGTCATCCCAGTTCCAGCGTATCTTTCCCAGCCAGCTCCTGCCGAACAGCGTGGGGCCATCGCCCAGTACCACCCAGAGTGGTAAATCGTGCACCGCTCCATCGTGGGAGACCTTTACGGTAGCACTGCCAATTACGGGAATCAATTCCTTTGTGTACATTTTCAGTTTAGTACGAATGGGAGTCAAGACTGGCCTTGATCAATTTATCGAATGTCTTTTTGCTCATTATGGATTGGCTTGCGCCTGTGTCCAGCTCCGTGGACACCGGGAGTCCATTTAATTCAACCTACAGCATTATCGGGGGACACTTTGTGGTAAATGTGTGCAACCCATATACCTCTGCCTCCTCGGTCTGAGGCTCTGGTTCGTTATGATCCACCGTGGATCTGTCCTCCTCTGCAACATGGTGGTTTGCAGGATTAGCAGGGTTTGCAGCTCACCTGCAGATGCGTTGGAGGTGTCCCATTGTTCCACAGCCCTTGCAAACATTTGGCAAGGATGGAAATGATGATCACCACTGCAGCGCCAACAAGGTGTTAATGGCCTTGTATTCACCACCCTTGGTGGTGGACTCTGAGTCATCTGTGGACGTGCAATTGCAGGCGGTAAGTCCTGCCATGAACATTTCGATTCGAAAGCAACGTTACTTTGTTCATATTACTTGCAGCAGCACTCGTGTGCTGAGAAATTTGTTTGGTATTGTCACTGGTGGCGATAAACGACAGGGTTATCTCTATGGCTTTACTCAAGGTTGGGGTCTCGACATTCAAAAGTTTGCGAAGTATTACTCCATGGTCAATGCCAAGTACAAAGAAGTCCCTGAGCATGTGCTCCAAGTGTCCTTCAAATTCGCAATGTCCTGCAAGGAGCCTTAGCTTGGCGACGTAGCTCACCACTTCCTGGCCTTCAGACCTCTTGAACATGTAGAACCGATACCTCGCCATCAGAATGCTTTCCTTCGGGTTCAGATGCTCCCGGACCAGTGTGCACAACTCATCGTATGACTTGTCTGTGGATTTCGCTGGAGCGAGCAGGTTTTTCATGAGGCCATACATTGGTGCCCCGCAAATGGTGAGGAGGATCGCCCTTCATTTGGCAGCGTTCGCTTCTCCTTCCAGCTCGTTGTATTGGTCGAGTCTCTCCACGAAGGTTTCCCAATCATCTCCCTCCGAAAATTTCTCCAGGATGCCCATGATTCTCTGCATTATTGTGGTGGGGTTCGTCATCTGTATCTCTTGAGTAAAGAGTCAGACTAGATACTGCAAACTCAAAGTAAGGTGTGATCATAGTCCTTTATTACAGATCTCAGAGTGTCTCTCCAGCCAATAAGGCCTCCTAATGTACAGGGATTGTGGGATCACTTTGGACTCCAGGGGATAAGTCCTCTGGTGGTTAGACATGGTATTTACATGTTTACATACATAACAACCAACACCCTGTTCCGCCAGAGGGACAAATACAAGGCATCGTGGCAACACCCTCGCTCCAAACACTGATACCTGCTCGAATTTGTCACCGTCCGAGCCAGGAACCGCAAGGATGTGCGCATCACCTGCACCATGACAGGAGCTGACGACTGCTGGAAGGACCACCGCCTAATCCGATCCACCATCGACATTAACATAGCCCTAAAGCAGAGAAGACAGCAGAAGCAGTACCGCAAAAAAGTCAATGTCAGGGCACTTAAAGACCCAGCTAAGAGAACAGATGCACCAACATTCGCATCCTCGACCAGGCTAACAACCCCAGCATTGAAGCACTGACCACACTCGATCAGTTCTGCTGGGCAGGCCACATAGTTCGCATGGCAGAGACAAGACTCCCAAAGCAAGTGCTCTATGCGGAGCTCCTTCACGGAGGTGGGCAGTGGAAACATTACAAGAACATCCTCAAAGCCTCCCTGATAAAGTGCGACATCACCACTGACACCTGGGACTTCCTGGCCAAAGACTGCCCTAAGTGGAGAAAGTGCATCCGGGAGGGCGTTGAGCACTTCGAGTCTCAACGCCGAGAGCGTGAAAAGGCCAAGCGCAGGTAGCGGAAGGAGCATGCGGCAAACCAGTCCCATCCATCCCTTCCCTCGGCGACTGTCTGTCCCACCTGTGAGAGTCGGGATAAACGGATCCTTCTCAGAATGGCAGGCAGTGACTAGTGGGGTGCCACAGGGCTCAGTGCTGGGACCCCAGCTATTTACAATATACATTATTGATTTAGATGAAGGAATTGAGTGTAATATCTCCAAGTTTGCGGATGACACTAACTGGGTGGCGGTTTGAGCTGTGAGGAGGACGCTAAAAGGATGCAGGGTGACTTGGACAGGTTAGGTGAGTGGACAAATGCATGGCAGATGCAGTATAATGTGGATAAATGTGAGGTTATCCACTTTGGTGGCAAAAACACAAAGGCAGAATATTATCTGAATGGCAGCAGATTAGGAAAAGGGGAGGTGCAACAAGACCTGGTTGTCATGGTACATCAGTCATTGAAATTGGCATGTAGGTACAGCAGGCGGTGAAGAAGGCAAATGGTATGTTGGCCTTCATAGCTAGGGGATTTGAGTATAGGAGCAGGGAGGTCTTACTGCAGTTGTACAGGGCCTTGGTGAGGCCTCACCTGGAATATTGTGTTCAGTTTTGGTCTCCTAATCTGAGGAAGGACGTTCTTGTTATTGAAGGAGTGCAGCGATGGTTCACCAGACTGATTCCCGGAATGGCAGGACTGACATATGAGGAGAGACTGGATCGACTGGGCCTGTATTCACTGGAGTTTAGAAGGATGAGAGGGGATCTCATAGAAACATATAAAATTCTGACGGGACTGGACAGTTTAGATGCTGGAAGAATGTTTCCGGTGTTGGGGAAGTCCAGAACCAGGGGACACAGTCTAAAGATAAGGGGTAAGCCATTTAGGACTGAGATGAGGAGAAACTTCTTCACTCAGAGAGTTGTTAACCTGTGGAATTCCCTACCACAGAGAGTTGCTGATGCCAGTTCATTGGATATATTCAAGAGGGAGTTAGGTATGGCCCTTACGGAAAGGGGTACTGAGGTGAATGATCAGCCATGATCTTATTGAATGGTGGTGCAGGCTTGAAGGGCCGAATGGCCTACTCCTGCACCTATTTTCTAAGTTTCTATGTGACAGAGTCTGTGGCTCTCATATTTATTGTGTCCTTGGATGCTCTAATATTGACTCCACGTGTTGTACTTGAACTGTAGTGACCTTAGTCCTTTATTTGTTAACTCCAGAGTGAGGATCACACCTGGTGGCCAGGCACACCTGTACAGGTAACCTACAAGTCTCCCACTGCTGTGCCCTCTGGTGGCACACCTTGTGATAGTACCAACAGTAGACATATAGGATTCATGACAGTATTGGACTGTTCAGCCACCAAAGAACTCACTTCAGGAGTGAAAGGAAGTCTTCCTCGATTCCGAGGGACTACCTATGATGATGAAGGGGTAAATCAGCCAGGATTCTTGCTCCTGCTCACTCTCTGGTGATGCCCGCTGGACAGTGCCCATGTCTGCATGTTGGTTTGGTCTTGCCTGTGGTTTGACATCTTTGTCCAGTTTCTCTCCGATCTCCCCTCGTGACCTTTCCGAGCTCATCCTGTCCATGAGACCCACTTCCTGCTCCCTTGACCCTATTCCCACTAAACTGCTGACCACTGAATTTCCTTTTCTGGCTCCCATGTTAGCCGACATTGTTAACAGCTCTCTGTCCCTCTCTCCCTCAAATCCGCAGTCATCACCCCTCGCTTCAAACATCCAACCCTCGACCCCTCCGTCCTTGCAAACTACCGCTCCATCTCCTGCCTCCTTTTCCTTTCCAAATCCTTGAACGTGTTGTCGCCTCCCAAATCCGTGACCATCTTTCCTGCAACTCCATGTTTGAATCCCTTCAATCCGGTTTCCGCCCCTGTCAAAGTACTAAACCGGCTCTCATCAAAGTCACAAGTAACATTCTTTGTGACTGTGACAAAGGTAAACTATCCCTCCTCGTCCTTCTCGTCCTGTCTGCAGCCTTTGACACGGTTAACCACTCTATCCTCCTCCAATGCCTCTCCACCATCGTCCAGCTGGGTGGGACTGCACTCGCCTGGTTCCATTCTTATCTGTCTAATCGTAGCCAGAGAATCACCAGCAATGGCTTCTCTTCCCACCTCCGCATCGTTTCCTCTGGTGTCCCTCAAGGATCTGTGTTTGGCTCCCTCCTATTTCTCATCTACATGCTGCCCCTTGGCTCCACATGTACGCTGATGACACCCAGCTCTACCTCGCCACCACTTCTCTCGACCCCTCCACAGTCTCTAAATTGTCGGACTGCTTGTATGACATCCAGTACTGGATGAGCAGAGATCTCCTCCAACTAATTATTGGGAAATCAGAAGCCATTGTCTTCGGTCCCCACCATAAACTCCTAACCATCGATTCATCCCTCTCCCTGGCAACTGTCTAAGGCTGAACCACACTGTTCGTAACCTGGGTGTCATAAGAACATAAGAACTAGGAGCAGGAGCAGGCCATTCAGCCCCGAGCCTGCTCCGCCATTCAATAAGATCACGGCTGATCTTCGACCTCAGCCTCACTTTCCTGCCCTATCCCTATATCCCCTAATATCCCATATTTGACCCCTTAAAGAGCTTCTGAACGCATATCCGTGCCATCACTAAAACCGCCTATTTCACCCATCACCCCTGTGCTTGCTGCTCCGTGTCCTAACTCGCACCCAGTCCTGCTCACCCATCACCCCTGTGCTCACTGACCTACATTGGCTTCCGGTTAAGCAACGCCCGAATTCCAAAATTCTCATCCTTGTTTTCAAATCCCTCCATGGCCTCGTCCCTCCCTATCTCTGTCATCTCCTCCAGCCCCACAACCCCCCGAGATGCCTGCGCTCCTCTAATTCTGCCCTCCTGAGCATCCCAGGTTATAATCGCTCCACCATCGGTGGCCGTACCTTCTGTTGCCTGGGCCCCAAGCTCTGAAACTCTCTCCCTAAATCTCTCCACCTCTCGACCTCTCTCTCCTCCTTTAAGAAGCTCCTTAAAACCTACCTCTTTGACCAAGTTTTTGGTCACCTGTCCTACTATCTCCTTACAACACAAATGCAAAATACTGAGGATGCATGAATCTGAAATAAAAACAGAAAATGCTGGAAATCTCAGCAAATCAGGCAGCATCTGTGGAGCGAGAAACAGAGTTAACGTTTCAGGTCGAATTCTGACGAAAGGTCATCGACCTGAAATGCTAATATCCCCTTACGTGGCTCGGTGTCAAATTTGGATTTTGATAACACGACTGTGAAGCGCCGTGGGACATTTTATTACCTTAAAGGTGCTATATAAATGCAAGTTGTTGTTGTAAAGATGGCTGCAGCCCCACTGCCATCTCTGAATTGTACACGACTGGAGTAAAATGATGACAGGCGGCTAAATTATTCAAAACAATCGCAATATTCAATGTTTCTGTTATTGTTAAAAAACATCAAAACTGAAGAAAAAGTGGAAGAGGAGTAAATTGTGCCGTAGCTGGAGGAGAGAGGGGTAATTTGAATTTGTAATAGAGGGGGATGAGAAAGTAATATGTTTCTCAATGTTGTGAGATCGCCGAACAGACATATGCTAAATCTCTTATAATGAAAGAAACTGACGGTGTCAATTACACAACTTTGAAGTGGTTGGAGGCGATGTTTTAGCACATTTTTGAAATTATTGCATAAAGACTGCCATCAACAGAACTCATAAATATGAAAAGGAAAGTGAGATTACATTATAAATTTGAACAATATGAATGTCCTTGTGAGGGAGCTAAGCCGCCATCCCAACAACATTCATCAAAGCGACCATATTTCAAAAATTTACATAGTGATTCCAGTCACAGCCATTCACATACACAGCACTGCTTTCCCTGGGAGCAATTAGGACTCACAGAAAGGTGACCCCTTGCCTCATTTTTGACAGGATTCACAGGAACCGGGGGCAGACTAACCAGCCCCTCGAGCCTGCTCTGCCATCAGACCCTGGCAAATCTACACCCAAAGACTTCCATAGCAAGTGCTCTACTTGGAACTCCTTCACGGCAAACAAGCCCAAGGTGGGCTGAGGAAACGTTACAAGGGCACCCTCAAGCCTCCCTGATAAAGTGCAACATCCCCACTGACACCTGGGAGACCCTGGCCAAAGACCGCCCTAAGTGGAGAAAGTGCATCCGGGAGGGCGCTGAGCACCTCGAGTCTCATCGCCGAGAGCATGTAGAAACCAAGCGCAGGCAGCGGAAGGAGTGTGCGGCAAACCTGTCCCACCCTCCCTTTCCTCCAACGACTATCTGTCCCACCTGTGACAGGGACTGTGGTTCTCGTATTGGACTGTTCAGCCACCTAAGGACTCATTTTTCAGAGTGGAAGCAAGTCTTCCTCGATTCCGAGGGACTGCCTATGATGATGATGAATCCAAACCACAGCTCCACTTACCTGCCTTGGCTCCATATCTCCCGATACTCTGTGACCCCCCAAAAAATCTCCCGACCTCAGTCTTAATAGCTGCAATTGACCCCCAGCATCCACTGCCCTTCTGGGGGAAGAGAGTTCCAGATTTCCACCACCCTTTGTGTGAAGAAATGCTTCCTGACATCACCCCTGAACGGCCTAGCTCTAATTTTAAGGTTATGCCCCTTGTTCTGGACTACCCCCACCAGAGGGAATAGTTTCTCTCTACCTACACTATCCACTCCTTTAATCATCTCAAACACCTCAATTAGATCACCCCACAATTTCCCAGATGCAGGAGAATGCAAACTGAGTTTATGCAACAATTCTCACTCTGTGTGAAGGAGAATACTCTGCTATTAGTTGTACTTCCACCAACAACTCTACTTGTGAAGTCTAGTCACTATTGTAATTGAGGCAAACGCGGAAGCCAATTTGTGCACAGCAAGGTCCCACAAACAGCAATCAAATAATGAGCAGATAATCTCTATTGGTGCAGTTGGTTGTGGGAGAAATGTTGCACTGGACACGGCAAAAACTCCGCTGCTCCTCTTCAAATAGTGTTGTGCCATCCCCTCCCCCTCCCCCACCTCCCCCCCCACCCCCCCCCCCACACCCTCACCCCTCCCCCCCCACACACCCTCACCCACCCCCACCCTCACCCCTCCCCCACCCCCTCCCTCATCCTCACCTCCACTCCCACCCATCCTCACCCCTACTCCCACCCACTCCCCCACCCTCACCCCTCCCCCACCCCCACCCCCTCCCTCATCCTCACCCCCACTCCCACCCACACCCCCACCCCCTCTCCCTCTCCCGTCCCCTCCCCACCTCTCCCCCACACCATCCCCTCCCCACACCCCCTCCTCTATCCCCACCCCTCCCCCATTCCCCCCTCCCCCACCCTTCCCCCATCCCCACCCCCATGCCCACCCCTTTCCTCACCCCACCTCCATCCCCATCCCCACCAACCACCTCTACCCCCATCCCCACAGTGCCTGTGGAGAGAGAAACAGTTATCGCCCCTGAATTCACGGTTTGAGGCTTCCCGCGGGGAAATGCCTCCGATCCAAAAATAAAGGGCCAAGAATCCCGGCCTCTGCGGGTGTGTATGGTGTGCGCACGGACCCGGCGAGTTCTTGGGGCGAGATGCACGTGCACTGAAAATTGGCTTTTCAGATCTGTCTAACTTTCTCTCGATGGATCCTCTGCATGTCCGGCAGGAGGACATCCGCGCGGGAGAGATCGGGCTATTTGCCCAACTCATGTCCAGCGAATGCCCTTCAAACTCCTACGCCTGGTGAAAGCAGGTGCATAGCTTACTTTTGCTAGCCTAAGAGTTTTAAAACATATTAAAATTAAATTTAAACACTAATTTTTATATTAAAAACCCTGTCCATTAAGGTAAGTTTATTTTTAACACTATTAGAACATAGTAAAATAATTCTAAAAAAGATATATATTTTTTAAAACATTTAATTACATTTAATTTCAATTAATTTTAAATATGTGAGGTGTTTTATTTATTATGCTGTGTTTCGGTGTTTTGAGAGTTTCTCATCGAAAGGAAGGAGCTCCCATTTTTATCAATGAGAATACTGCATGGTGATTGCTGCAGTAATCACCAACACGTACGTACCTGAAAGGCATTTCCCCGCGCACTGCGCAGCGAATCTCAGCCTCCGACCTGGATCTTACATTCCTCCGGGACCACCAGGTACTTTCTGATACGTCCTTACGAGACAGTATAAATGCACACGAGGCCCATGCTTGAGAGAAGGTCAGTCTGTGACCTGTCCTTTATTTCATAGCACTCAAGTGCTGGAAGTGGGTGGAGCTTCCCCTTTTATATCTGAAGGTCCAGGTTAGGAGTGTCTCCCACAAGTTCACCACCTAGTGGTCAGTGTTCTCACAGTGTACAACTTAGGTCAGATTATACATGGGTTACAATGCTGGTTGAATACATGACATCACCTCCCCCCCCCCAAAGTCTTATTGGTATCACAGGTTGAGTCTCTCTAGTGGTTTACGCTCTTTTGTAGAGCACCTGAGTTGGGGCTCCGGTTGTTGGGCGCTGGCCTGAGTGTCTGCTGTTTGCGGTGCCTCAGGCCTGTCCGGATTGCCCACAGTGACTCGGCTCTCCTCCCTTTGGTTCTGGTGTTCGGTCACCTGTGGTGGAGTGAACTCTACATCGTGTTCTTCCTCTGCTTCTTTTATGGGGTTGCTGAACCTCCTTTTTGTTTGATACACATGTTTGCGGCAGATTTGTCCATTGGTAAGTTTAACTACTAGAATCCTATTTCCCTCTTTGGCAACCACAGTGCCTGCGAGCCATTTGGGCCCTGCAGCGTAGTTGAGGACAAAAATAGGGTAATTTACATCAATACATCGCGCCCTCGCATTCCTGTCATGGTAGTCATATTTAACTGGCGCCTGCTCTCAACAATTTCTTTCATGGTGGGGTGTATAAGGGATAACCGGGTTTTGAGCGTCCTTTTCATTAGCAGCTCTGCGGGTGGAACCCCTGTGAGCGAGTGTGGTCGGGATCTGTAGGCCAACAGGAGGTGTGATAAGCAGCTTTGTAGGGAACCCCCTTGGATTCTGAGCATCCCCTGTTTGATTATCTGCACTGCTCGTTCTGCCTGGCCGTGCTTGAACGGTGCCGTTCTAACATGGTTAATTCCATTACCTGCCATGAAGTCCTGGAATTCAGTGCTTGTGAAGCACGGGCCATTGTCGCTGACCAAGATGTCCGGTAGACCGTGGGCGGCGAACATTGCCCGTAGACTTTCTACCGTGGCAGAGGATGTGCTTGAATTTAAAATGTCACACTCGATCCATTTGGAGTAGGCGTCTACCACAACCAAAAACATTTTCCCCATGAAAGGACCTGCGTAGTCCACATGGATGCGTGACCAAGGCTTGGCCAGGAGCTAAGGGGGGCTTCCCTGGGCGCACTGCCCAGCTGGGCACACGTGTTGCACCTGCACACACAAAGTTCCAGATCTGCGTCTATCCCTGGCCACCAAACGTGTGACCTGGCAATTGCCTTCATCGTGATAATGTCCGGGTGCCCATTGTGGAGTTCTCTGATGAACACCTCTCTGCCCATCTGGGGCATGACTACGCAGTTTCCCCACACTAGGCAATCGGCCTGAATCGAGAGTTCATCCTTGCGCCTGTGAAATGGTTTGAATTTTTCAGAGCATGCCCTGTGCATGGCTGTCCAGTCCCCATTCAGGACACATTTCTTGACTAGAGACAATAGCGGGTCTCTATTTGTCCAGACTTTAATCTGGCAGGCTGTCACGGTGAGCCTTCACTTCCGAAAGCTTCAACAGCCATGACTATCTCAGCAGCATGCTCGGTAGCCCCCTCAGTGGTGGCTAGTGGGAGCCTGCTGAGTGCATCGGCGCAGTTTTCGGTGCCTGGTCTGTGCCGAATTGTATAGTCATAGGCGGCTAACGTGAGTGCCCACCTCTGTATGTGGGCCGATGCGTTTGCATTTATGGCCTTGTTGTCGGCCAAAAGGGATGTTAGGGGTTTGTGATCTGTCTCCGGCTCAAATTTCCTGCCAAACAGGTACTGGTGTATTTTCTTTACCGCATATACACATGCGAGCGCCTCCTTTTCTACCATCTCGTAGCCCCTTTCTGCCTCGGACAGACTTCTGAAGGCATAAGCTACCGGCTGTAACTGACCCTTGGCATTGACATGCTGCAACACACACCCGACACCATAGGACGACGCATCGCACGTTAACACAAGTTTCTTACATGGGTCATATAGCGTTAACAGATTGTTGGAACATTACAAATTGCGTGCTCTATTAAAAGCCCGTTCCTGGCTGTCCTCCCAGACCCATTCGTGACCTTTGCATAGGAGCATGTGTAGTGGCTCTAGCAGCGTGCTCAATTTGGGAAGAAAGTTACCAAAATAGTTCAGGAGCCCCAGGAATGAACGCAGCTCCGTCGTGTTACGGAGTCTGGGTGCTCTCTAGATCGCTTCCATCTTGGATGCAGTAGGGCTGATCCCGTCTGCTGCTACCCTCATCCCCAGAAATTCTACCTCTGGAGCTAGGAAGACGCACTTCGCCTTTTTCAGTCGCAGCCCTACCCGGTCCAGTCTGCGTAGCACCTCCTCCAGGTTGTGGAGGTGTTCTTCAGTATCATAACCCGTAATGAGGATGTCGTCCTGAAAAACCACCGTCCCTGGAATCGACTTGAGGAGGCTTTCCATATTTCGTTGGAAGATCGCGGCGGCCGAGCGAATCCCGAACGGACATCTGTTGTACTCAAACAACCCCTTGTGTGTCGTGATGGTGGTCAGCTTCTTCGACTCACTCGCCAGCTCCTGGGTCATGTAAGCTGAGGTCAGGTTCAATTTTGAAAAAAGTTTGCCACCGGATAGCGTCGCAAAGAGGTCCTCTGCTCTCGGTAGCAGGTATTGGTCTTGGAGTGACACCCGATTGATGATGGCCTTGTAATCGCCACATATTCTGACTGACCCATCCGCCTTGAGCACCGGCACGATCGGGCTCGCCCAGTCACTGAATTCGACTGGCGAGGTGATGCCTTCCCTCAGCAGGTGGTCCAATTCGCCTTCTATCTTTTCCCGCATCACCTACGGCACCGCTCTGGCCTTGTGGTGTACTGGTCAGGCGTCCGGGTTTATGTGAATCACTACCTTGGCCCCCATGAAAGTGCCAATGCCGGGTTGAAATAATGAGTTAAATTTGTCCAGGATCTGTGAGCTCCACAGAGGAAATTGCATTGACATCGCTCCATTTCCGGTTCATGACAGCAAGTCAACTCCTCCCCAGTAGTGCGGGACCGTCCCCTGGGACAATCCAGAATGGCAGTCTGTTCTCCGAATCTTTGTGGGTCACGACTACCGTGGCGCTGCCTAGCACCGGAATGATCTGCTTTGTGTAAGTCCGTAGCTGTGCGTCAATCGGCAATAATTTTGGCCTCCTGGCCTTGGACGCCCACAATTTTTCGAACTGTTTGATACCCATCAGGGACTGACTGGCCCCCGTGTCTAGCTCCATTGATACTGGGATGTCATTGAGGAGCACTTTCATCATTATCGGTGTGTCCTGGTGTATGAACTGTATACATGCTCCACATGAACTCGCTGAACTTCAGCTTCCAGCGATTTCCCCCAGCGTTCATTTCTGCAATTTCTGCAGGTATTTTGCTCATCTCTGCAAACTCCGGCTGAGTGTGTGCCTCCACGCCTCCAACATGAGCTGCTGTTTGAAACAAAAGGTCTCTTGCCAGTCGATCGTCCCTGACTGCCCCTGTTATTGCCCTTGAGTGCGCCATTAACAGGTGTTGATGGCCCCATTACTGGCCGCATTGTCCCTTGCAATGGCGTGAATCGCCGTTCAGCTTGCCATTGTCTCTGTCGAACTCCCCCTCTGGGTTCAACTACATGTTGGGGCATGCCTGACTGCCCCTGTCTGCCTGGAGAACTGTGTGCTGCTTTCACAATGTTGAATCTCTGTCCCAACCATTCCTTAACACAGTACCTCTCATCTGTTCTGCTAGTGGCCATGCTCACGTGGTTTAAATCCCAGTTTCTGGGCGTCATTGATACGTCCTTAATATACAGTATAAATGCACACGAGGCCCATGCTTGAGAGAAGGTCAGTCTGTGGCCTGTCCTTTATTTCATAGCACTCAAGTGCTGGGAGTGGGTGGAGCTTCCCCTTTTATATCTGAAGATCTCGGTTAGGAGTGTCTCCCACAAGTTCACCACCGAGTGGTCAGTATTCTCACAGTGTACAACTTAGGTCAGATTATACATGGGTTACAATGCTGGTTGAATACATGACACTTTCATAGATTTTTTGGGTCGGAGGCGCTCGTACGCAGGAAGCCCCCGACCGCAATTCTCCCCCCAAAATCCGCGCGTATCTGGTGGTCCGGGAGGTACGGAGACCCGCGGTCCTGGGCCTCTCTGGGTCCCCGCGGGTAGATGCCCACGTGTCTCAGGGGTGCAGGTGTTTTGCGAGCGCTCCTGGGGTTACATGGGCCGGCTCAACCAGTGGCAGAAGGGGATCCCCCATTCATGCATATGAACGGAAACCCCATAAACCATGAATGGGATGACCTCCAAAATACATCTACACAACAAATACATGAAAGAAAATTACATATTTAAAATTAATTAAATTCCCATTTAATTAAATATTTGAAACAAAAATGTAAATTTTTTGAAAAATAAATTTAAATGTTTTAAAAGGGCTAAAAATAACCTTACCTTACTGTACATGTTTTTTAATGGTTAAATGATCGAAAAATATATATTTTTCTGTTTCTTTGAACTCTTGCGCTGGTGAAAGCTTTTACCAGGCGTAGGAATTTCACAGGCATTCGCGGGGCAGGAGTTTTGCAAATAGCCCGACTCCCCGCCTGCGGAGGGCCTTTTCCCGGGGATTTGTGTGATCTGTCGAGAAGATTCTTGACAGGTCACAAGTTCCGGGCAAGACGTGTTCTGCGCGCGAATGCACGGATGCTGCGCGGCCCTTACGAGTGTGCGCATACCTCATACGTGTCTCTCGGTGCCGCGGATTACGGGCCAACATTTCAGGTCATCTGGCGAAGGGTCACCAACCTGAAACGTTAACTCTTTGTTTCTCTCTCCACAGATGCTGCCTGACGTGCTGAGTGTTTCCAACATTTTCTCTTTTTATTTCTTGCTGTACCTGTGTGATTTGTCTATCGGGTGAAGAACCTTCTGTCATCTCCCAAACTATAGTTACAATCCGGCCGGCGGTAATGGGCTGTCAGAGAATTCACCACAAAGGCATGCAATGTTGACTTCCTCTCACCGACTGAGCATCACAATCGGATACTTGACCCCTGGCAGGAGAATCCCTCACCTCAAATATCTGAAACAAGAGTGAGGCGAGGCATTCGATAAAGTCCCATATCATCATCATCATAGGCAGTCCCTCGGAATCGAGGAAGACTTGCTTCCACTCTTAAAATGAGTCCTTAGGTGGCTGAACAGTCCAATACGAGAACCATAGTCCCTGTCACAGGTGGGACAGATAGTTGTTGAGGGTAAGGGAGGGTGGGACAGGTTTGCCACACACTCTTTCCACTGCCTGTGTTTGATTTCTGCATGTTCTCGCTGATGAGACTCGAGGTGCTCAGCGCCCTCCCGGATGCATTTCCTCCACTTAGGACGGTCTTTGGCCAGGGACTCCCAGGTGTCAGTGGGGATGTTGCACTTTATCAGGGAGGCTTTGAGGGTGTCCTTGTAGCATTTCCGCTGCCCACCTTTGGCTCGTTTGCGGTGAAGGAGTTCCAAGTAGAGTGCTTGCTTTGTGAGTCTCATGTCTGGTATGCGACCAATGTGGCCTGCCCAGCGGAGCTGATCAAGTGTGGTCAGTGCTTCAATGCTGGGAATGTTGGCCTGGACGAGGTGCTAACGTTGGTGTGTCTGTCCTCCCAGGGGATTTGTAGGATCTTGCGGAGATATTGTTGGTGGTATATTTCCAGTGACTTGAGGTGTCTACTGTACATGGTCCACGTCTCTGAGCCATACAGGAGGGTGGGTATTACTACAGCCCTGTAGACCATGAGCTTGGGGCAGTTTTGAGGGCATGGTCTTCGAACACTCTTTTCCTCAGGCGGCCGAAGGCTGCACTGGCGCACTGGAGGAGGTGTTGGATCTTGTCGTCAATGCCTGCTCTTGTTGATAGGAGGCTCCTGAGATATGGGAAGTGGTCGACGTTGTCCAGGGCCACGCAGGGATCTTGATGACTGGGAGGGCAGTGCTGTGCGGCGAGGACAGGCTGGTGGAGGACCTTTGTCTTACGAATGTTTGGCGTAAGGCCCATGCTTTCATACACCTCAGTAAATAGGTTGACTACGTATAAGAGATTGTTAACTAAGGCCAAAGCCCACGGAACTGAGGGAACATTATTGACCTGGTTAGGAAAGTGTCTGAGTGGCAGGAGGCAGACAGTAGGGATAATGGGCAGTTACTGAGATTGGCAGAATGTGACTAGTGGTGTCCCGCAGGGATCTATAATATTCACAGTATTTATTAATGACTTAGATGATGGCACATATCCAAATTTGCTGTTGACACAATGACACAAGGATAGGCGGCATTGTAGGCAGTGCATAAAATTACAATGTCGGCCAGCGCGGACACGATGGCCCGAAACAGCCTCCTTCTGCGCTGTAAATTTCTATGTTTCTTAAGTGAATGGGCAAAACTGCAGCAAATGGATTTCAATGCAGCCAAATGTGAGGTCATCCACTTTGGACCTAAAAAGGTCAGAACAGGGGACTTTGTAAAATGGTGAATAGCTAAAAACAGTGGAAGTCCAAAGAGACTTGGGGGTCATGAAATTATCATGAACAGATACAGAAAATAATCAAACAGGCTAATGGGATGCTGGCCTTTATATCGCAAAGACTCGAATACAAGTGGGTCATCATCATCATTGGCAGTCCCTCAGAATCGAGGAAGGCTTGCTTCCACTCCTGAAGTGAGTTCTTTGGTGGCTGAACAGTCCAATACGAGAGCCACAGACCCTGTCACAGGTGGGACAGATAGTCGTTGAGGGAAGGGGTGAGACAGGTTTGCTGCACACTCTTTCCGCTGCCTGCGCTTGATTTCTGCATGCTCTCGGCGACGAGACTCGAGGTGCTCAGCTCCCTCTCGGATGCACTTCCTCCATTAAGGGCGGTCTTTGGCCAGGGACTCCCAGGTGTCAGTGGGGATGTCGCACTTTATCAGGGAGGCTTTGAGGGTGTCCTTGTAATGTTTCCGCTGCCCACCTTTGGCTCATTTGCCGTGAAGGAGCTCCACATAAAGCACTTGCTTTGGGAGTTTCGTGTCTGGCATGCGAATTTATGTGGCCTGCCCAGCGGAGCTGATCGAGTGTGGTCAGTGCTTCAATGCTGGGGATGTTAGCCTGGACGAGGATGCTAATGTTGGTGCATCTGTCCTCCCAGGGGATTTGTAGGATCTTGCGGAGACATCGTTGGTGATATTTCTCCAGCGTCTTGAGGTGTCTACTGTACATCATCCATGTCTCTGAGCCATACAGGAGGGCGGGTATTACTATAGCCCTGTAGACTATGAGCTTGGTGGTAGATTTGAGGGCCTGGTCTTCAAACACTCTTTTCCTCAGGCCGCCGAAGGCTGCACTGGCGCACTGGCGGTGTTGAATCTCCTCATCAATGTCTGCTTTTGTTGATAAGAGGCTCCCGAGGTATGGGAAATGGTCCACGTTGTCGAGGGCCGCGCCATGGATCTTGATGACTGGGGGGCAGTACTGTGCAGTGAGGACAGGCTGGTGGAGGACCTTTGTCTTACAGATGTTTAGCGTAAGGTCCATGCTTTCATATGCCTCAGTAAATACGTCGACTATATTCAGGATTTCAGCCTCAGAATGTGCCCCGTAGGGGATGAAATCTGCACTGTGACTCCGGGAGGAGCTCCTCGGCCACAGGGAGAAGACGATTGAGGAGAACTCTAGCAACGACTTTCCCAGTGGCTGATAGCAGGGAGATTCCCCTGTAATTGCCGCAGTCGGACTTGTCCCCTTTTTTAAAGCTGGTTACGACCACTGCATCTCTGAGATCTCCCAGCATGCTCTCCTCCCTCCAGATGAGAGAGATGAGGTCATGTATCCACACCAACAGCGCCTCTTCACCATACTTTAGCGCCTCAGCAAAGGTTCTATCCGCTCTCGTAGCCTTGTTGTTCTTGAGCTGTTTTATGGCTTTTCCTACCTCGTACAACGTTGACATGGTGGCTGGTCGCATGATGCGGGATGGAGTCGAGAACACTCGAGTCAAAGGTAGAGTCGCAGTTGAGGAGATCTTCGAAGTGCTCCTTGCAGCAGGCCCTGACAGCCTCGGTATCCTTGATGAGTGTTTCCCCGTTCTTGGCCAGCAGTGCGGTGGGGCCTTGGGAGTTTGGACCGTAGGTGGCCTTGACTGCGATGAAGAATCCTCGCACATCATGGCTGTCGGCCAGTTGTTGTATCTCCTGTGCTTTCTCCATCAATCACCTGTTCTTTAGGTTCCGGGTTTTTTGTTGGACCTCAGCCTTGAGCCATCTGTAATGTTGCTTTGCTGCTCCCGAGTTGGGTTGTTGCTTGAGGCTCAGAAATGCTCTGCGCTTGCGATCTATTAGTTCTTGGATCTCTTGATCATTCTCATCAAACCAGTCCTGGTGTTTTCTGGTTGAGTGACCAAGTGTCTCTTTGCAGGCACTGGTTATAGAGGCCTGGAGGGCAGACCAAGTGCTGTGGGCATTCAGCATCTCAGGGTCATCAAGGCCTCCAGGTTAGCTGTGAGGCGCTGGCTGTATAGGGCTCTCTTAGCTGGGTCTTTAAGTGCCCCGGCATTAACATTTTTGCGGCACTGCTTCTGCTGTCCCCTCGGCTTTGGGGCTATGTTAATGTCGATGATGGATCGGATTAGGCAGTGGTCCATCCAGCAGTCATCAGCTCCTGTCATGGCGCGGGTGATGCGCACATCCTTGCGATCCCTGGCTCGGATGATGACATAGTCGAGCAGGTGCCAGTGTTTGGAGCGAGGGTGTTGCCACGATACCTTGTATTTGTCCCTCTGGCGGAACAGGGTGTTGGTGATGAGAAGTTCATGTTCTAGACATTTTGTCAGGAGTAGGGCACCGCTGGAGTTGGCATTCCCCTACCCCCTCTCTGCCAATCATGCCTCCCCAGAGGGCTGTGTCTTTGCCGACCCTGGCGTTGAAGTCACCTAGGAGGATCAATTTGTCGCCCGCGGGGACGTGGGATAGGGATGTTTCGAGGTTGGAATAAAAACCCTCTTTGGTCCCATCTGTTGCATCGAGTGTTGGGGCGTACGCACTGATGACTGTGACGCATTGGTTCTGGGATAGGGTGAGTCGAAGAGTCATAAGTTGTTCGTTAACCCCGCAGGGGGAATCTTTGAGGCGGTCGACCACCTCATTTTTGATGGTGAAGCCGACTCCGTAAAGGCGGCGTTCTGCCTCTGGTTTTCCTTTCCAGAAAAAGGTGTAACCTCCACCTTGTTCCTTGAGCTGGCCTTCCCCTGCCCGCCGGGTCTCGCTTAGGGCGGCGATGTCAATGTCAAAGCGCCTTTGTTCCCGGGCAACTATGGTGGTGCAACGATCCGGCCTGTCGCTGTTGGAGTCATGAGGATCCTGACATTCCAGGTCCCGAACTTCATGTTAACGGAGTGCAAGATGCGTGTGTGTGAATTCTTTTAGTGTGGGGTGGCTGATGCACACCGGCCACCACACGGGCTTAGCTGAGCAAGGTTTTGGTCCATTGGCAAGGGTGGTCCAAGATGACTGGAGACCAGGCTGTATGAGCCTAACTGCCTACGGCGAGATGTTGGCCACAAGCTCGGCGCCGAGTAGCGCCCTTGATGGTAGGTGGCCTGAGTCTTGTTTGGGGGAAGGCATTAGGAAGGTCACTTGTCCGCTGGAGTTCCAAGTGGGAGGTCAGCAAGGATTGGGAGGGTGGAAGAGTCATAACCGTGATGCTCACCAGTTTATATCTAGAGGACTTGAGTAGAAGTTATGCTGCAGTTGTACAGAACTCTGGTTAGACCACAGCTGGAGTACTGTGAGCAGTTCTGGGCACCACACCTTGGGGAGGATATGTTGGCCTTGGAGGGTGTTATATATGTAACCCTGTAAATACCTTGTTTAACCACCAGAGGGTTCATCCCCTGGAGTACCAAGGGATCCCACAATCCCTTGGGAGGACCTGTACTTAAGGAGGCCTCACAGGCTGGAGAAGCACTCTGGAGACCTGTAATAAAAGACTGTAGTCACACTTTACTTTGAGCTCACAGTATCTGGTCAGACTCTTTATTCGTACACCACAACTGGCGATGAGATACAGATGACGAACCCCACCGCAACAATGCAGAGAACAGTGGGCATCCTGGAGAAATTTTTGGAGGGAGATGATTGGGAAACCTTCGTGGAGTGACTCAACCAATACTTCGTGGCCAACGAGCTGGAAGGAGAAGCGAACGTTGCCAAACGAAGGGCGATTCTCCTCACTGTCTGCAGGGCACCAACATATGGCCTCATGAAAAATCTGCTTGCTCCAGCGAAACCCACAAAGAAATCGTATGATGACTTGTACACACTGGTCAGGGAGCATCTTAATCCGAAGGAAAGCGTTCTGATGGCGAGGTACCGGTTCTACACGTACAAGAGATCTGAAGGCCAGAAAGTGGTGAGCCATGTCGCCGAACTAAGACGCCTTGCAGGAAATTACGAATTTGAAGGACATTTGAAGCACATGCTCAGGGATATCTTTGTACTTGGCATTGGCCATGAAGTAATACTTCGCAAACTTTTGAGTAAAGCCATAGTGATAGCCAGGCGTTCATCACCACCAGTAACAATACCAAGCAAATCTCTCAGCACATGAGTGTTGCTACAAGTACTGTCAACAAAGTAATGTTGTTTTTGAATCATAACATACAGGACAGGCCTCACATGCCTGCAGCTGCACGTCCGCAGATGTCTCAGAGACCACCACCAAGGGTGATGAATGCAAGGCCATTAACACCTTGTTGGCGCTGCGGGGGTGATCATCGTTTCCATTCATGCCGCTTCAAAGGGTACATTTGCAAGGGCTGTGGAACAATGGGACATCTCCAATGTATGTGCAGGCGAGCTGCAAACCCTGCTAATCCTGCACACCACCATGTTGCAGAGGAGGACAGATCCACGGTGGATCATGATGAACCAGAGCTTCAGACCGAGGAGGCAGCGGTATATGGGGTGCACACATTTACCACAAAGTGTCCCCCGATAAAGCTGAAGGTTGAGTTAAATGGAGCTGGACACGGGTGCGAGCCAGTCCATTATGAGCAAAAAGACTTTCGCTAAATTGTGGTGCAGCAAGGCCTCAAGGCCAGTCCTGACTCCCATTCGCACTAAATTGAGAACTTACACAAAGGAACTGATTCCTGTAATCGGCAGTGCTACTGTAAAGGTCTCCTATGATGGAGTAGTGCACAAGTTACCACTCTGGGTGGTATCGGGCGATGGCCCCACACTGTTCGGCAGGAGCTGGCTGGGGAAGATACGCTGGAACTTGGACGATGTCCGAGCGCTCTCATCCGTCGACAACACTTCATGTGCCCAGGTCTTAAACAAGTTCCCTTCGCTGTTCGAACAAGGCATCGGGAAGTTCCAAGGAGCAAAAGTGCAGATCCATCTAATTCTGGGGGGCGCGATCATCCATCACAAGGCGAGAGCAGTACCGTACATGATGAGACGGTGGAGATTGAGCTAAACCGGCTGCAACGAGAGGGCATCATTTCGTCGATCGAATTCAATGAGTGGGCCAGTCTGATTGTTCCAGTCCTCAAGGGAGACGGCACCGTCAGAATCTGTGGTGATTACAAAGTAACTATCAATCGTTTTTTCCTGCAGTATCAATACCCACTACCAAAGGCAGATGACCTTTTTACGACGCTGGCTGGAGGAAAGACGTTCACGAAGCTGGGCTTGACCTCGGCCTACATGATGCAGGAGCTAGAGGAATCATCGAAGGGCCTCACCTGCATCAACATGCACAAAGGTCTCTTCATTTACAACAGATGCCCGTTTGGGATTCGATCAGCCCCGGCGATATTCCAGAGAAACATGGAAAGCTTACTGAAGTTGGTCCCGCGCACCGTGGTCTTGCAGTACGACATCTTGGTTACAGGTCGGGACACAGTCAAGCATCTGCAGAATCTGGAGGAGGTTCTTAGTCTACTTAATCGTGTGGGGCTCAGGTTAAAATGCTCGAAGTGCATTTTCCTGGCACCTGAAGTGGAGTTCCTGGGGAGAAGAATCGTGGTGGACGGCATCAGGCCCACCGATTCGAAGACGGAGGCAATCGAGAACGCACCGAAGCCACAGAACGTGATGGAGCTGAGGTCGTTTCTGGGACTCCTGAACTACTTTGGTAATCTCTTACCGGGTCTCAGCACACTGTTAGAACCACTACATGTCTTACTGCGTAAAGGGGGCGAATGGGTTTGGGGTAAAAGCCAAGAAAAGGCCTTTGTAAAAGCTAGAAAACTGTTATGCTCAAACAAATTGCTTGCGTTGTATGATCCATGTAAGCGTTTGGTACTAGCATATGATGCGTCGTTATACGGTGTCGGGTGTGTATTGCAACAAGCTAATGAATCTAGGAAATTGTAACCGGTTGCTTATGCATCCAGAAGTCTGTCTAAGGCCGAGAGGGTCTACAGCATGATTGAAAAAGAAGCGTTAGCGTGTGTTTATGGGGTAAAGAAAATGCATCAATATGTGTTTGGGCTCAAATTTGAATTGGAAACCGACCATAAGCCACTTATATCCCTCTTTTTTGAAAGTAAGGGGATAAATACGAATGCATCGGCCCGCATCCAGAGATGGGCACTCACGTTGTCCGCATACAACTACGCCATCCGCCACAGGCCAGGCACTGTGTCGATGCTCTCAGTAGGCTGCCATTGCCCACCACGGGGGTGGAAATGGCACAACCCACAGATTTAGTCATGGTAATGGAATCATTCGAGAGTGAGCAATCACCTGTTACCGCCCGACAGATTAGAACCTGGACGAGCCAGGACACCTTACTGTCCTTAGTAAAAAACTGTGTGCTCCACGGGAGCTGGTCCTATGTCCCATTAGAAATGCAGAAAGAAATAAAGCCATACCAGCGGCGCAGAGATGAAATGTCTATACAGGCAGACTGCCTCCTATGGGGTAATCGGGCAGGGACACTTTCATCAGTGATCTCCACAGTACCGACCCAGGCATTGTAATGATGAAAGCGATAGCCAGATCCCACGTGTGGTGGGTCGGTATCGATGCAGACTTAGAGTCCTGCGTGCACAAATGTAACACATGTTCACAGTTAAGCAATGTACCCAGGGAGGAGCCACTAAGTTTATGGTCTTGGCCCTCCAAACCGTGGTCTAGGGTTCATGTCGACTACGCAGGCCCATTCTTGGGTAAAATGTTCCCAGTGGTTGTAGATGCGTACTCCAAATGGATTGAATGTGAGATAATGTCGGCAAGCGTCCGCTGCCACCACTGAAAGCCTACGGGCCATGCTTGTCACGCACGGCCTGCCTGATGTCCTTGTGAGTGACAATGGGCCGTGTTTCACCAGTGCCAAGTTCAAAGAGTTCATGACCCGCAATGGGATTAAACATGTTACATCTGCCCCGTTCAAACCAGCGTCCAATGGTCAGGCAGAGAGAGCAGTGCAAACAATCAAGCAGAGCTTGAAGAGGGTAACTGAAAACTCACTGCAGACTCGCTTATCCTGAGTCCTGCTTAGTTACCGCACGAGACCCCACTCACTCACCGGGGTCCCTCCCGCTGAACTGCTCATGAAAAGGGCACTTAAGACAAGGCTCTCGTTAGTCCACCCTGATTTACACGAACAGGTAGAGAGCAGGTGGCTTCAACAAAGTACATACCATGATAGCTCAAATGTGTCACGCGAAATTGAGATTAATGATCCTGTACTTGTGTTGAACTGTGGACAAGGTCCCAAGTGGCTTCCCGGCACTGTCGTGGCCAAAGAGGGGAGTAGGGTGTTTCGGGTCAAACTTTCAAATGGACTCATCTACAGGAAACACTTGGACCAAACCAAACTCAGATTCACGGACTATCCTGAGCAACCCACATTAGACCCTACCTTTTTTGACCCCCCAACACACACACCAGTGGCAACCAACAAAGCAGTTGACCACGAAGCAGAACCCATCACCCGCAGCAGCCCAGCAGACTCACCACACCCAGCAGCCCAGCAGGACACACCACACCCAGCAGCCCAGCAGGACACACCACACCCAGCAGCCCAGCAGGACACACCACACCCAGCAGCCCTGCAAAGCCAGCTGCACAGCAGCCCAGCGAGGGCTCAACAAACGACTCACCAAAACCAGCATTTGCACCGAGACGATCAACCAGGGAAAGGAAGGCCCCAGATTGACTCACCTTGTAAATAGTTACACTATTGACTTTGGGGGGGAGTGTTGTTATATATGTAAACCTAGGTCAGTGAGCACAGGTGTGATGGCTGCCAGGTGGTAGGTCCCTAGGGAGCTCCCCTGCTCCAAACAACTCCCACCAGATCTCGGCAACTTTCCCCCCCCCCCGACAACCTCCCTCCCCTCCCGCTGTCTAAAACTCCCCTAACCAAATAGACCCTAATAGGGGGTCTAAGCATGTAAACCCAAACCCTTACCCCTCACCCTAGTCCCAACCCTGCGAGTCCATGAGTTTGGGCCTACCTCAGGCTTCCTACCTCATCGCCCATCGACGACCTCCGGCAACCCCCGACGACCTCCAGCAACCCCCGACGATCTCCGGCAACTCCCGATGACCTCCAGTGAGTCCCACAAGTTTGGACCATTCAGGCCTACCACAGGCTTCCCATCGCCGACCTCCGACGTCCCCCGGAGACCCCCGGAGACCCCCGGAGGCGGCACCCTGGACCTGGACCTGGACATCGGACCTCCACCCTACCTCCAGCGACAGACGACCTCCTCCTCAATGATGACCGGGTCCCCCTCTCCAACGTCGGTGACTGGCCTCCCTCCTTCTTCAGCGACGACTGGAGCTCTCCTTCCCCACCGGTGACCTGGCCGCTTCTCCACCTCCAATACGTTGTGAGTACCATGGCTGTGACCGCCCCCTGCCCTCCCACCCAGAACCCCGGTGGTCCACTGACCCTCCCAATGCCTGTCCCCAACCAGGCCTCGGCCCACCTACCAACAAGGGCACTACTCAGCACCGAGCCTGCGGCCAACATCTCGACTCAGGCAACTAGGCCCATACAGCAGTGCCTGGTCTCCAGTCGTCTTGGACCCTCTTGCCACTGGATCAAGACCTCGCTCAGCTAAGCCCGTGTGGTAGCCGGTGTGCAACGATCACCCCACGTTAAAATAAATCATGCACAGGCATCTTCCACTCCATTAACATGAAGTTTGGGACCTGGAACATCAGGACTCTCATGGACAACCCCAATAGTGATAGGCCAGAACGCCGCACCACCATAATTGCCCGGGAACTTGGGTGTTTCGATATTGACATCGCCGCCCGAAGCAAGACCCGGTGGGCAGGGGAAGGCCAGCTCAAGGAACAAGGTGAAGGTTACACCACCTTCTGGAAAGGGAAACCAGAAGAAGAACTCCGCCTCCACGGAGTCGGCTTCACCATCAAAAACAAGCTGGTCGACCGCCTCAAAGACTTCCTCTGCGGGACTAACGAACGCCTCATGACTCTTCGACTCACCCTATCCCGGAACCAATGCGCCACTGTCATCAGTGCGTAGGCCCCGACACTCGATGCAACTGATGAGGCCAAAGAGGGTTTTTAAGCCAACCTCGAAAAATCCCTGTCATGTATGTAACCTTTATGTAACAACACTGCAATACTGTATATACGTAAGAAATGCACACCTTGACCACAGGGAGTGAACTTGTGGGAGACACTGCTCACCTGGTTACCCAGGTATATAAAGGGAGGTCCCACGAGGGTCATCACTTCTTGGTCCTGTGAATAAAGGTTCAGGTCATGGAGTGACCTTGTCCATAGAATGAGCCTCGTGTGGGTTTGTGGAATTGTGTAAGGACATTACACCCGTGGGCGACAAACTGATCCTCCTCGGTGACTTCAATGCCAGGATTGGCAAGGACACAGACCTCTGGGGGGGCGTGATTGGCAGAGAGGAGGTATGGAAAGCCAACTCCAGCGGTACCCTACTCCTGACAAAATGTCTAGAGCACAAACTTGTCATCATCAACATCTTGTTCTGTCAGAGGGACAAATACAAGGCATCGTGGCAACACCCTCGCTCCAAGCACTGGCACCTACTCGACTATGTCATCATCCGAGCCAGGGATCGCAAGGATGTGCGCATCACCCGCGCCATGACAGGAGCTGATGACTGCTGGATGGACCACGGCCTAATCCGATCCATCATCAACATTAACATAGCCCCAAACCGGAGGGGGCAGCAGAAGCAGTGCCGCAAAAAAGTCAATGCCGGAGCACTTAAAGACCCAGTTAAGAGAGCCCTATACAGCAGTGCCTCACAGCTAATCTGGCGTGCCTTGACAACCCTGAGACACAGAATGCCCACAGCACTTGGTCTGCACTCCAGGCCTCCATAACCAATGTCTGCATAGAGACACTTGGTCACTCAACCAGGAAGCACCAAGACTGGTTTGATGAGAATGATCAGGAGATCCAAGAGCTAATAGATTGCAAGCGCAGGGCGTTTCTGAGCCTTAAACATAAACCCAGTGCGACGACAGCAAAACAGCATTACAGACGGCTCAAGGCTGAGGTCCAAGAAAAAACCCGGGATCTAAAGAACAGGTGGTGGTTGGAGAAAGCACAGGAGATACAGCAGCTGGCCAACAGCCATGATGTGCGAGGATTCTTCATCGCAGTCGAGGCCACCTATGGTCCAAGCACCCAAGGCCTCACCCCACTGCTGGCCAATAATGGGGAAACACTCATCAAGGACACCAAGGCTGTCAGGGCCTACTGCAAGGAGCACTTAAAAGATCTCCTCAATCAAGACTCTGCCTTTGACTCGAGTGTTCTCGACTCCATCCCGCAGCATTCTACCCGCCACCACCTCAGTGAGACCCCAACACTGCACGAGTTAGAAAAAGCCATAAGACAGCTTAAGAACAACAAGGCTACGGGTGCAGATGGAATCCCTGCTGAGGTACTGAAGTATGGCGGAGAGGCACTGTTGGCACGAAACACAACCCCATCCCTCTCATCTGGAGGGAGGAGAGCATGCTGGGAGATCTCAGAGATGCAGTGATCATTACCATCTTTAAAAAAGGGGACAAGTCCGACTGTGGCAACGACAGAGGATCTCCCTGTTATCAACCACTGGGAAAGTTGTCTTCTTCCCGTGGCCAAGGAGCTCCTCCTGGAGTCACAGTGCGGATTTCGTCCCCTACGGGGCACATCGGACATGATTTTTACAGCGCGACAGCTGCAGGAAAAATGCAGGGAACAGCACCAGCCCTTATACATGGCCTTCTTCGACCTTACAAAGGCCTTTGACACTGTCAACTGTGAGGGTCTATGGAGCGTCCTCCTCTGTTTCGGATGCCCCCAAAAGTTCGTCACCATCCTCCGCCTGCTCCATGACAACATGCAGGCCGTGATTCTTACCAATGGATCTATCATAGACCCAATCCACATCCGGACCGGGGTCAAACAGGTTGCGTCATCGCCCCAACTCTCTTCTCAATTTTTCTCGCCACCATGCTTCACCTCACAGTCAACAAGCTCCCTGCTGGAGTGGAACTAAACTACAGAACCAGTGGGAAGTTGTTCAACCTGCGTCTCTCCAAGCCAGGTCCAAGACCACCCCAACCTCTGTCGTTGAGCTACAGTACGCGGACGACGCCTGCGTCTGCGCACATACAGAGGCTGGACTCCAGGACATAGTTGATGTATTTACTGAGGCATATGAAAGCGTGGGCCTTACGCTAAACATCCGTAAGACAAAGGTCCTCCACCAGCCTGTTCTCACTGCACAGCACTGCCCCCCAGTCATCAAAATCCACGGCGCGGCCCTGGACACCGTGGACCACTTCCCTTATCTTAGGAGCCTCCTGTCAACAAGAGCAGGCATCGACGATGAGATCCAACACCGCCTCCAGTGCGCCAGTGCAGTCTTCAGTCGCCTGAGGAAAAGAATGTTTGAAGACCAGGCCCTCAAAACTGCCACCAAGCTCATGGTCTACAGAGCTGTAGTAATACCTGCCCTCCTGTATGGCTCAGAGACATGAACCATGTACAGTAAACATCTCAAGTTGCTGGAGAAATATCACCAACGTTGTCTCTGCAAGATCCTACAAATCCCCTTGGAGGACAGACGCACCAACGTCAGCGTCCTCATTCAGGCTAACATCCCCAGCATTGAAGCACTGACCACACTTGATCAGCTCCGCTGGGCAGGCCACATAATCCGCATGCCAGACACGAGACTCCCAAAGCAAGTGCTCTACTCGGAGCTCCTCCACGGCAAACGAGCCAAATGTGGGCAGCGGAATCGCTACAAGGACACCCTCAAAGCCTCCCTGATAAAGGGCAACATCCCCACTGACACCTGGGAGTCCCTGGCCAAAGACCGCCCTAAGTGGAGGAAGTGATCCGGGAGGGTGCTGAGCACCTCGATTCTCAACGCGAGAGCATGCAGAAATCAAGCGCAGGCAGCGGAAAGAGCATGTGACAAACCAGTCACACCCATCCCTTCCCTCAATGATTATCTGTCCCACCTGCGATAGAGTCTGTGGCTCTCGTATTGGACTGTTCAGCCACCAAAGAATTCACTTCAGAAGTGGAAGCAAGTCTTCCTCGATTCCGAGGGACTGCCTATGATAATGATGATGTAAACATGTAAATACCTTGTTTAACCACCAGAGGGCTCATCCCCTGGAGTCCCAAGGGATCCCACAATCCCTTGGGAGGACCTGTACTTACGGAGGCCTCAGGCTGGAGAGGCACTCTGGAGACCTGTAATAAAAGAGTAAGGTCACACTTTACTTTGAGCTCACAGTATCTGGTCAGACTCTTTATTCATACACTACAGAGGGAGTGCATTGTAGGTTTACCAGAATGACACCCAGACTCCAAGGGTTAAGTTACGAGGAGAGATTAGACAAACTCGGGTTGTATTCCTTAGAATTTAGAAGGTTAAGGGGTGATCTGATTGAAGTTGTCATGATATTAAGGGGAACAGCTAGGTTAGATATAGAGAAACTATTTCCGCTGGTTGGGGAGTCTAGGACGGGGGGTATCATCTAAAAATCAGAGCCAGACCTTTCAGGAGTGAAATTAGGGAACACTTCTACACACAAAGGGTGGTAGAAGTTTGGAACTCTCTTCCACAAACGGCAATTGATGCTAGAGCAATTGTTAATTTCAAATCTGAGATTGGTAGCTTTTCGTTAACCAAAAGTTATTAATGGATATGGGGCAAAGGCAGGTTTTTGAAGATGATCACAGATCAGCCACAATCTCATTGAATGCGGAACAGGCTGGGGGTGGGGGGGGGGGGGCTCAATGGCCTCCTCCTGTTCCTAGGCTCCAAGACTCCTACGATAGAGAGAGGTGAATCAGAGAGAGAGAGAATCAGAGACTGAGAGAGAATCAGAGACTGAGAGAGAATCAGAGACTGAGAGAGAATCAGAGACTGAGAGAAAATCAGAGAGAGAGAGAATCAGAGACTGAGAGAATCAGAGACTGAGAGAGAATCAGAGACTGAGAGAGAATCAGAGACTGAGAGAGAATCAGAGAAACTGAGAGAGAATCAGAGACTGAGAGAATGAGAGAGAATCAGAGACTGAGAGAGAATCAGAGACTGAGAGAATCAGAGAGACTGAGAGAAAATCAGAGAGAGAGAGAATCAGAGACTGAGAGAGAATCAGAGAGAGAGAGAATCAGAGACTGAGAGAGAATCAGAGACTGAGAGAGAATCAGAGAATGAGAGAATGAGAGAGAATCAGAGACTGAGAGAGAATCAGAGACTGAGAGAATGAGAGAGAATCAGAGACTACGAGAGAACCAGAGACTGAGAGAGAATCAGAGACTGAGAGAATGAGAGAGAATCAGAGACTGCGAGAGAATCAGAGACTGAGAGAGAATCAGAGAAACTGAGAGAGAATCAGAGACTGAGAGAGAATCAGAGACTGAGAGAATGAGAGAGAATCAGAGACTGAGAGAGAATCAGAGACTGAGAGAGAATCAGAGACTGAGAGAATCAGAGACTGAGAGAATGAGAGAGAATCAGAGACTGAGAGAGAATCAGAGACTGAGAGAATGAGAGAGAATCAGAGACTGAGAGAGAATCAGAGACTGAGAGAATCAGAGACTGAGAGAATGAGAGAGAATCAGAGACTGAGAGAGAATCAGAGACTGAGAGAATGAGAGAGAATCAGAGACTGAGAGAGAATCAGAGAGTGAGAGAATGAAAGAGAATCAGAGAGAGCGAATCAGAGAGACTGAGAAAGAATCAGAGAGACAGAGAGAATCAGAGACTGAGAGAGAATCAGAGAGCGAGAGATGATATATTCTTTACGACATCACAAATACACATACAGGAACTTGTCATCGTGTGACTTGTCACTTCACCCGTTATTGTATTTACATCAGCAGTTGCATTACCACAATAGTCCACTAGGTGGAGCTCTATATTACATTCACCCTCCTTAATGAAGAAGTAATCAAAACATAACTAACCATTATACACAACTTGGATGGTTATACATAACAAAAGATATGAACTCATTTTTACCATATTTAGAAATCAAACTTAGCCACTTGTTTTCTGTTTTGAAGATGATACCTTCGTTCTTGAACAGAACTTTCCAAATATAGTGTTGAACTTAGACTCATTCTAGGCTGATCCTGAGGGGAGTTTTTCTCCAAGGGTAACCCTTGATCTACATTCGAACTCTCTACAACTTCAGACTGTTTGTCTGGCTGACTCGGACTCAGACTTCAATTCTGACTTTCTCTTCGACTTGTCCCTATACATCTGAAGTCGGATTTGCTACTGCTACTCTACTTGTAACAAAACTATGTGACTCATCAGAAATCATCGAATCATTCTAACTTTCAACTCCTTCCACATCTGTAGCTAAAATGTGATCAATGTGAACACACCTAACATGTACATGATCAAACACCTTGACCAAATATGTGCAAGGACCACATATCTTCACTATTCTTTCTGGTAATCACTTTAACCATTTATGGTGATGGTTCCTCACTCTCACCTTCTGATTTAATTTCACACCTCTCTTTTACTCAACTCAAACATGACTCTCTTTCTGTCTTGATTGTGTCTCTTCTACGGGCTGAGTGTAAGGTTCGAAAATCCACGGCCGCATTTGAAACACCGTAAGGACAAGAAAACTAACATGGGATCGTTCCATAAACTAAATGAACATTTTTGGCCAAGTAAAAGCAGGCTGGGAAAAAGTGTGGGCGATACAGACATTGTGGAGTCTGGCTCACAAGCGAGACCGAGGCACTGGCCAATGGGGGAAAAGTGCATTCTGGCAGGCCAATCAGGGGTCGAGTCGGGCCTGAAGTGGGGAAATCTTCAACCAATAAGGACTCCACGGCCCAGTTTGAAAATGACTTCCCCCGCCAAATCAAACTACGAATGTGGGCCATTATCTACCTAATTAATATGGACAATAGCTCTGAATCAAAACTATGAATCACTGCAGGAATGGCCTACTGACTCCCAGGATAATAACAAAGGATCCACAGACTTTCAGGCCCCTATGTGCACTGAAGCAATACCCTGGTCCTCACACCTGCGTGTACCTGTGACATCTTCTGATTAAATATTCAAAGCTATCTCCCTAAACTTACACAATGGACCACCCACTGGGTTTGAGCGCGAAAAGACCAGAACTGAATTGAATACAAATATAGGACACAGAACCACCAGAAAAACAGTTGTGGAGAAAAGGAGTTGTGGAAAAAACAGTTTGGGGTCAGTTCTTGAAAGGGCTGCCGGCTGCTGGCTGCTGGGGGAAGGAGCTGAGAGAGTTTTGCAAACTTTGATTTTGGTCGAGACTAAAAACCCACGAGCCAACCTCCTGGTTGGTAAGTGGCAGCAGGTGCTGCTGTTAGCCCTGAACACACTGGACAGGGTGAGAATAGCCGCAGCATCAGGCTGGGGCACACAGAGCTGTGCAGACCTGGACACCGGGTTCAATAATCTGGATTCACAGCTGTAGTCTGACGATAACCGAGAGGCAGATAGAAGAAACCAACGCAACATCGAAGAGGAAAACTGAACAACAACATAACCCAGAGGGACTCTGAGCTGAAATAAGTGTTACAGAACCCCGGAGTTGATAGGATTGTGAGTTTAGCCCAAACCCCCTCACAGACTCAATTTAGGATAGGGATTGGTAGAAAGAGTGGGAGTGGGAGGTGTGGTTGTGTGGGAGTTGTTTTCCCCTTCCCTGTTGCGAGATTTTTCGGGTTGTTGAATGAGATTTTGCCATTACTGCCATTTTATGACCTCTTCCTATGCCCTCTATCTTTGTGTTTGCTATTCTAAATAAACAACATTAGCTATTTTGCACTCTTACCCACTGTGTCTGGTGCCTCATTACTCACCCATCCTCATAAATCGCACGGACAGAACCCCAGGGGAGTGTGGATTCGAACCCACACCCAAGCTCCCCTTACAATAGCGACCCCGAAGGAATGTGCATTGAGTGAGGGTGAAGAGACAGTCAGTCTTGATGGAGAGGGGTATAAAATGGAGAGTAGGATTGCTAGGTATGTAACAGCAAGGATAAACTGCTCAAGGAAGTGGGTGCAGGCGCTGCTGAGGGCTGAACGGCCTGAGGACGCAGCAGCCAGGTGGACCCAGAGTAAAGATCATAAAAGATCAGTGGAAAAGGCAGTGTGGCTGATTTGCTTTCAGAAGCAAATACAGGTCTTGGACAGGCAGGTAGACGTCCTGCAGGCAGAGTTAGCTGAGCAGAGAGAGGTGCGAGTAAAGACCAGCAAAGAAAGGGAAAAGCTGGATCAGGATTTAAAGTGGGAGAGGCAGGAACGAGAGAGGGATGGAGAAAGCTATCGCAACCACAGGGAGTACCTTCAGTCCCAGGTAACTGAGGGAAAAGGTTACGTCAGGGGACTGCAGGAAGGACTTGCCCAGGCTCAGAACCAGGGAAGGTTGGGAGAGGGTAAGAGTCTCCAGCTACAGGTTGTGCTTCAGGTGTGCCACAGCAGGGCAGAGGCGGATCATCGTTCCTTTCAGGAACAAATTGATCGGCTCACCCTGACTCTGGCTGAAGACAAAGCAGCCCTTGTTCTAGCCGGAGCAAAAGCTCTGGAAGTGCCTGAGACTCGAATCCCCACCCGGCCCGACACCAAAGCTCTGGCCCTAGCTGAGGCAAAAGCCCTTGGCTGGGCTGAAAGCAAGGCACCCAGTAAAGGAGTGTTGTGTCTTATCAGCCCAGCCGAGGTATGGAAGGGGGAGCATCGTGAAACAGGCTGTGGGGAGGAGGATAGGGAGGAGGAATCCTACAGGCCCTCTCCCACAGCCCCATTGGGGATCCCGGAGGAGAGGCAGGGTGAAATGTTGGAATCTAAACCTCTGGGACCAGCCCCAATGTGCCCCATCAGGCAGAGTAGATTCAGACCACCCGCAGTGGGTCAGGCTGAGGGTCCCCTACAGAACCAGTACGTGGTTCCCCACAGTACGACCCAGCTGCGGCAGATGGTGGCCCATGTGAATAAACTTACCCGAAAAGGAGACCCCTCTGTCCACTTTATGGAAGTAGAGCAGGTAGGAGACATAAATGACTGCGATGAGGCCGAACGGAGCAAACTGCTCCTGTTCTCACTGGGCCCAGCCCTGTGTCAGGCTCTCTCTGCTGAGAGCAAGAGGGGTCCGCGAACAGTGGCCATTCTCCAGGAGGATATCCTGGAGGCCATGGGGTTGAACGACGGCTGTCCATTCGACCGGGTACAGGCCACTGTCCAGAGACCCGGGGAGACTCCCCAGGCGTTCGCTGATCAACTGTGGCCAGTGTATGAGGAAGCCAGTGGGGGAGATTTGGACCGGACCCAGCTGGATGCACACCGATGTGGTCGCTGGCTGCGTGCACTGGTGGCAAACAGCCTACCGGAGTTGTGCGCCCAGGCCAACCTGTGGTTCGATTTCAGAGACCCCCAAGCCACAGAGGAGACAGTGCTGAGGCAGCTGACCCTCTCTTTTCGCAATGGCAGAATCGGGGGGGGGGGGGGGGAGAAACCCACCAAGGGGAAGGTGTGTGAGATACGCCCCGGCTCTGATAAGAGAGAGTGGAGGTAAGAAGGGAATTGGCAGGCAGGCAGAGTGTTGTTTGTTACGGGTTCGGGAAGACTGGGCACATGAGCAGGGAATGCCGGGCTCCGAGGCAGGAAAAGAGAGGTCCACAGGCCCCAACCTCAGCCCCAGTCCCCGCAGCCGCAAGCCCTCCCAAGCCAGCTGTGCCCAGCCCTGCCGCCCCACTCGAGGGTCTCCTCGCGGCTCTGCAGGCACTCAGACGGGGAAGGTCGCAGCCGTGACCGGGGGCGACGTCCCTCAGGCCCAGACCAACGCCCCCCAATGACTAGGCCCCAAGGAACCCGTGTACCTCTGCCTGGTCACCTATGATGCTTGGAGCAGACCACGTGTCATGATGGGGGTTGAGGGGGTCTGGAGGGAGTATCAGCTGGACACAGCGGCCTCGTGCACCCTGGTTCATGTAGACGACCCGACCACCTCACCCCTATCCAGTGGGATCCCCTACAGCCTAACCAGCTTCACTGGAGAAGAACGCGAGGGCTTCTTCTCCAAACCACTGCAGATACGCATAGGCACCCTCCACACAATGTGGATGTGTGTCCTTCTGCCGTGGGAGGGAGTGAGTAAAGGCATCCTAGGGGCAGATTTCCTCAGCGGCCAGAAAATTCTGGTTGACCTGAGGAACCACTGTCTGTGGGGCACAGCTGACACCGGGGAGGGGGAAGGTACAGCAGTCATCAGGGGAAGCAGGGGAAGAGTTCCCTCTGCAATGTAAAGCCGAAGGAGGGATATGACCTCGGCGTTCTGGTAGACGGCACCCCGATGATCTATCAGGCTTTTGTGTGGGCCAACCTGGCGGTATTTGCCAGGCATAAACACGACTGTGGACGGGTAAATGGGGTCGAGGTCAGAGTAGATGGGGACCCCATGTCTAAGCCCCAGAAGCAGTATAATTTTCCCAGGGAGGCTGAGGCAGACCTTGAGGTCGCATTGGGATCTCTAGTCAGACAGGGAGTGTTGAGACCAATAGCCACACATGTGAACTCTCCACTTTGGCCGGTTAGGAAAACGGACAATTCTTGGAGGGCCATGGTGGACTACAGAGTCCTCAATAAAAATATCCCTGCCTGTGCGCCCACAGTGGCAGCTGTAGCCGACCTAGTCGCAGCCATCCCCGCGTCCGCAGCCATCTTTACAGTGCTGGACATCTCGTATGGGTTCTGGTCCATCCCACTGTGGCGGGAGGACCAGTACAAATTCGCCTTTACATTCAAAGGACAGCAGTATACCTGGAACTGTCTTCCCCAGGGCTTCCACAACAGTCCGAGCATTTTTCATCAGTGTATGGCCAACTGCCTGAAAGAGTTGAGCAGACCCAGACAGCTAGTGCAGTATGTGGTCGACCTGCTGCTATTCTCCGATTCGGAGGAAGAGCACGGTCCCCTGCTGGCAGAGCTGTTGGGACTGCTGCACGAGGAGGGTTTTGAAGTAAACCCTAAGAAAGCACAGATCGGCCAGACAGAGGTAAAATTCCTGGGGCTGACTGTGCGGGCAGGGGAGGGAGCCATTGATGAGGCTAAGAGGAGGGCAGTTCAGGAGTTACTGGCTCCGACTACAGTTACAGGGGTGAGGTTGTTCCTGGGTCTGACCGGTTACTGCAGGGACTTCATTGAGGATTACGCAGCCATTGCAGCCCCCCTACTCTGGTTCCTGCGCAAAGGCGTGGAGTGGGAGTGGGATGAGGACTGTGATGCAGCATTTACCCGCCTCAAGGGAGACCTGCAGAAAGCTCCGGCCCTGGGAGCGGTAGATGAGGGTGAGGAATTTTTCCTGGAGGTAGCAGCCAGCGGGGATAGCTTAAGTGCTGTGCTGATGCAACAGCGGCATGACCAGCTGAGGCCGGTGGTCTACTCCTCCAGGGTCCTCACTGAGGTTGGGAGGGGTTACTCAAACTGTGAAAGGCATCTGCTGGCCACCCACTGGGCTGTGAAGCAGTCGCAGGTGTTTACAGGAGTGTCCCCAATCACCCTCCTCACTCATCACACCCCCACTCAGATGCTGCTGGATGGGAGAATTAAGGATGGGACAGTGAGCAGCGCACGCATTGCTCGCTGGACCCTCCTGCTCTCACAGATGGATTTGAGAGTAAAAGGGATGTGTGAGCCCCGACTGGCAGCCAACATGCTGTACCCCGGCAAAGCCCACCGTTGCTCCGTTGAGGGGCTCCGGGCAGGGATCCAACCCACAGCCGGGAGATCTATGTTGACGGGTCCAGCACGGTGGTGGTGGGGGAAAGGCTCACAGGGTGCGGGATTTATAATCCCCAGGCAGGCATTGCCAGGGCCATAAAGCTCCCAAACACCATGAGCGCCCAGCATGCTGAACTGTCGGCAGTCATGTATATAGTCACCCACCCTGACGAATTCCCACAGCCCTATACCATCTGTTCAGATAGTATGTTCACCTGCAATGCCTGCACGGAGTATCTAGCCATCTGGTCCCGTCGCGGGTATACATCTGCAGACGGTAAGCTCCTGGCCATAAAACCCCTACTGCAGCATATCATGCAGGCAGTAGGGACCGGGGCAGACATTTGCATTCACAAAGTAAAGGCCCATTACAAACATGAGCCCAGGGCTGCAGGGAACCAAAAGGCAGATCAACTGGCCAAAGAGGGAGCCTGAACGGGAACCGTGGAACCCGCTCAAGGCAGGCCCCATAGCAGCTATCCGGGGCGGACAGGGGACACAAGGGAGGGCAGGGGTGGTTTTGGCCCCGGACCTCCAGCAGGTACAGGCGCGAGATCCCGTCCTCAAGTCTGTCATGGACAAGCTGACTGCGGGAGAAAAGGTCGAAGGACCGTACGGAGTCACAGGCATCCATGTTAGGGAGAAGACGTTGTTTGAAGGAGAGCAGTGGATAGCAGCACCAGAGGGAGTTCCTTCAGCTGGCCCACACAGGCCCTGGAGCTGGATACCCCGGACCAGAGGTCACCTGGCAACGGGTGGAACAGGTCGGGTGGTGGCCCCAGTTCCGGGAAGACACTCGTGAATTTTGCGCGAACTGTCTTGTCTGTGCAACCAATAATCCAGATCCCCAGAAAAGAAAGGTGTCTCTAGGACACGCAAGGAGGATAGAGGGACCATGGTAATCGATACAAATTGATTACATAGGGCTCCTACCTGTGGCTAAGGGAGGGTACCGGTACTGCCTGGTTTTGGTGGACAATTTCACAAAGTGGGTTGAAGCTTTCCCTTGCCGAACAGCCACAGCAGCGGGGACCGCCAGGATATTGGTTAGGGAGGTCTTCTCCAGGTGGGGACTTCCACAGTATGTGGAGTCCGACCGGGGGAGCCACTTCACGGGACAGGTCGTGCAGGCAACCCTTAAGGTGCTGGGGATTGAGGGGAAGTGGCACGTCGCCTACAACCCCCAGTCCTTGAGGCTAGTGGAGCATATGAATAGGACCTTGAAAGAAAAACTCAGGAAGGAGACTGGGGATTCCCCGCAGAGGTGGATGGAGAGGTTGCCCCTGGTTTTGATGGGGATCCGGGCCAGCCAGTGGAAAAGCTCGGGGTATTCCCCATACGAGCTCATGACTGGAAGAGTCATGCGAACCCCCACCCATGTACTTGCACCAGTCCTGACAGAAGCTCAGGTAATCGAGGTGAATAGGGACCGCTTTACCAAGAGTCTGTTGGAGCACCTCAAGCAGATTCAATGGCAGGTGGCCACTAACATGGGGAAGCAGCATCGGACCAACCGATTGCTGCTGGAACCGAGCAAACACCACGAGTGGCAGGTGGGGAACCAGGTCATGGTCCGCAACTTTGCCAGGGTAGGAATCTTTGAGCCACTATACATGGGACCTTACAGCATTGTCGACAAGGCAAGCCCCATCGTATACGCGGTCAAGATGCCCCGCCGGGTTAAATGGTTTCACATTAAGCAATGTAAACTGTTTAACCCCAACAAGTGGGAAAAAGCAGCCCGGAGAGATAATCCCGATGGGAAGCCCAGGCCCCCAGCCCACCACTGCAGCCCCACCGATCCCACCACAAGGAGCAGTGAGTTGCTTCACAGGTACAAACTACCCACAGATTTGGGACCCACAGAAAGGGGGATTCCTACCTTACGTATGGTACGAGGACTCACCTCCACCCATTAGGAGATCTGCTCAGACTCCGCAGCCAAGGGTGCCACCATCCCTGGCAGCCTGTTTTATTTTCCCGAGAGGTATTAGGGGAAAAGGGCTGTGCAGGGCAGGCAGCCAGTCACTGGACGTGACCCCGCAGCCAAGGTCTCCTGACGGGGAAGGGGTTGTACCGGAGACAGGGGCCGCCGACAGTGAGGAGCCTGTTGGGGCTAGCCTAGCCTTCGGTGCGGACAGCCTAGAGCCTGCAAGCGAGATAGTGGCGGCGGGTCCCAGCAGTGAGTGGTCCCTGGAAGAACGAGAGTCTCCTGACAGGGAAGGGGTTCTACCGGAGGAAGGGGCCGCCGACAGTGAGGAGCCTGTCGGGGATAGCCTAGCCTTTGGTGCAGACAGCCCAGAGCCTGCAGGAGAGAGGGTAGTGGCAGGTCCCAGTAGTGAGTGGTCCCTAGAAGAACTGAGCAAATGCTGTGAGAATATCAGCTGCGAGTGGTTTCGGGTGGAACCCTTGTACAACCCAAAGCCCCCAGAGGATACGGGAGTCCCCGGCAGTGAGGAGCCTGCCGGGGGAATTTTCGTTGCTCCTGAGGGCAGTGAGCCATCCCTGGAGGGGGTGAGGGGCTGTACCAGCCCAGTAAGCACCACTCGGGGGACACCTTGGCAGGGGAGACAGAGGCGCCGCGGAGGTCGGTCCGGCCCAAGAGGCCAAAGGAGAGGTGGTCTCCCCCCTACATTCCCCCGCATAAAGGAAAACCAAGGAGCGTACCAGGGATTAGCACAGCCACCCGGGAAGGGTGGCAAGCAGATTAAAAAGGAGAGCAGTAGGTGTGTACAGATATATATAAAGATTTCTCTAGTGTAGTGGGGCTCAGGTGGCCTCTGCAATATAGGGAGTATAACAGTGAGGCTTTTGAGCCAATAGGATGGGGGAGCCTGGAACCTCTTGACTCTTTCTCACTTCCTCTTTTGGTGTAAGGTTGTTTGTTTTTTTAAGGGTTTGTTGCGGTTTGCGGTTAGACCAATTAGTTGAAATGCCTTGACTTCTACAGCAAAAATAAGCACACACAGTTTAAACCCGTGCAGGGGTACTGTGAGGTGTAGACAGAGTGGAAAATGGGGGAGGGATGAGCCAGGGGGCTCAGGGTTTTTGAACCAAATGAGGTTTTGTCTTTCAGAAGAGGAACCAGAGATGAGGAAAATTCTGCTCCTGTGCACCTACATCAGAATGTGCATCGGCTACCGGGGAGAGACTGAAGAAGCCATTATTGTTGGATGCTCAGGGGGGACAGGCACCGACTGTCACCACAGGAGAAGGGACACCAGGGGTAGAGGGGACCGCAATATATACCCACAGGGGAAGGTGGCCAGGGTGGTTGGGGTCCAATTCCATTAGATATGGGGAAGCATCAGTCACCTGCCCCAGCATTGAGGTGACCGCATCCCGGGTTAGGGTAGTGGTTGGGAAGAGTGTTCGCCTGTCCTGTAAGGGGCACATCCCGGTGGGAAGGTGGTGGTGGCGACTCAGGAAGCTGAGCAAGGACATGGGAAATCCGGCAGCAGATTGGGAGAGACTGGACAACATCACGGGCACCCAGGGGGGAGTGAGTGTGTGTTGGGATAAATGGTGGGAGGCGGAGTTAGAAGTGTGTGCGTGCATGTGGGGATCACAGAAAATATGCCCGGCAGGCATCTCCATAGCGTTCTCCTGACAGTGGCGGGATGAAGGGGAGGGGATGGGATGGGACCGGAGCATGGTCGCATACATAGTAAGCTCCATCCATGCCACCGAGTTAAGCGCACACCCCAGACAGCCCTTGCCCACAGCCCCGACCGAACCAACTGACATGGACAGATGCCCTACCACCACCCAGGGACCAGAGAACGGTTTGGTTTTGGTTCCCACGGACAAGCTGCTATACCGGGGGGGTCCACTACGCCGTGGCCTCCGTCATCCTAAACCTTACCGAGGGGCACCTACCTGAGTGGTGCCCAAAAGAGACAGAACGCCTCTACCAGGCTCTCCTTCGAGAAATGTTCAAGACATTCTATGAGCTCGATTTTGGCTATTTGAATATGACTTTGCTGTACTGTCTACAACCCAAAGACAACATTAAACCGAAAAGACACAGAAGAGGGATCTGGAATGATGTTTTTACCGGTTTCAACACCGGGGCATCAATGATTAATAGCATGGACAATTATGTAGCACATTTTGGATACCACATTCCATTTTTTTACCAGAGCACCTGATAGATCTGTTCAAAGCAGCACAAAAATCCCAGAAACATTATTTCACCCTACAACAACAAAAAAACAGTGTATACTATGATGTGTGATACTATGTACTATTATGATTTTGGTGAAGGGTATTGGTTGAGATTTTACATTTTCAGTATTGTATTAATTCCAAACGTATGAATACCATTGGTGTATTTTAATGTTTATCGTGGGTTTAGATAAGATTTGGGGAAGATTGGCTCTGTGAGAGGGAAAAGGTTTTGCTCCACATTCTGGAAACACCCTGAGACAGAGTGTTTTAATGGGGGGGTTTAAGTTTCGAAAATCCACGGCAGCATTTGAAACACTGTAAGGACAAGAAAACTAACATGGGATCGTTCCATATACTAAATGAAAATTTTTGGCCAAGTAAAAGCAGGCTGGAAAAAAGTGTGGGTGGATACAGACATTGTGGAGTCTGGCTCACAAGCGAGACCGAGGCACTGGCCAATGGGGGAAAAGTGCATTCTGGCAGGCCAATCAGGGGTCGAGTCGGGCCTGAAGTGGGGAAATCTTCAACCAATAAGGATTCCCCGGCCCAGTTTGAAAATGACTCCCCCCCCCCGCACCCCCCCAAATCAAACTACGAATGTGGGCCATTAATATGGACAATAGCTCTGAATCAAAACTATGAATCACTGCAGAAATGGCCTACTGACTCCCAGGACTATAACAAAGGACCCACAGACTTTCAGGCCCCTATGTGCACTGAAACAATACCCTGGTCCTCACACCTGTGTGTACCTGTGACATCTTCTGATTAAATATTCAAAGCTATCTCCCTAAACTTACACAATGGACCACCCACTGGGTTTGAGCGCGAAAAGACCAGAACTGAATAGAATACAAATATCGGACACAGAAGCACCAGAAAAACAGTTGTGGAGAAAAGGAGTTGTGGATGAAAAAGGAGCTGGGCAGAGTTCACAGGGGAGGAAAGGTGTGGAGAGGGAAAGACTTGCAGGAGTTGTGGAGAAAAACAGTTTGGGATCAGTTCTGGCTGGTGGAGGAGGTGAGGGGGGGGAGGTGGGGGGCAGGGTGAGGAAGGAGCTGAGAGAGTTTTGCAAACTTTGATTTTGGTCGAGACTAAAAACCCACGAGCCAACCTCGTGGTTGGTAAGTGGCAGCAGGTGCTGCTGTTAGCCCCAGACACACTGGACAGGGTGAGAATAGCCACAGCATCAGGCTGGGGCACACAGAGCTGTGCAGACCTGGACACCGGGTTCAATAACCTGGATTCACAGCTGTAGTCTGACGATAACCGAGAGGCAGATAGAAGAAACTAACGCAACATCGAAGAGGAAAAACCGAACAACAACATAACCCAGAGGGACCCCGAGCTGAAATAAGTGCTACAGAACCCCGGAGTTGATAGGATTGTGAGTATAGCTCAAACCCCCTCACAGACTCAATTTAGGATAGGGATTGGTAGGAAGGGTGGGAGTGGGAGGTGTGGTTGTGTGTGAGTGGGATGTTTTAACCTCTGGTTTTCCCCTTCACTGTTGCGAGATTTTTCGGGTTGTTGAATGAGATTTTGCCATTACTGCCATTTTATGACCTCTTCCTATGCCCTCTATTTTTGTGTTTGCTATTCTAAATAAACAACATTAGCCATTTTGCACTCTTACCCACTGTGTCTGGTGCCTCATTACTCACCCATCCTCATAAATCGTACGTACAGAACCCAAGGGGAGTGTGGATTCGAACCAACACCCCAAGCTCCCCATACAAGAGAGAATCAATGACTGAGAGAGTCAGAGACTGAGAGAATCAGAGAGACTGAGAGAATCAGAGAGACAGAGAGAGAATCAGAGAGACTTAGCAAGAATCAGAGAGACTAAGAGAGTATCAGAGAGACTGAGAGATAATCAGAGCCTGAGAGAATCACAGACTGAGCACATCACTGAGAAAGAATCAGAGATTGAGAGAGAATCAGAGAGACTGAGAGAATCAGACAGACAGAGAGAGAATCAGAGGCAGAGAGAAACACTGAGAGAGAATCAGAGACTGAGAGAGTATCAGAGACTGAGTTAATCACAGACTGAGCAAATCACTGAGAAAGAATCAGAGATGAGAGAGAATCAGAGACTGTGAGAGAATCAGAGACTGAGAGAGAATCAGAGACTGAGAGAGAATCAGAGAGAGAGAGAATCGGATAATGAGAGAGAATCAGAGAGAGTGAGAGAGAATCCGAGAGACGGAAAGAATCAATGACTGAGAGAGAATCAGAAATGGAGAGAAAATCAAAGAGTGATAGAGAATAAGAGACTGAGAGAGAATCAGAGATTGAGAGAGAATGAGAGAGAGAGAATCAGAAACTGAGAGAGAATCAGAAACTGAGAGAGAATCAAAAACTGAGAGAATCAGAGAGAGAGAGAGAATCGGAGACTGAGAGAGCAACAGAGAGAGTGCAAGAGTTCAGAGAGACTGAGAGAGAATCAGAGACATAGAGATAATCAAAGACTGAGAGAATCAGAGACAAAGAGAGAATCAGAGACTGAAAGAGAATCAGAGAGACTAAGAGAGAATCAGAGAGAGAGAGAGAGAATCAGAGATGGAGAGAGAATCAAAAACTAAGAGAATCAGAGAGAGAGAGAGAATCGGAAACTGAGAGAGCATCAGAGAGACTGAGAGAGTCAGAGACTGAGAGACAATCAGAGAGAGAGAGAATCAGAGACTGAGAGATAATCAAAAACTGAGAGTATCAGTGAGAGAGAGAGAGAATTGGAGACTGAGAGAGAATCAGAGAGACTGAGAAAGATCAAAAACTGAGAATAAGAGAGAGAGAAAGAATCGGAGACTGAGAGAGAATCAGAGAGAGTGAGAGAGAATCAGAGACTGAGAGAGAACCAGAGGCAGAGAGAGAATCAGAGACTGAGAGATAATCAGAGAGACTGAGAGAGTCAGAGACTGAGAGAGAATCAGTGAGAGAGAGAGAATCAGAGACAGAGAGGGAATCAGAGACTGAGAAAGAATCAGAGAGACTGAGAGAGAATCAGAGAGACTGAGAGAGAATCAGAGAGACTGAGAGAGAATCAGAGAGACTGAGAAAGAATCAGCGAATGAGAGAGAATCAGAGACTGAGAGAGAATCAGAGACTGAGAGAATCAGAGACAGAGAGAATCAGAGAGACTGAGAGAGAATCAGAGACTGAGAGAGAATCATAGACTGAGAGAGAATCAGAGACTGAGAGAGAATCATAGACTGAGAGAGAATCAGAGAGACTGAGAAAGAATCAGAGACAGAGAGAATCAGAGAGACTGAGAGAGAATCAGAGAGACTGAGAGAGAATCAGAGACTGAGAGAGAATCAGAGACTGAGAGAGAATCAGAGACAGAGAGAATCAGAGAGACTGAGAGAGAATCAGAGAGACTGAGAGAGAATCAGAGACTGAGAGAGAATCAGAGACTGAGAGAGAATCAGAGACAGAGAGAATCAGAGAGACTGAGAGAGAATCAGAGAGGCTGAGAGAGAATCAGAGAGACTGAGAGAGTCAGAGACTGAGAGAGAATAGGGATAGAATGAATCAGAGACTGAGAGAGAATCAGAGAGACTGAGAGAGAATCAGAGAGACTGAGAGAGAATCAGAGAATGAGAGAAAATCAGAAACGGAGACAATCAGAGACTGAGAGAGAATCAGAGACTGTGAGAGAATCAGAGAGACTGAGAGAGAATCAGAGAGACTGAGAGAGAATGAGAGAGAGAGAGAATGAGTGAGAAAGCGAATCAGAAACTGAGAATCAAGGAGAGAGAAAATCAGGGAGACTGAGAGAGACTCAAAGAGAGTGAGAGAGAATCAGAGACAGAAAGACAATCAAACACAGAGAGAGAATCGGAGAGTGAGAGACAATCAGAGAGACAGAGAGAGAATCAGAGACTGGGAGTGAATCAGAGACAGAGAGAGAGTCAGAGACTGAGAGAGAGCCAGAGACTGGGAGTGAATCAGAGAGACTGAGAGAGAGCCAGAGAGAGAAAGAATCAGAGACTGAGAGAGAATCAGAGAGACTGAGAGAGAGCCAGAGAGAGAAAGAATCAGAGACTGAGAGAGAATAAGAGAGAGAGAGAATTAGAGACTGGGAGAGAATCAGAGAGAGAGAGAATCAGAGAGATTGAGAAAAAATCAGAGCCTGAGAGAGAATCAGAGAAACTGAGAGAATCAGAGAGACTGAGACTGAATCAGAGAGACTGAGAGAGAGCCAGAGACTGAGAGAGAATCAGAGAATTAGAGAGAATCAGAGAGATTGAGAGAGAATCAGAGAGACTGAGAGAGAGCCAGAGACTGAGAGAGAATCAGAGACTAAGAAAGAATCAGAGACTGAGAGAGAATCAGAGACTGAGAGAGAATCAGAGACTAAGAGAGAATCAGAGACTAAGAGAGAATCAGAGACTGAGAGAGAATCAGAGACTGAGAGAGAATCAGAGAGATTGAGAAAAAATCAGAGACTGAGAGAGAATCAGAGAAACTGGGAGAGAATAAGGGATAGAAAGAATCAGAGAGACTGAGACTGAATCAGAGAGACTGAGAGAATCAGAGACAGAGAGACAATCAGAGAGACTGAGAGAGAATAAGGGATAGAACGAAACAGAGACTGAGAGCGAATCAGAGAGACTGAGAGAGAATCAGAGAGACTGAGAGAGAGCCAGAGATTAAGAGAGAATCAGAGACTGAGAGAGAATCAGAGACTGAGAGAGAATCCGAGACTGGGAAAGAATCAGAGAGATTGAGAGAGAATCAGAGAGAGAAAGAGAGAATCAGAGAGATTGAGAGATAATCAGAGAGACTGAGAGTCAGAGACTGAAAGCGAATCAGAGACCGAGAGAGAATATGAGAGACTGAGAGAGAATCAGAGAGACTGAGAGAGAATCAGAGACAGCGAGAGAATCAGAGAGAGAGAGAATCAGAAAGAGAGTGAATCAGAGACTGAGAGAGAATCAGAGAGATTGATAGAGAATCAGAGAGACTGAGAGAGAATAAGAGAGAGAGAGAATCAGAGATTTAGAGAGAATCAGAGAGGTTGAGAGAGAATCAGAGAGACTGAGAGAGAATCAGAGACTGAGAGAGAATCAGAGATAGACAGAATGAGAGATTAAGAAAAAATCAGAGACTGGGAGAGAATCAGAGACTGAGAGAGAAATAGAGAGACTGAGAGAATCAGCGACAGAGTGACAATCAGAGAGACTGAGAGAGAGTCAGAGACTGAGAGAGAATCAGAGAGACTGAGAGAGAATCAGACACTTTGAGAGAATCAGACAGAGAGAGAATCAGAGACTGAGAGAGAATCAGAGAGACTGAGAGAGAATAAGAGAGAGAGAGAATCAGAGACTTAGAGAGAATCAGAGAGATTAAGAGAGAATCAGAGAGACTGAGAGAGAGTCAGAGACTGAGAGAGAATCAGAGAGCGACACAATGAGAGAGATAGGGAATCAGAAAGACTGAGAGAAAATCAGAGACTGAGAGAGAATCAGAAAGACTGAGAGAATCAGAGACAGAGTGACAATCAGAGAGACTGAGAGAGAGTCAGAGACTGAGAGAGAATCAGAGAGAGAGAGAGAATGAGAGACTTAGAGAGAATCAGAGAGACTGAATGAGAATATCAGAAACTGAGAGACAATCAGAGACTGAGAGAGAATCAGAGAATATTAGAGAATGAGGGAGAGGGATAGAGAGAATGAGAGACTGACAGTGAATCAGAGAGAGAGAGATAGAGTATCAGAAAGGCTGAGAGAGAATCAGAGACTGAGAGAGAATAAGAGAGAGAGAGAATCAGAGACTTAGAGAGAATCAGTGAGAGAGAGATATAATCAGAAAGACTGAGAGAGAATCAGAGAGACTGAGAGAGTATCAGCGTGACTGAGAGAGAATCAAGGAGAGAGATAATCAGAGAGAGCATCAAAGACAGAGAAAGAATCAGAGACTGAGAGAGAATCAGAGAGACTGCGAGGGGAATAATGGATAGAACGATTTAGAAACTGAGAGAGGATCAGAGAGAGTCAGAGAGAGTCAGAGACTGAAAGAGAATCAGAGAGAGAGAGAGAATCAGAGACTGAGAGAGAATCAGTGACTGAGAGAGAATCAGAGAGACTGAGAGAAAATCAGAGACTGTGAGAGAATGTGAGAGAATGAGCGAGAGAGAGAGAGAGAGAGAATGAGAGACTGAGAGAGAATCAGAGAAACTGAGAGAGAATCAGAGACTGTGAGAGAATGAGAGAGATTGAGAGAGAATCAGAGAGACTGAGAGAGAATCAGAGAGAGAGAGAATGAGAGAGAAAGCGAATCAGAAACTGAGAATCAGGGAGAGAGAAAATCAGGGAGACTAAAAGAGATTCGAAGAGAGTGAGAGAATCATAGACAGAGAGATAATCAAAGACAGAGAGAGAATCGGAGAGTGAGAGACAATCAGAGAGACAGAGAGAGAATCAGAGACAGAGAGAATCAGAGACGAAGAGAGAATCAGAGACGAAGAGAGAATCAGAGAGACTGAGAGAGAATCAGAGAGAGAGAGAGAATGAGAGACTGTGAGAGAATGAAAGAGAGAGATAGAGAGAGAGAGAATGAGAGACTGAGAGAGAATCAGAGACTGAGAGAAAATCAGAAACTGAGTGACAATCAGAGACAGAGAGAATCAGAGACTGTGAGAGAAAGAGAGAGACACTGAGAGAGAATGAGCGACTGAGAGAGAATCAGTGACTGAGAGAAAATCAGAGACTGTGAGAGAATGAAAGAGAGAGAGAGAGAGAGAGAATGAGAGACTGAGAGAGAATCAGAGACTGATAGAGAATAAGATAGAGAAAGAATCAGAGACGGAGAGAGAATCAGAGACTTAGAGAGAATCAGAGAGACTGAGAGACAATCAGAGACAGAGAGAATCAGAGACTGGGAGTGAATCAGAGACAGAGAGAGAGTCAGAGACTGAGAGAGAATCAGAGACTGAAAGAGAATCAGAGAGAGAGAGAATCAGAGACTGAGAGAGAATCAGAGAGACTGAGAGAGAATGAGAGACTGAGAGAGAATCAGAGACTGAGAGAGAATGAAAGAGAGAGAGAGAGAGAGAGAGAGAGAATCAGAGAGACTGAGAGAGAATCAGAGACTGAGAGAAAATCAGAAATTGAGAGACAATCAGAGACTGGGAGAATCAGAGACCGAGAGAGAATCAGAGAGAGACAGAATGAGAGAGAGAGAGAGAATCAGAGACTGAGAGAGAATCAGAGACTGGGAGAGAATCAGAGAGACTGATAGAATCAGAGACAGAGAGACAATCAGAGAAATTGAGAGAGAATAAGAGATATAAAGAATCAGAGAGACTGAGCCTGAATCAGAGAGACTGAGAGAATCAGAGACAGAGAGACAATCAGAGAGGCTGAGAGAGAATAAGAGAAAGAATCAGAGACGGAGAGATAATCAGAGACTTAGAGAGAATCAGAGAGACTGAGAGAGAATCAGAGACTGAGAGAGAATTAGAGAGAGAGAGAGATGAATCAGAGACTGAGAGAGAATCAGAGAGACTGAGAGAGAATCAGAGACTGAGAGAGAATCAGAGACTGAGAGAGAATCAGAGACGGAGAGAATCAGAGACAGAGAGACAATCAGAGAAACTGAGAGAGAATAAGAGATATAAAGAATCAGAGAGACTGAGACTGAATCAGAGAGACTGAGAGAATCAGAGACAGAGAGACAATCAGAGAGGCTGAGAGAGAATAAGAGAAAGAATCAGAGACTGAGAGAGAATCAGAGACTGAGAGAGAATCAGAGAGATTGAGAAAAAATCAGAGACTGAGAGAGAATCAGAGAAACTGGGAGAGAATAAGGGATAGAAAGAATCAGAGAGACTGAGACTGAATCAGAGAGACTGAGAGAATCAGAGACAGAGAGACAATCAGAGAGACTGAGAGAGAATAAGGGATAGAACGAAACAGAGACTGAGAGCGAATCAGAGAGACTGAGAGAGAATCAGAGAGACTGAGAGAGAGCCAGAGATTAAGAGAGAATCAGAGACTGAGAGAGAATCAGAGACTGAGAGAGAATCCGAGACTGGTAAAGAATCAGAGAGATTGAGAGAGAATCAGAGAGAGAAAGAGAGAATCAGAGAGATTGAGAGATAATCAGAGAGACTGAGAGTCAGAGACTGAAAGCGAATCAGAGACCGAGAGAGAATATGAGAGACTGAGAGAGAATCAGAGAGACTGAGAGAGAATCAGAGACAGCGAGAGAATCAGAGAGAGAGAGAATCAGAAAGAGAGTGAATCAGAGACTGAGAGAGAATCAGAGAGATTGATAGAGAATCAGAGAGACTGAGAGAGAATAAGAGAGAGAGAGAATCAGAGATTTAGAGAGAATCAGAGAGGTTGAGAGAGAATCAGAGAGACTGAGAGAGAATCAGAGACTGAGAGAGAATCAGAGATAGACAGAATGAGAGATTAAGAAAAAATCAGAGACTGGGAGAGAATCAGAGACTGAGAGAGAAATAGAGAGACTGAGAGAATCAGCGACAGAGTGACAATCAGAGAGACTGAGAGAGAGTCAGAGACTGAGAGAGAATCAGAGAGACTGAGAGAGAATCAGACACTTTGAGAGAATCAGACAGAGAGAGAATCAGAGACTGAGAGAGAATCAGAGAGACTGAGAGAGAATAAGAGAGAGAGAGAATCAGAGACTTAGAGAGAATCAGAGAGATTAAGAGAGAATCAGAGAGACTGAGAGAGAGTCAGAGACTGAGAGAGAATCAGAGAGCGACACAATGAGAGAGATAGGGAATCAGAAAGACTGAGAGAAAATCAGAGACTGAGAGAGAATCAGAAAGACTGAGAGAATCAGAGACAGAGTGACAATCAGAGAGACTGAGAGAGAGTCAGAGACTGAGAGAGAATCAGAGAGAGAGAGAGAATGAGAGACTTAGAGAGAATCAGAGAGACTGAATGAGAATATCAGAAACTGAGAGACAATCAGAGACTGAGAGAGAATCAGAGAATATTAGAGAATGAGGGAGAGGGATAGAGAGAATGAGAGACTGACAGTGAATCAGAGAGAGAGAGATAGAGTATCAGAAAGGCTGAGAGAGAATCAGAGACTGAGAGAGAATAAGAGAGAGAGAGAATCAGAGACTTAGAGAGAATCAGTGAGAGAGAGATATAATCAGAAAGACTGAGAGAGAATCAGAGAGACTGAGAGAGTATCAGCGTGACTGAGAGAGAATCAAGGAGAGAGATAATCAGAGAGAGCATCAAAGACAGAGAAAGAATCAGAGACTGAGAGAGAATCAGAGAGACTGCGAGGGGAATAATGGATAGAACGATTTAGAAACTGAGAGAGGATCAGAGAGAGTCAGAGAGAGTCAGAGACTGAAAGAGAATCAGAGAGAGAGAGAGAATCAGAGACTGAGAGAGAATCAGTGACTGAGAGAGAATCAGAGAGACTGAGAGAAAATCAGAGACTGTGAGAGAATGTGAGAGAATGAGCGAGAGAGAGAGAGAGAGAGAATGAGAGACTGAGAGAGAATCAGAGAAACTGAGAGAGAATCAGAGACTGTGAGAGAATGAGAGAGAGGGAGAGAGAGAATGAGAGACTGAGAGAGAATCAGAGACTGATAGAAAATCAGAAACTGAGAGACAATCAGAGACAGAGAGAATCAGAGACTGTGAGAGAGTAAGAGACTGAGAGAGAATGAGAGAGATTGAGAGAGAATCAGAGAGACTGAGAGAGAATCAGAGAGAGAGAGAATGAGAGAGAAAGCGAATCAGAAACTGAGAATCAGGGAGAGAGAAAATCAGGGAGACTAAAAGAGATTCGAAGAGAGTGAGAGAATCATAGACAGAGAGATAATCAAAGACAGAGAGAGAATCGGAGAGTGAGAGACAATCAGAGAGACAGAGAGAGAATCAGAGACAGAGAGAATCAGAGACGAAGAGAGAATCAGAGACGAAGAGAGAATCAGAGAGACTGAGAGAGAATCAGAGAGAGAGAGAGAATGAGAGACTGTGAGAGAATGAAAGAGAGAGATAGAGAGAGAGAGAATGAGAGACTGAGAGAGAATCAGAGACTGAGAGAAAATCAGAAACTGAGTGACAATCAGAGACAGAGAGAATCAGAGACTGTGAGAGAAAGAGAGAGACACTGAGAGAGAATGAGCGACTGAGAGAGAATCAGTGACTGAGAGAAAATCAGAGACTGTGAGAGAATGAAAGAGAGAGAGAGAGAGAGAGAATGAGAGACTGAGAGAGAATCAGAGACTGATAGAGAATAAGATAGAGAAAGAATCAGAGACGGAGAGAGAATCAGAGACTTAGAGAGAATCAGAGAGACTGAGAGACAATCAGAGACAGAGAGAATCAGAGACTGGGAGTGAATCAGAGACAGAGAGAGAGTCAGAGACTGAGAGAGAATCAGAGACTGAAAGAGAATCAGAGAGAGAGAGAATCAGAGACTGAGAGAGAATCAGAGAGACTGAGAGAGAATGAGAGACTGAGAGAGAATCAGAGACTGAGAGAGAATGAAAGAGAGAGAGAGAGAGAGAGAGAGAGAATCAGAGAGACTGAGAGAGAATCAGAGACTGAGAGAAAATCAGAAATTGAGAGACAATCAGAGACTGGGAGAATCAGAGACCGAGAGAGAATCAGAGAGAGACAGAATGAGAGAGAGAGAGAGAATCAGAGACTGAGAGAGAATCAGAGACTGGGAGAGAATCAGAGAGACTGATAGAATCAGAGACAGAGAGACAATCAGAGAAATTGAGAGAGAATAAGAGATATAAAGAATCGGAGAGACTGAGCCTGAATCAGAGAGACTGAGAGAATCAGAGACAGAGAGACAATCAGAGAGGCTGAGAGAGAATAAGAGAAAGAATCAGAGACGGAGAGAGAATCAGAGACTTAGAGAGAATCAGAGAGACTGAGAGACAATCAGAGACTGAGAGAGAATTAGAGAGAGAGAGAGATGAATCAGAGACTGAGAGAGAATCAGAGAGACTGAGAGAGAATCAGAGACTGAGAGAGAATCAGAGACTGAGAGAGAATCAGAGACGGAGAGAATCAGAGACAGAGAGACAATCAGAGAAACTGAGAGAGAATAAGAGATATAAAGAATCAGAGAGACTGAGACTGAATCAGAGAGACTGAGAGAATCAGAGACAGTGAGACAATCAGAGAGGCTGAGAGAGAATAAGAGAAAGAATCAGAGACTGAGAGAGAATCAGAGACTGAGAGAGAATCAGAGAGAGAGAGCGAGAGAATCAGAGACTGAGAAAGAATCAGAGACTGAGAGAGAATCAGAGACTGAGAGAGAATCAGAGAGAGAGAGAATCAGAGACTGAGAGAGAATCAGAGAGACTGAGAGAGAATGAGAGACTGAGAGAGAATCAGAGAGAGAGAGAGAGAGAGAGAGAATCAGAGAGACTGAGAGAGAATCAGAGATTGTGAGAGAAAGAGAGAGAGGGACAGAGAAACAGAGAAACTGAGAGAAAATCAGAGACTGTGAGAGAATGAGCGAGAGAGAGAGGGAGAGAGAATGAGAGACTGAGAGAGAATGAGAGACTGAGAGAGAATCAGAGAGTGAGAATCAGAGACTGAGAAAGAATCAGAGACTGAGAGAGAATCAGAGACTGAGAGATAATCAGAGAGACTGAGAGAGAATGAGCGACTCAGAGAGAATCAGTGACTGAGAGAAAATCAGAGACTGTGAGAGAATGAAAGACAGAGAGAGAGAGAGAATGAGAGACTGAGAGAGAATCAGAGACTGAGATAAAATCAGAAATTGAGAGACAATCAGAGACAGAGAGAATCAGAGACTGTGAGAGAAAGAGAGAGAGCGAGACAATGAGAGACTGAGCGAGAATCAGAGAGACCGAGAAAGAATCAGAGAGACTGAGAGAGAATGAGAGAGAGAGAGAATGAGAGAGAAAGCAAATCAGAAACTGAGAATCAGGGAGAGTGAAAATCAGGGAGACAAAAAGAGAATCAAAGCGAGTGAGAGAATCAGAGACAGAGAGAGAATCAAAGACAGAGAGAGAATCGGAGAGTGAGAGACAATCAGAGAGACAGAGAGAGAATCAGAGACTGGGAGTGAATCAGAGACAGAGAGAGAATCAGAGACTGAGAGAGAATCAGAGACTGGGAGAAAATCAGAAACTGAGAGACAATCAGAGACAGAGAGAATCAGAGACTATGAGAGAATCAGAGAGAGAGAGAATGAGAGAGAGAGAGAGAGAATCAGAGACTGAGAGAGAATCAGAGACTGGGAGAGAATCAGAGCGACTGAGAGAGAATCAAAGAGACTGAGAGAGAATCAGAGACTGGGAGAAAATCAGAAACTGAGAGACAATCAGAGACAGAGAGAATCAGAGACTATGAGAGAATCAGAGAGAGAGAGAATGAGAGAGAGAGAGAGAATCAGAGACTGAGAGAGAATCAGAGACTGGGAGAGAATCAGAGAGACTGATAGAATCAGAGACAGAGAGACAATCAGAGAAATTGAGAGAGAATAAGAGATATAAAGAATCAGAGAGACTGAGCCTGAATCAGAGAGACTGAGAGAATCAGAGACAGAGAGACAATCAGAGAGGCTGAGAGAGAATAAGAGAAAGAATCAGAGACGGAGAGAGAATCAGAGACTTAGAGAGAATCAGAGAGACTGAGAGACAATCAGAGACTGAGAGAGAATTAGAGAGAGAGAGAGATGAATCAGAGACTGAGAGAGAATCAGAGAGACTGAGAGAGAATCAGAGACTGAGAGAGAATCAGAGACTGAGAGAGAATCAGAGACGGAGAGAATCAGAGACAGAGAGACAATCAGAGAAACTGAGAGAGAATAAGAGATATAAAGAATCAGAGAGACTGAGACTGAATCAGAGAGACTGAGAGAATCAGAGACAGAGAGACAATCAGAGAGGCTGAGAGAGAATAAGAGAAAGAATCAGAGACTGAGAGAGAATCAGAGACTGAGAGAGAATCAGAGAGAGAGAGCGAGAGAATCAGAGACTGAGAAAGAATCAGAGACTGAGAGAGAATCAGAGACTGAGAGAGAATCAGAGAGAGAGAGAATCAGAGACTGAGAGAGAATCAGAGAGACTGAGAGAGAATGAGAGACTGAGAGAGAATCAGAGAGAGAGAGAGAGAGAGAGAGAATCAGAGAGACTGAGAGAGAATCAGAGATTGTGAGAGAAAGAGAGAGAGGGACAGAGAAACAGAGAAACTGAGAGAAAATCAGAGACTGTGAGAGAATGAGCGAGAGAGAGAGGGAGAGAGAATGAGAGACTGAGAGAGAATGAGAGACTGAGAGAGAATCAGAGAGTGAGAATCAGAGACTGAGAAAGAATCAGAGACTGAGAGAGAATCAGAGACTGAGAGATAATCAGAGAGACTGAGAGAGAATGAGCGACTCAGAGAGAATCAGTGACTGAGAGAAAATCAGAGACTGTGAGAGAATGAAAGACAGAGAGAGAGAGAGAATGAGAGACTGAGAGAGAATCAGAGACTGAGATAAAATCAGAAATTGAGAGACAATCAGAGACAGAGAGAATCAGAGACTGTGAGAGAAAGAGAGAGAGCGAGACAATGAGAGACTGAGCGAGAATCAGAGAGACCGAGAAAGAATCAGAGAGACTGAGAGAGAATGAGAGAGAGAGAGAATGAGAGAGAAAGCAAATCAGAAACTGAGAATCAGGGAGAGTGAAAATCAGGGAGACAAAAAGAGAATCAAAGCGAGTGAGAGAATCAGAGACAGAGAGAGAATCAAAGACAGAGAGAGAATCGGAGAGTGAGAGACAATCAGAGAGACAGAGAGAGAATCAGAGACTGGGAGTGAATCAGAGACAGAGAGAGAATCAGAGACTGAGAGAGAATCAGAGACTGGGAGAAAATCAGAAACTGAGAGACAATCAGAGACAGAGAGAATCAGAGACTATGAGAGAATCAGAGAGAGAGAGAATGAGAGAGAGAGAGAGAGAATCAGAGACTGAGAGAGAATCAGAGACTGGGAGAGAATCAGAGCGACTGAGAGAGAATCAAAGAGACTGAGAGAGAATCAGAGACTGGGAGAAAATCAGAAACTGAGAGACAATCAGAGACAGAGAGAATCAGAGACTATGAGAGAATCAGAGAGAGAGAGAATGAGAGAGAGAGAGAGAATCAGAGACTGAGAGAGAATCAGAGACTGGGAGAGAATCAGAGCGACTGAGAGAATCAGAGACAGAGAGACAATCAGAGAAACTTAGAGAGAATAAGAGATATAAAGAATCAGAGAGACTGAGACTGCATCAGAGAGACTGAGAGAATCAGAGACAGAGAGACAATCAGAGAGACTGAGAGAGAATAAGAGAAAGAATCAGAGACTGAGAGATAATCAGAGACTGAGAGAATCAGAGAGAGAGAGAGAGAGAATCAGAGACTGAGAGAGAATCAGAGAGACTGAGAGAGAATCAGAGAGACTGAGAGAGAATCAGAGACTGAGAGAGAATCAGAGAGAGAGAGAGAGAGAGAATCAGAGACTGAGAGAGAATCAGAGAGACTGAGAGAGAATCAGAGACTGAGAGAAAATCAAAAACTGAGAGACAATCAGAGACTGAGAGAGAATCAGAGAGACTGAGAGAGAATAAGAGACTGAGAGAAAATCAGAGACTGAGAGAGAATCAGAGACTGAGAGAAAATCAAAAACTGAGAGACAATCAGAGACTGAGAGAGAATCAGAGACTGAGAGAGAATCAGAGACTGAGAGAAAATCAGAGACTGAGAGCGAATCAGAGACTGAGAGAAAATCAAAAACTGAGAGACAATCAGAGACTGAGAGAGAATCAGAGAGACTGAGAGAGAATGAGAGACTGAGAGAGAATCAGAGAGAGAGAGAGAGAGAGAGAATCAGAGACTGAGAGAGAATCAGAGAGACTGAGAGAGAATAAGAGAAAGAATCAGAGACTGAGAGATAATCAGAGACTTAGAGAGAATCAGAGAGAGAGAGAGAGAATCAGAGACTGAAAGAGAATCAGAGAGAGAGAGAGAATCAGAGAGAGAGAGAGACAATCAGAGAAATTGAGAGAGAATAAGAGATATAAAGAATCAGAGAGACTGAGCCTGAATCAGAGAGACTGAGAGAATCAGAGACAGAGAGACAATCAGAGAGGCTGAGAGAGAATAAGAGAAAGAATCAGAGACGGAGAGATAATCAGAGACTTAGAGAGAATCAGAGAGACTGAGAGAGAATCAGAGACTGAGAGAGAATTAGAGAGAGAGAGAGATGAAACAGAGACTGAGAGAGAATCAGAGAGACTGAGAGAGAATCAGAGACTGAGAGAGAATCAGAGACTGAGAGAGAATCAGAGACGGAGAGAATCAGAGACAGAGAGACAATCAGAGAAACTGAGAGAGAATAAGAGATATAAAGAATCAGAGAGACTGAGACTGAATCAGAGAGACTGAGAGAATCAGAGACAGAGAGACAATCAGAGAGGCTGAGAGAGAATAAGAGAAAGAATCAGAGACTGAGAGAGAATCAGAGACTGAGAGAGAATCAGAGAGAGAGAGCGAGAGAATCAGAGACTGAGAAAGAATCAGAGACTGAGAGAGAATCAGAGACTGAGAGAGAATCAGAGAGAGAGAGAATCAGAGACTGAGAGAGAATCAGAGAGACTGAGAGAGAATGAGAGACTGAGAGAGAATCAGAGAGAGAGAGAGAGAGAGAGAGAATCAGAGAGACTGAGAGAGAATCAGAGATTGTGAGAGAAAGAGAGAGAGGGACAGAGAAACAGAGAAACTGAGAGAAAATCAGAGACTGTGAGAGAATGAGCGAGAGAGAGAGGGAGAGAGAATGAGAGACTGAGAGAGAATGAGAGACTGAGAGAGAATCAGAGAGTGAGAATCAGAGACTGAGAAAGAATCAGAGACTGAGAGAGAATCAGAGACTGAGAGATAATCAGAGAGACTGAGAGAGAATGAGCGACTCAGAGAGAATCAGTGACTGAGAGAAAATCAGAGACTGTGAGAGAATGAAAGACAGAGAGAGAGAGAGAATGAGAGACTGAGAGAGAATCAGAGACTGAGATAAAATCAGAAATTGAGAGACAATCAGAGACAGAGAGAATCAGAGACTGTGAGAGAAAGAGAGAGAGCGAGACAATGAGAGACTGAGCGAGAATCAGAGAGACCGAGAAAGAATCAGAGAGACTGAGAGAGAATGAGAGAGAGAGAGAATGAGAGAGAAAGCAAATCAGAAACTGAGAATCAGGGAGAGTGAAAATCAGGGAGACAAAAAGAGAATCAAAGCGAGTGAGAGAATCAGAGACAGAGAGAGAATCAAAGACAGAGAGAGAATCGGAGAGTGAGAGACAATCAGAGAGACAGAGAGAGAATCAGAGACTGGGAGTGAATCAGAGACAGAGAGAGAGTCAGAGACTGAGAGAGAATCAGAGAGAGACAGAATGAGAGAGAGAGAGAGAATCAGAGACTGAGAGAGAATCAGAGACTGGGAGAAAATCAGAAACTGAGAGACAATCAGAGACAGAGAGAATCAGAGACTATGAGAGAATCAGAGAGAGAGAGAATGAGAGAGAGAGAGAGAGAATCAGAGACTGAGAGAGAATCAGAGACTGGGAGAGAATCAGAGCGACTGAGAGAGAATCAAAGAGACTGAGAGAGAATCAGAGACTGGGAGAAAATCAGAAACTGAGAGACAATCAGAGACAGAGAGAATCAGAGACTATGAGAGAATCAGAGAGAGAGAGAATGAGAGAGAGAGAGAGAGAATCAGAGACTGAGAGAGAATCAGAGACTGGGAGAGAATCAGAGCGACTGAGAGAATCAGAGACAGAGAGACAATCAGAGAAACTTAGAGAGAATAAGAGATATAAAGAATCAGAGAGACTGAGACTGCATCAGAGAGACTGAGAGAATCAGAGACAGAGAGACAATCAGAGAGACTGAGAGAGAATAAGAGAAAGAATCAGAGACTGAGAGATAATCAGAGACTGAGAGAATCAGAGAGAGAGAGAGAGAGAATCAGAGACTGAGAGAGAATCAGAGAGACTGAGAGAGAATCAGAGAGACTGAGATAGAATCAGAGACTGAGAGAGAATCAGAGAGAGAGAGAGAGAGAGAATCAGAGACTGAGAGAGAATCAGAGAGACTGAGAGAGAATCAGAGACTGAGAGAAAATCAAAAACTGAGAGACAATCAGAGACTGAGCGAGAATCAGAGAGACCGAGAAAGAATCAGAGAGACTGAGAGAGAATGAGAGAGAGAGAGAATGAGAGAGAAAGCAAATCAGAAACTGAGAATCAGGGAGAGTGAAAATCAGGGAGACAAAAAGAGAATCAAAGCGAGTGAGAGAATCAGAGACAGAGAGAGAATCAAAGACAGAGAGAGAATCGGAGAGTGAGAGACAATCAGAGAGACAGAGAGAGAATCAGAGACTGGGAGTGAATCAGAGACAGAGAGAGAATCAGAGACTGAGAGAGAATCAGAGACTGGGAGAAAATCAGAAACTGAGAGACAATCAGAGACAGAGAGAATCAGAGACTATGAGAGAATCAGAGAGAGAGAGAATGAGAGAGAGAGAGAGAGAATCAGAGACTGAGAGAGAATCAGAGACTGGGAGAGAATCAGAGCGACTGAGAGAGAATCAAAGAGACTGAGAGAGAATCAGAGACTGGGAGAAAATCAGAAACTGAGAGACAATCAGAGACAGAGAGAATCAGAGACTATGAGAGAATCAGAGAGAGAGAGAATGAGAGAGAGAGAGAGAATCAGAGACTGAGAGAGAATCAGAGACTGGGAGAGAATCAGAGCGACTGAGAGAATCAGAGACAGAGAGACAATCAGAGAAACTTAGAGAGAATAAGAGATATAAAGAATCAGAGAGACTGAGACTGCATCAGAGAGACTGAGAGAATCAGAGACAGAGAGACAATCAGAGAGACTGAGAGAGAATAAGAGAAAGAATCAGAGACTGAGAGATAATCAGAGACTGAGAGAATCAGAGAGAGAGAGAGAGAGAATCAGAGACTGAGAGAGAATCAGAGAGACTGAGAGAGAATCAGAGAGACTGAGAGAGAATCAGAGACTGAGAGAGAATCAGAGAGAGAGAGAGAGAGAGAATCAGAGACTGAGAGAGAATCAGAGAGACTGAGAGAGAATCAGAGACTGAGAGAAAATCAAAAACTGAGAGACAATCAGAGACTGAGAGAGAATCAGAGAGACTGAGAGAGAATAAGAGACTGAGAGAAAATCAGAGACTGAGAGAGAATCAGAGACTGAGAGAAAATCAAAAACTGAGAGACAATCAGAGACTGAGAGAGAATCAGAGACTGAGAGAGAATCAGAGACTGAGAGAAAATCAGAGACTGAGAGCGAATCAGAGACTGAGAGAAAATCAAAAACTGAGAGACAATCAGAGACTGAGAGAGAATCAGAGAGACTGAGAGAGAATGAGAGACTGAGAGAGAATCAGAGAGAGAGAGAGAGAGAGAGAATCAGAGACTGAGAGATAATCAGAGAGACTGAGAGAGAATAAGAGAAAGAATCAGAGACTGAGAGATAATCAGAGACTTAGAGAGAATCAGAGAGAGAGAGAGAGAATCAGAGACTGAAAGAGAATCAGAGAGAGAGAGAGAATCAGAGAGAGAGAGAGACAATCAGAGAAATTGAGAGAGAATAAGAGATATAAAGAATCAGAGAGACTGAGCCTGAATCAGAGAGACTGAGAGAATCAGAGACAGAGAGACAATCAGAGAGGCTGAGAGAGAATAAGAGAAAGAATCAGAGACGGAGAGATAATCAGAGACTTAGAGAGAATCAGAGAGACTGAGAGAGAATCAGAGACTGAGAGAGAATTAGAGAGAGAGAGAGATGAAACAGAGACTGAGAGAGAATCAGAGAGACTGAGAGAGAATCAGAGACTGAGAGAGAATCAGAGACTGAGAGAGAATCAGAGACGGAGAGAATCAGAGACAGAGAGACAATCAGAGAAACTGAGAGAGAATAAGAGATATAAAGAATCAGAGAGACTGAGACTGAATCAGAGAGACTGAGAGAATCAGAGACAGAGAGACAATCAGAGAGGCTGAGAGAGAATAAGAGAAAGAATCAGAGACTGAGAGAGAATCAGAGACTGAGAGAGAATCAGAGAGAGAGAGCGAGAGAATCAGAGACTGAGAAAGAACCAGAGACTGAGAGAGAATCAGAGACTGAGAGAGAATCAGAGAGAGAGAGAATCAGAGACTGAGAGAGAATCAGAGAGACTGAGAGAGAATGAGAGACTGAGAGAGAATCAGAGAGAGAGAGAGAGAGAGAGAGAATCAGAGAGACTGAGAGAGAATCAGAGATTGTGAGAGAAAGAGAGAGAGGGACAGAGAAACAGAGAAACTGAGAGAAAATCAGAGACTGTGAGAGAATGAGCGAGAGAGAGAGGGAGAGAGAATGAGAGACTGAGAGAGAATGAGAGACTGAGAGAGAATCAGAGAGTGAGAATCAGAGACTGAGAAAGAATCAGAGACTGAGAGAGAATCAGAGACTGAGAGATAATCAGAGAGACTGAGAGAGAATGAGCGACTCAGAGAGAATCAGTGACTGAGAGAAAATCAGAGACTGTGAGAGAATGAAAGACAGAGAGAGAGAGAGAATGAGAGACTGAGAGAGAATCAGAGACTGAGATAAAATCAGAAATTGAGAGACAATCAGAGACAGAGAGAATCAGAGACTGTGAGAGAAAGAGAGAGAGCGAGACAATGAGAGACTGAGCGAGAATCAGAGAGACCGAGAAAGAATCAGAGAGACTGAGAGAGAATGAGAGAGAGAGAGAATGAGAGAGAAAGCAAATCAGAAACTGAGAATCAGGGAGAGTGAAAATCAGGGAGACAAAAAGAGAATCAAAGCGAGTGAGAGAATCAGAGACAGAGAGAGAATCAAAGACAGAGAGAGAATCGGAGAGTGAGAGACAATCAGAGAGACAGAGAGAGAATCAGAGACTGGGAGTGAATCAGAGACAGAGAGAGAGTCAGAGACTGAGAGAGAATCAGAGAGAGACAGAATGAGAGAGAGAGAGAGAATCAGAGACTGAGAGAGAATCAGAGACTGGGAGAAAATCAGAAACTGAGAGACAATCAGAGACAGAGAGAATCAGAGACTATGAGAGAATCAGAGAGAGAGAGAATGAGAGAGAGAGAGAGAGAATCAGAGACTGAGAGAGAATCAGAGACTGGGAGAGAATCAGAGCGACTGAGAGAGAATCAAAGAGACTGAGAGAGAATCAGAGACTGGGAGAAAATCAGAAACTGAGAGACAATCAGAGACAGAGAGAATCAGAGACTATGAGAGAATCAGAGAGAGAGAGAATGAGAGAGAGAGAGAGAGAATCAGAGACTGAGAGAGAATCAGAGACTGGGAGAGAATCAGAGCGACTGAGAGAATCAGAGACAGAGAGACAATCAGAGAAACTTAGAGAGAATAAGAGATATAAAGAATCAGAGAGACTGAGACTGCATCAGAGAGACTGAGAGAATCAGAGACAGAGAGACAATCAGAGAGACTGAGAGAGAATAAGAGAAAGAATCAGAGACTGAGAGATAATCAGAGACTGAGAGAATCAGAGAGAGAGAGAGAGAGAATCAGAGACTGAGAGAGAATCAGAGAGACTGAGAGAGAATCAGAGAGACTGAGATAGAATCAGAGACTGAGAGAGAATCAGAGAGAGAGAGAGAGAGAGAATCAGAGACTGAGAGAGAATCAGAGAGACTGAGAGAGAATCAGAGACTGAGAGAAAATCAAAAACTGAGAGACAATCAGAGACTGAGAGAGAATCAGAGAGACTGAGAGAGAATAAGAGACTGAGAGAAAATCAGAGACTGGGAGAGAATCAGAGCGACTGAGAGAATCAGAGACAGAGAGACAATCAGAGAAACTTAGAGAGAATAAGAGATATAAAGAATCAGAGAGACTGAGACTGCATCAGAGAGACTGAGAGAATCAGAGACAGAGAGACAATCAGAGAGACTGAGAGAGAATAAGAGAAAGAATCAGAGACTGAGAGATAATCAGAGACTGAGAGAATCAGAGAGAGAGAGAGAGAGAATCAGAGACTGAGAGAGAATCAGAGAGACTGAGAGAGAATCAGAGAGACTGAGATAGAATCAGAGACTGAGAGAGAATCAGAGAGAGAGAGAGAGAGAGAATCAGAGACTGAGAGAGAATCAGAGAGACTGAGAGAGAATCAGAGACTGAGAGAAAATCAAAAACTGAGAGACAATCAGAGACTGAGAGAGAATCAGAGAGACTGAGAGAGAATAAGAGACTGAGAGAAAATCAGAGACTGAGAGAGAATCAGAGACTGAGAGAAAATCAAAAACTGAGAGACAATCAGAGAGAGAATCAGAGACTGAGAGAGAATCAGAGACTGAGAGAAAATCAGAGACTGAGAGCGAATCAGAGACTGAGAGAAAATCAAAAACTGAGAGACAATCAGAGACTGAGAGAGAATCAGAGAGACTGAGAGAGAATGAGAGACTGAGAGAGAATCAGAGAGAGAGAGAGAGAGAGAGAATCAGAGACTGAGAGAGAATCAGAGAGACTGAGAGAGAATAAGAGAAAGAATCAGAGACTGAGAGATAATCAGAGACTTAGAGAGAATCAGAGAGAGAGAGAGAGAATCAGAGACTGAAAGAGAATCAGAGAGAGAGAGAGAATCAGAGAGAGAGAGAGACAATCAGAGAAACTGAGAGAGAATAAGAGTTATAAAGAATCAGAGAGACTGAGACTGAATCAGAGAGACTGAGAGAATCAGAGACAGAGAGACAATCAGAGAGACTGAGAGAGAATAAGAGAAAGACTCAGAGACTGAGAGATAATCCGAGAATTAGAGAGAATCAGAGAGACTGAGAATCAGAGACTGAGAGAGAATCAGAGAGAGAGAGAGAGAGAGAATCAGAGACTGAGAGAGAATCAGAGAGACTGAGAGAGAATCAGAGACTGAGAGAAAATCAAAAACTGAGAGACAATCAGAGACTGAGAGAGAATCAGAGAGACTGAGAGAGAATGAGAGACTGAGAGAGAATCAGAGAGAGAGAGAGAGAGAGAATCAGAGACTGAGAGAGAATCAGAGAGACTGAGAGAGAATGAGCGACTGAGAGAGAATCAGTGACTGAGAGAAAATCAGAGACTATGAGAGAATGAAAGAGAGAGAGAGAGAGAGAATGAGAGACTGAGAGAGAATCAGAGACTGATAGAGAATAAGATAGAGAGAGAATCAGAGACTTAGAGGGAATGAGAGACAGAGAGAGAGAATCAGAAAGACTGAGACAGAATCAGAGACTGAGAGAGAATCAGAGAGAGAGAATCAAAGACTGAGAAAGAATCAGAGACTGAGAGAGAATCAGAGACTGAGAGAGAATCAGAGAGAGAGAGAATCAGAGACTGAGAGAAAATCAGAGAGACTGAGAGAATCAGAGAAACTGAGAGAGAATAAGAGTTATAAAGAATCAGAGAGACTGAGACTGAATCAGAGAGACTGAGAGAATCAGAGACTGAGAGAGAATAAGAGTTATAAAGAATCAGAGAGACTGAGACTGAATCAGAGAGACTGAGAGAATCAGAGACAGAGAGACAATCAGAGAGACTGAGAGAGAATAAGAGAAAGACTCAGAGACTGAGAGATAATCAGAGACTTAGAGAGAATCAGAGAGACTGAGAGAGAATAAGAGAAAGAATCAGAGACTGAGCGATAATCAGAGACTGAGAGAGAATCAGAGAGAGAGAGAGAGAGAGAATCAGAGACTGAGAGAGAATCAGAGAGACTGAGAGAGAATCATAGACTGAGAGAGAATCAGAGAGAGAGAGAGAGAGAATCAGAGACTGAGAGAGAATCAGAGAGACTGAGAGAGAATGAGAGACTGAGAGAGAATCAGAGAGAGAGAGAGAGAGAGAGAATCAGAAAGGATGAGAGAGAATCAGAGACTGAGAGAGAATCAGAGAGAGAGAGAGAGAGAGAATCAGAGACTGAGAGAGAATCAGAGAGACTGAGAGAGAATCAGAGACTGAGAGAAAATCAAAAACTGAGAGACAATCAGAGACTGAGAGAGAATCAGAGAGACTGAGAGAGAATGAGAGACTGAGAGAGAATCAGAGAGAGAGAGAGAGAGAGACAGACAATCAGAGACTGAGAGAGAATCAGAGAGACTGAGAGAGAATAAGAGAAAGAATCAGAGACTGAGAGATAATCAGAGACTTAGAGAGAATCAGAGAGACTGAGAATCAGAGACTGAAAGAGAATCAAAGAGAGAGAGAGAGAGAGAATCAGAGACGGAGAGAGAATCAGAGAGACTGAGAGAGAATCAGAGACTGAGAGAAAATCAAAAACTGAGAGACAATCAGAGACTGAGAGAGAATGAGAGACAGAGAGAATCAGAGAGAGAGAGAGAGAGAGAGAATCAGAGACTGAGAGAGAATCAGAGAGACTGAGAGAGAATGAGCGACTGAGAGAGAATCAGTGACTGAAAGAAAATCAGAGACTGTGAGAGAATGAAAGAGAGAGAGAGAGAGAGAGAACGAGAGACTGAGAGAGAATCAGAGACTGATAGAGAATAAGATAGAGAGAGAATCAGAGACTTAGAGGGAATGAGAGAGAGAGAGAGAGAATCAGAAAGACTGAGACAGAATCAGAGATTGAGAGAGAATCAGAGAGAGAGAATCAAAGACTGAGAAAGAATCAGAGACTGAGAGAGAATCAGAGACTGAGAGAGAATCAGAGACTGAGAGAGAATCAGAGAGAGAGAGAATTAGAGACTGAGAGAAAATCAGAGAGACTGAGAGAATCAGAGACAGAGAGAAAATCTGAGAAACTGCGAGAGAATAAGGGATAGAATTATTCAGAAACTGAGAGAGGTTCAGAGAGACTGAGAGAGAGTCAGAGACTGAGAGAGAATCAGAGAGAGGGAGAGAATCAGAGACTGAGAGAGAACCAGTGACTGAGAGAGAATCAGAGAGACTGAGAGAGAATCAAAGAGACTGAGAGAGAATCAGAGACTGGGAGAAAATCAGAAACTGAGAGACAATCAGAGACAGAGAGAATCAGAGACTATGAGAGAATCAGAGAGAGAGAGAATGAGAGAGAGAGAGAGAGAATCAGAGACTGAGAGAGAATCAGAGACTGGGAGAGAATCAGAGAGACTGAGAGAATCAGAGAGAGAGAGACAATCAGAGAAACTGAGAGAGAATAAGAGTTATAAAGAATCAGAGAGACTGAGACTGAATCAGAGAGACTGAGAGAATCAGAGACAGAGAGACAATCAGAGAGACTGAGAGAGAATAAGAGAAAGACTCAGAGACTGAGGGATAATCAGAGACTTAGTGAGAATCAGAGAGACTGAGAGAGAATAAGAGAAAGAATCAGAGACTGAGAGATAATCAGAGAATTAGAGAGAATCAGAAAGACTGAGAATCAGAGACTGAGAGAGAATCAGAGAGAGAGAGAGAGAGAAAATCAGAGACTGAGAGAGAATCAGAGAGACAGAGAGAGAATCAGAGACTGAGAGAAAATCAAAAACTGAGAGACAATCAGAGACTGAGAGAGAATCAGAGAGACTGAGAGAGAATGAGAGACTGAGAGAGAATCAGAGAGAGAGAGAGAGAGAGAGAATCAGAGACTGAGAGAGAATCAGAGACACTGAGAGAGAATGAGCGACTGAGAGAGAATCAGTGACTGAGAGAAAATCAGAGACTGTGAGAGAATGAAAGAGAGAGAGAGAGAGAGAGAGAATGAGAGACTGAGAGAGAATCAGAGACTGATAGAGAATAAGATAGAGAGAGAATCAGAGACTTAGAGAGAATGAGAGAGAGAGAGAGAGAATCAGAAAGACTGAGACAGAATCAGAGACTGAGAGAGAATCAGAGAGAGAGAATCAAAGACTGAGAAAGAATCAGAGACTGAGAGAGAATCAGAGACTGAGAGAGAATCAGAGACTGAGAGAGAATCAGAGAGAGAGAGAATCAGAGACTGAGAGAAAATCAGAGAGACTGAGAGAATCAGAGAAACTGAGAGAGAATAAGAGTTATAAAGAATCAGAGAGACTGAGACTGAATCAGAGAGACTGAGAGAATCAGAGACAGAGAGACAATCAGAGAGACTGAGAGAGAATAAGAGAAAGACTCAGAGACTGAGAGATAATCAGAGACTTAGAGAGAATCAGAGAGACTGAGAGAGAATAAGAGAAAGAATCAGAGACTGAGAGATAATCAGAGACTGAGAGAGAATCAGAGAGAGAGAGAGAGAGAATCAGAGACTGAGAGAGAATCAGAGAGACTGAGAGAGAATCATAGACTGAGAGAGAATCAGAGAGAGAGAATCAAAGACTGAGAAAGAATCAGAGACTGAGAGAGAATCAGAGTCTGAGAGAGAATCAGAGAGAGAGAGAGAGAGAGAATCAGAGACTGAGAGAGAATCAGAGAGACTGAGAGAGAATCATAGACTGAGAGAGAATCAGTGACTGGGAGAATCAGAGACCGAGAGAGAATCAGAGAGAGACAGAATGAGAGAGAGAGAGAGAATCAGAGACTGAGAGAGAATCAGAGACTGGGAAAGAATCAGAGAGACTGATAGAATCAGAGACAGAGAGACAATCAGAGAAATTGAGAGAGGATCAGAGAGAGTGAGAGAGAGTCAGAGACTGATAGAGAATCAGAGAGAGAGAGAGAGAATCAGAGACTGAGAGAGAATCAGTGACTGAGAGAGAATCAGAGAGACTGAGAGAGAATCAGAGACTGAGAGAGAATCAGAGACTGGGAGAATCAGAGACCGAGAGAGAATCAGAGAGAGACAGAATGAGAGAGAGAGAGAGAATCAGAGACTGAGAGAGAATCAGAGACTGGGAAAGAATCAGAGAGACTGATAGAATCAGAGACAGAGAGACAATCAGAGAAATTGAGAGAGAATAAGAGATATAAAGAATCAGAGAGACTGAGCCTGAATCAGAGAGACTGAGAGAATCAGAGACAGAGAGACAATCAGAGAGGCTGAGAGAGAATAAGAGAAAGAATCAGAGACGGAGAGATAATCAGAGATTTAGAGAGAATCAGAGAGACTGAGAGAGAATCAGAGACTGAGAGAGAATTAGAGAGAGAGAGAGATGAATCAGAGACTGAGAGAGAATCAGAGAGACTGAGAGAGAATCAGAGACTGAGAGAGAATCAGAGACTGAGAGAGAATCAGAGACGGAGAGAATCAGAGACAGAGAGACAATCAGAGAAACTGAGAGAGAATAAGAGATATAAAGAATCAGAGAGACTGAGACTGAATCAGAGAGACTGAGAGAATCAGAGACAGAGAGACAATCAGAGAGGCTGAGAGAGAATAAGAGAAAGAATCAGAGACGGAGAGATAATCAGAGACTTAGAGAGAATCAGAGAGACTGAGAATCAGAGACTGAGAGAGAATCAGAGAGAGAGAGAGAGAGAGAATCAGAGACTGAGAGAGAATCAGAGACTGAGAGAGAATCAGAGACTGAGAGAAAATCAAAAACTGAGAGACAATCAGAGACTGAGAGAGAATCAGAGAGACTGAGAGAGAATGAGAGACTGAGAGAGAATCAGAGAGAGAGAGAGAGAGAGAGAATCAGAGACTGAGAGAGAATCAGAGAGACTGAGAGAGAATAAGAGAAAGACTCAGAGACTGAGAGATAATCAGAGACTTAGAGAGAATCAGAGAGTCTGAGAGAGAATAAGAGAAAGAATCAGAGACTGAGAGATAATCAGAGACTGAGAGAGAATCAGAGAGAGAGAGAGAGAGAGAATCAGAGACTGAGAGAGAATCAGAGAGACTGAGAGAGAATCATAGACTGAGAGAGAATCAGAGAGAGAGAGAGAGAGAATCAGAGACTGAGAGAGAATCAGAGAAACTGAGAGAGAATGAGAGACTGAGAGAGAATCAGAGAGAGAGAGAGAGAATCAGAAAGGATGAGAGAGAATCAGAGACTGAGAGAAAATCAGAGACAGAGAGAATCAGAGAGAGAGAGAATCAGAGACTGAGAGAGAATCAGAGAGACTGAGAGAGAATTAGTGACTGAGAGAAAATCAGAGACTGTGAGAGAATGAAAGAGAGAGAGAGAGAGAGAATGAGAGACTGAGAGAGAATCAGAGACTGATAGAGAATAAGATAGAGAGAGAATCAGAGACTTAGAGAGAATGAGAGAGAGAGAGAGAGAATCAGAAAGACTGAGACAGAATCAGAGACTGAGAGAGAATCAGAGAGAGAGAATCAAAGACTGAGAAAGTATCAGAGACTGAGAGAGAATCAGAGACTGAGAGAGAATCAGAGACTGAGAGAGAATCAGAGAGAGAGAGAATCAGAGACTGAGAGAATATCAGAGAGACTGAGAGAATCAGAGAAACTCAGAGAGAATAAGAGTTATAAAGAATCAGAGAGACTGAGACTGAATCAGAGAGACTGAGAGAATCAGAGACAGAGAGACAATCAGAGAGACTGAGAGAGAATAAGAGAAAGACTCAGAGACTGAGAGATAATCAGAGACTTAGAGAGAATCAGAGAGACTGAGAGAGAATAAGAGAAAGAATCAGAGACTGAGAGATAATCAGAGACTGAGAGAGAATCAGAGAGAGAGAGAGAATCAGAGACTGAGAGAGAATCAGAGAGACTGAGAGAGAATCATAGACTGAGAGAGAATCAGAGAGAGAGAGAGAGAGAATCAGAGACTGAGAGAGAATCAGAGAGACTGAGAGAGAATGAGAGACTGAGAGAGAATCAGAGAGAGAGAGAGAGAATCAGAAAGGATGAGAGAGAATCAGAGACTGAGAGAAAATCAGAGACAGAGAGAATCAGAGAGAGAGAGAATCAGAGACTGAGAGAGAATCAGAGAGACTGAGAGAGAATTAGTGACTGAGAGAAAATCAGAGACTCTGAGAGAATGAAAGAGAGAGAGAGAGAGAGAGAGAATGAGAGACTGAGAGAGAATCAGAGACTGAGAGAAAATCAGAAATTGGGAGACAATCAGAGACAGAGAGAATCAGAGACTGTGAGAGAAAGAGAGAGAGCGAGACAATGAGAGACTGAGTGAGAATCAGAGACTGTGAGAAAATCGGAAACTGAGAGACAATCAGAGACTGAGAGAGAATCAGAAACTGAGAGAGAATAGAGAGAGACTGAGAGAGAATCAGAGAGACCTAGAAAGAATCAGAGAGACTGAGAGAGAATGAGAGAGAAAGCGAATCACAAACTGAGAATCAGGGAGAGTGAAAATCAGGGAGACTAAAAGAGAATCAAAGAGAGTGAGAGAATCAGAGACAGAGAGAGAATCAAAGACAGAGAGAGAATCGGAGAGTGAGAGACAGTCAGAGAGACAGAGCGAGAATCAGAGACTGGGAGTGAATCAGAGACTGAGAGAGAATCAGAGACTGTGAGAGAATGAGAGAGAGGGATAGAGAGAATGAGAGACTGAGAGTGAATCAGAGAGAGAGAGATAGAGTATAAGAAAGGCTGAGAGAGAATCAGAGACTGAGAGAGAATAAGAGAGAGAGAGAATCAGAGACTTAGAGAGAATCAGAGAGAGAGATATATAATCAGAAAGACTGAGGGAGAATCAGAGAGACTGAGAGAGTATCAGCGTGACTGAGAGAGAATCAAGGAGAGAGATAATCAGAGAGAGCATCAAAGACAGAGAAAGAATCAGAGACTGAGAGAGAATCAGAGAGAGTGCGAGGGGAATAACGGATAGAACGATTTAGAAACTGAGAGAGGATCAGAGAGATTGAGAGAGAGTCAGAGACTGATAGAGAATCAGAGAGAGAGAGAGAGAATCAGAGACTGAGAGAGAATCAGTGACTGAGAGAGAATCAGAGACACTGAGAGAGAATCAGAGACTGAGAGAGAATCAGAGACTGGGAGAATCAGAGACCGAGAGAGAATCAGAGAGAGACAGAATGAGAGAGAGAGAGAGAATCAGAGAGAGAGAATCAAAGACTGAGAAAGAATCAGAGACTGAGAGAGAATCATAGACTGAGAGAGAATCAGAGAGAGAGAGAGAGAGAATCAGAGACTGAGAGAGAATCAGAGAGACTGAGAGAGAATCAGAGACTGAGAGAGAATCAGAGAGAGAGAGAGAGAATCAGAAAGGATGAGAGAGAATCAGAGACTGAGAGAAAATCAGAGACAGAGAGAATCAGAGAGAGAGAGAATCAGAGACTGAGAGAGAATCAGAGAGACTGAGAGAGAATTAGTGACTGAGAGAAAATCAGAGACTGTGAGAGAATGAAAGAGAGAGAGAGAGAGAGAGAGAATGAGAGACTGAGAGAGAATCAGAGACTGAGAGAAAATCAGAAATTGGGAGACAATCAGAGACAGAGAGAATCAGAGACTGTGAGAGAAAGAGAGAGAGCGAGACAATGAGAGACTGAGTGAGAATCAGAGACTGTGAGAAAATCGGAAACTGAGAGACAATCAGAGACTGAGAGAATCAGAAACTGAGAGAGAATAGAGAGAGACTGAGAGAGAATCAGAGAGACCTAGAAAGAATCAGAGAGACTGAGAGAGAATGAGAGAGAAAGCGAATCACAAACTGAGAATCAGGGAGAGTGAAAATCAGGGAGACTAAAAGAGAATCAAAGAGAGTGAGAGAATCAGAGACAGAGAGAGAATCAAAGACAGAGAGAGAATCGGAGAGTGAGAGACAGTCAGAGAGACAGAGCGAGAATCAGAGACTGGGAGTGAATCAGAGACTGAGAGAGAATCAGAGAATGTGAGAGAATGAGAGAGAGGGATAGAGAGAATGAGAGACTGAGAGTGAATCAGAGAGAGAGAGATAGAGTATAAGAAAGGCTGAGAGAGAATCAGAGACTGAGAGAGAATAAGAGAGAGAGAGAATCAGAGACTTAGAGAGAATCAGAGAGAGAGATATATAATCAGAAAGACTGAGGGAGAATCAGAGAGACTGAGAGAGTATCAGCGTGACTGAGAGAGAATCAAGGAGAGAGATAATCAGAGAGACCATCAAAGACAGAGAAAGAATCAGAGACTGAGAGAGAATCAGAGAGAGTGCGAGGGGAATAACGGATAGAACGATTTAGAAACTGAGAGAGGATCAGAGAGAGTGAGAGAGAGTCAGAGACTGATAGAGAATCAGAGAGAGAGAGAGAGAATCAGAGACTGAGAGAGAATCAGTGACTGAGAGAGAATCAGAGAGACTGAGAGAGAATCAGAGACTGAGAGAGAATCAGAGACTGGGAGAATCAGAGACCGAGAGAGAATCAGAGAGAGACAGAATGAGAGAGAGAGAGAGAATCAGAGACTGAGAGAGAATCAGAGACTGGGAAAGAATCAGAGAGACTGATAGAATCAGAGACAGAGAGACAATCAGAGAAATTGAGAGAGAATAAGAGATATAAAGAATCAGAGAGACTGAGCCTGAATCAGAGAGACTGAGAGAATCAGAGACAGAGAGACAATCAGAGAGGCTGAGAGAGAATAAGAGAAAGAATCAGAGACGGAGAGATAATCAGAGACTTAGAGAGAATCAGAGAGACTGAGAGAGAATCAGAGACTGAGAGAGAATTAGAGAGAGAGAGAGATGAATCAGAGACTGAGAGAGAATCAGAGAGACTGAGAGAGAATCAGAGACTGAGAGAGAATCAGAGACTGAGAGAGAATCAGAGACGGAGAGAATCAGAGACAGAGAGACAATCAGAGAAACTGAGAGAGAATAAGAGATATAAAGAATCAGAGAGACTGAGACTGAATCAGAGAGACTGAGAGAATCAGAGACAGAGAGACAATCAGAGAGGCTGAGAGAGAATAAGAGAAAGAATCAGAGACGGAGAGATAATCAGAGACTTAGAGAGAATCAGAGAGACTGAGAATCAGAGACTGAGAGAGAATCAGAGAGAGAGAGAGAGAGAGAATCAGAGACTGAGAGAGAATCAGAGAGACTGAGAGAGAATCAGAGACTGAGAGAAAATCAAAAACTGAGAGACAATCAGAGACTGAGAGAGAATCAGAGAGACTGAGAGAGAATGAGAGACTGAGAGAGAATCAGAGAGAGAGAGAGAGAGAGAGAATCAGAGACTGAGAGAGAATCAGAGAGACTGAGTGAGAATGAGCGACTGAGAGAAAATCAGTGACTGAGAGAAAATCAGAGACTGTGAGAGAATGAAAGAGAGAGAGAGAGAGAGAGAATGAGAGACTGAGAGAGAATCAGAGACTGATAGAGAATAAGATAGAGAGAGAATCAGAGACTTAGAGGGAATGAGAGAGAGAGAGAGAGAATCAGAAAGACTGAGACAGAATCAGAGACTGAGAGAGAATCAGAGAGAGAGAATCAAAGACTGAGAAAGAATCAGAGACTGAGAGAGAATCAGAGACTGAGAGAGAATCAGAGAGACTGAGAGAATCAGAGAAACTGAGAGAGAATAAGAGTTATAAAGAATCAGAGAGACTGAGACTGAATCAGAGAGACTGAGAGAATCAGAGACAGAGAGACAATCAGAGAGACTGAGAGAGAATAAGAGAAAGACTCAGAGACTGAGAGATAATCAGAGACTTAGAGAGAATCAGAGAGACTGAGAGAGAATAAGAGAAAGAATCAGAGACTGAGAGATAATCAGAGACTGAGAGAGAATCAGAGAGAGAGAGAGAGAGAGAATCAGAGACTGAGAGAGAATCAGAGAGACTGAGAGAGAATCATAGACTGAGAGAGAATCAGAGAGAGAGAGAGAGAGAATCAGAGACTGAGAGAGAATCAGAGAAACTGAGAGAGAATGAGAGACTGAGAGAGAATCAGAGAGAGAGAGAGAGAATCAGAAAGGATGAGAGAGAATCAGAGACTGAGAGAAAATCAGAGACAGAGAGAATCAGAGAGAGAGAGAATCAGAGACTGAGAGAGAATCAGAGAGACTGAGAGAGAATTAGTGACTGAGAGAAAATCAGAGACTGTGAGAGAATGAAAGAGAGAGAGAGAGAATGAGAGACTGAGAGAGAATCAGAGACTGAGAGAAAATCAGAAATTGGGAGACAATCAGAGACAGAGAGAATCAGAGACTGTGAGAGAAAGAGAGAGAGCGAGACAATGAGAGACTGAGTGAGAATCAGAGACTGTGAGAAAATCGGAAACTGAGAGACAATCAGAGACTGAGAGAGAATCAGAAACTGAGAGAGAATAGAGAGAGACTGAGAGAGAATCAGAGAGACCTAGAAAGAATCAGAGAGACTGAGAGAGAATGAGAGAGAAAGCGAATCACAAACTGAGAATCAGGGAGAGTGAAAATCAGGGAGACTAAAAGAGAATCAAAGAGAGTGAGAGAATCAGAGACAGAGAGAGAATCAAAGACAGAGAGAGAATCGGAGAGTGAGAGACAGTCAGAGAGACAGAGCGAGAATCAGAGACTGGGAGTGAATCAGAGACTGAGAGAGAATCAGAGAATGTGAGAGAATGAGAGAGAGGGATAGAGAGAATGAGAGACTGAGAGTGAATCAGAGAGAGAGAGATAGAGTATCAGAAAGGCTGAGAGAGAATCAGAGACTGAGAGAGAATAAGAGAGAGAGAGAATCAGAGACTTAGAGAGAATCAGAGAGAGAGAGATATAATCAGAAAGACTGAGGGAGAATCAGAGAGACTGAGAGAGAATCAAGGAGAGAGATAATCAGAGAGAGCATCAAAGACAGAGAAAGAATCAGAGACTGAGAGAGAATCAGAGAGAGTGCGAGGGGAATAACGGATAGAACGATTTAGAAACTGAGAGAGGATCAGAGAGAGTGAGAGAGAGTCAGAGACTGAAAGAGAATCAGAGAGAGAGAGAGAATCAGAGACTGAGAGAGAATCAGTGACTGAGAGAGAATCAGAGAGACTGAGAGAGAATCAGAGACTGAGAGAGAATCAGAGACTGGGAGAATCAGAGACCGAGAGAGAATCAGAGAGAGACAGAATGAGAGAGAGAGAGAGAATCAGAGACTGAGAGAGAATCAGAGACTGGGAGAGAATCAGAGAGACTGATAGAATCAGAGACAGAGAGACAATCAGAGAAATTGAGAGAGAATAAGAGATATAAAGAATCAGAGAGACTGAGCCTGAATCAGAGAGACTGAGAGAATCAGAGACAGAGAGACAATCAGAGAGGCTGAGAGAGAATAAGAGAAAGAATCAGAGACGGAGAGATAATCAGAGACTTAGAGAGAATCAGAGAGACTGAGAGAGAATCAGAGACTGAGAGAGAATTAGAGAGAGAGAGAGATGAATCAGAGACTGAGAGAGAATCAGAGAGACTGAGAGAGAATCAGAGACTGAGAGAGAATCAGAGACTGAGAGAGAATCAGAGACGGAGAGAATCAGAGACAGAGAGACAATCAGAGAAACTGAGAGAGAATAAGAGATATAAAGAATCAGAGAGACTGAGACTGAATCAGAGAGACTGAGAGAATCAGAGACAGAGAGACAATCAGAGAGGCTGAGAGAGAATAAGAGAAAGAATCAGAGACGGAGAGAGAATCAGAGACTTAGAGAGAATCAGAGAGACTGAGAGACAATCAGAGACAGAGAGAATCAGAGACTGTGATAGAATGAGAGACTGAGCAAGAATCAGAGACTGGGAGAAAATCAGAAACTGAGAGACAATCAGAGACTGAGAGAGTATCAGAGACTGAAAGTGAATCAGAGAGATTGAGAGAGAATCAGAGAGAATCAGAGAGACTGAGAGAGAATGAGAGAGACTGAGAGAGAATGAGAGAGAGAGAGAATGAGAGAGAAAGCGAATCAGAAACTGAGAATCAGGGAGAGAGAAAATCAGGGAGACTAAAAGAGAATCAAAGAGAGTGAGAGAAAATCATAGACAGAGAGATAATCAAAGACAGAGAGAGAATCGGAGAGTGAGAGACAATCAGAGAGACAGAGAGAGAATCAGAGACTGGGAGTGAATCAGAGACAGAGAGAGAGTCAGAGACTGAGAGAGAATCAGAGACTGAGAGAATCAGAGACAGAGAGACAATCAGAGAAACTGAGAGAGAATAAGTGACAGATCGAATCAGAGACCGAAAGAGAATCAGAGAGAGACAGAATGAGAGAGAGAGAGAGAATCAGAGACTGAGAGAGAATCAGAGACTGGGAGAGAATCAGAGAGAGTGAGAGAATCAGAGACAGAGAGACAATCAGAGAGACTGAGAGAGAATAAGAGAAAGACTCAGAGACTGAGAGATAATCAGAGACTTAGAGAGAATCAGAGAGACTGAGAGAGAATAAGAGAAAGAATCAGAGACTGAGAGATAATCAGAGACTGAGAGAGAATCAGAGAGAGAGAGAGAGAGAGAGAATCAGAGACTGAGAGAGAATCAGAGAGACTGAGAGAGAATCATAGACTGAGAGAGAATCAGAGAGAGAGAGAGAGAGAATCAGAGACTGAGAGAGAATCAGAGAGACTGAGAGAGAATGAGAGACTGAGAGAGAATCAGAGAGAGAGAGAGAGAATCAGAAAGGATGAGAGAGAATCAGAGACTGAGAGAAAATCAGAGACAGAGAGAATCAGAGAGAGAGAGAATCAGAGACTGAGAGAGAATCAGAGAGACTGAGAGAGAATTAGTGACTGAGAGAAAATCAGAGACTGTGAGAGAATGAAAGAGAGAGAGAGAGAGAGAGAATGAGAGACTGAGAGAGAATCAGAGACTGAGAGAAAATCAGAAATTGGGAGACAATCAGAGACAGAGAGAATCAGAGACTGTGAGAGAAAGAGAGAGACACTGAGAGAGAATGAGCGACTGAGAGAGAATCAGTGACTGAGAGAAAATCAGAGACTGTGAGAGAATGAAAGAGAGAGAGAGAGAGAGAGAATGAGAGACTGAGAGAGAATCAGAGACTGATAGAGAATAAGATAGAGAAAGAATCAGAGACGGAGAGAGAATCAGAGACTTAGAGAGAATCAGAGAGACTGAGAGACAATCAGAGACAGAGAGAATCAGAGACTGTGATAGAATGAGAGACTGAGCAAGAATCAGAGACTGGGAGAAAATCAGAAACTGAGAGACAATCAGAGACTGAGAGAGTATCAGAGACTGAAAGTGAATCAGAGAGATTGAGAGAGAATCAGAGAGACTGAGAGAGAATGAGAGAGACTGAGAGAGAATGAGAGAGAGAGAGAATGAGAGAGAAAGCGAATCAGAAACTGAGAATCAGGGAGAGAGAAAATCAGGGAGACTAAAAGAGAATCAAAGAGAGTGAGAGAAAATCATAGACAGAGAGATAATCAAAGACAGAGAGAGAATCGGAGAGTGAGAGACAATCAGAGAGACAGAGAGAGAATCAGAGACTGGGAGTGAATCAGAGACAGAGAGAGAGTCAGAGACTGAGAGAGAATCAGAGACTGAGAGAATCAGAGACAGAGAGACAATCAGAGAAACTGAGAGAGAATAAGTGACAGACCGAATCAGAGACCGAAAGAGAATCAGAGAGAGACAGAATGAGAGAGAGAGAGAGAATCAGAGACTGAGAGAGAATCAGAGACTGGGAGAGAATCAGAGAGAGTGAGAGAATCAGAGACAGAGAGACAATCAGAGAGACTGAGAGAGAATAAGAGAAAGACTCAGAGACTGAGAGATAATCAGAGACTTAGAGAGAATCAGAGAGACTGAGAGAGAATAAGAGAAAGAATCAGAGACTGAGAGATAATCAGAGACTGAGAGAGAATCAGAGAGAGAGAGAGAGAGAGAGAATCAGAGACTGAGAGAGAATCAGAGAGACTGAGAGAGAATCATAGACTGAGAGAGAATCAGAGAGAGAGAGAGAGAGAATCAGAGACTGAGAGAGAATCAGAGAGACTGAGAGAGAATGAGAGACTGAGAGAGAATCAGAGAGAGAGAGAGAGAATCAGAAAGGATGAGAGAGAATCAGAGACTGAGAGAAAATCAGAGACAGAGAGAATCAGAGAGAGAGAGAATCAGAGACTGAGAGAGAATCAGAGAGACTGAGAGAGAATTAGTGACTGAGAGAAAATCAGAGACTGTGAGAGAATGAAAGAGAGAGAGAGAGAGAGAGAATGAGAGACTGAGAGAGAATCAGAGACTGAGAGAAAATCAGAAATTGGGAGACAATCAGAGACAGAGAGAATCAGAGACTGTGAGAGAAAGAGAGAGAGCGAGACAATGAGAGACTGAGTGAGAATCAGAGACTGTGAGAAAATCGGAAACTGAGAGACAATCAGAGACTGAGAGAGAATCAGAAACTGAGAGAGAATAGAGAGAGACTGAGAGAGAATCAGAGAGACCTAGAAAGAATCAGAGAGACTGAGAGAGAATGAGAGAGAAAGCGAATCACAAACTGAGAATCAGGGAGAGTGAAAATCAGGGAGACTAAAAGAGAATCAAAGAGAGTGAGAGAATCAGAGACAGAGGGAGAATCAAAGACAGAGAGAGAATCGGAGAGTGAGAGACAGTCAGAGAGACAGAGCGAGAATCAGAGAATGTGAGAGAATGAGAGAGAGGGATAGAGAGAATGAGAGACTGAGAGTGAATCAGAGAGAGAGAGATAGAGTATCAGAAAGGCTGAGAGAGAATCAGAGACTGAGAGAGAATAAGAGAGAGAGAGAATCAGAGACTTAGAGAGAATCAGAGAGAGAGAGATATAATCAGAAAGACTGAGGGAGAATCAGAGAGACTGAGAGAGTATCAGCGTGACTGAGAGAGAATCAAGGAGAGAGATAATCAGAGAGAGCATCAAAGACAGAGAAAGAATCAGAGACTGAGAGAGAATCAGAGAGAGTGCGAGGGGAATAACGGATAGAACGATTTAGAAACTGAGAGAGGATCAGAGAGAGTGAGAGAGAGTCAGAGACTGAAAGAGAATCAGAGAGAGAGAGAGAATCAGAGACTGAGAGAGAATCAGTGACTGAGAGAGAATCAGAGAGACTGAGAGAGAATCAGAGACTGAGAGAGAATCAGAGACTGGGAGAATCAGAGACCGAGAGAGAATCAGAGAGAGACAGAATGAGAGAGAGAGAGAGAATCAGAGACTGAGAGAGAATCAGAGACTGGGAGAGAATCAGAGAGACTGATAGAATCAGAGACAGAGAGACAATCAGAGAAATTGAGAGAGAATAAGAGAAAGACTCAGAGACTGAGAGATAATCAGAGACTTAGAGAGAATCAGAGAGACTGAGAGAGAATAAGAGAAAGAATCAGAGACTGAGAGATAATCAGAGACTGAGAGAGAATCATAGACTGAGAGAGAATCAGAGAGAGAGAATCAAAGACTGAGAAAGAATCAGAGAGACTGAGAGAGAATAAGAGAAAGAATCAGAGACTGAGAGATAATCAGAGACTGAGAGAGAATCAGAGAGAGAGAGAGAGAGAATCAGAGACTGAGAGAGAATCAGAGAGACTGAGAGAGAATCATAGACTGAGAGAGAATCAGAGAGAGAGAATCAAAGACTGAGAAAGAATCAGAGACTGAGAGAGAATCAGAGACTGAGAGAGAATCAGAGAGAGAGAGAGAGAGAGAATCAGAGACTGAGAGAGAATCAGAGAGACTGAGAGAGAATCATAGACTGAGAGAGAATCAGAGAGAGAGAGAGAGAGAATCAGAGACTGAGAGAGAATCAGAGAGACTGAGAGAGAATGAGAGACTGAGAGAGAATCAGAGAGAGAGAGAGAGAATCAGAAAGGAAGAGAGAGAATCAGAGACTGAGAGAAAATCAGAGACAGAGAGAATCAGAGAGAGAGAGAATCAGAGACTGAGAGAGAATCAGAGAAACTGAGAGAGAATTAGTGACTGAGAGAAAATCAGAGACTGTGAGAGAATGAAAGAGAGAGAGAGAGAGAGAGAGAATGAGAGACTGAGAGAGAATCAGAGACTGAGAGAAAATCAGAAATTGGGAGACAATCAGAGACAGAGAGAATCAGAGACTGTGAGAGAAAGAGAGAGAGCGAGACAATGAGAGACTGAGTGAGAATCAGAGACTGTGAGAAAATCGGAAACTGAGAGACAATCAGAGACTGAGAGAGAATCAGAAACTGAGAGAGAATAGAGAGAGACTGAGAGAGAATCAGAGAGACCTAGAAAGAATCAGAGAGACTGAGAGAGAATGAGAGAGAAAGCGAATCACAAACTGAGAATCAGGGAGAGTGAAAATCAGGGAGACTAAAAGAGAATCAAAGAGAGTGAGAGAATCAGAGACAGAGAGAGAATCAAAGACAGAGAGAGAATCGGAGAGTGAGAGACAGTCAGAGAGACAGAGCGAGAATCAGAGACTGGGAGTGAATCAGAGACTGAGAGAGAATCAGAGAATGTGAGAGAATGAGAGAGAGGGATAGAGAGAATGAGAGACTGAGAGTGAATCAGAGAGAGAGAGATAGAGTATAAGAAAGACTGAGAGAGAATCAGAGACTGAGAGAGAATAAGAGAGAGAGAGAATCAGAGACTTAGAGAGAATCAGAGAGAGAGATATATAATCAGAAAGACTGAGGGAGAATCAGAGAGACTGAGAGAGTATCAGCGTGACTGAGAGAGAATCAAGGAGAGAGATAATCAGAGAGAGCATCAAAGACAGAGAAAGAATCAGAGACTGAGAGAGAATCAGAGAGAGTGCGAGGGGAATAACGGATAGAACGATTTAGAAACTGAGAGAGGATCAGAGAGAGTGAGAGAGAGTCAGAGACTGATAGAGAATCAGAGAGAGAGAGAGAATCAGAGACTGAGAGAGAATCAGTGACTGAGAGAGAATCAGAGAGACTGAGAGAGAATCAGAGACTGAGAGAGAATCAGAGACTGGGAGAATCAGAGACCGAGAGAGAATCAGAGAGAGACAGAATGAGAGAGAGAGAGAGAATCAGAGACTGAGAGAGAATCAGAGACTGGGAGAGAATCAGAGAGACTGATAGAATCAGAGACAGAGAGACAATCAGAGAAATTGAGAGAGAATAAGAGATATAAAGAATCAGAGAGACTGAGCCTGAATCAGAGAGACTGAGAGAATCAGAGACAGAGAGACAATCAGAGAGGCTGAGAGAGAATAAGAGAAAGAATCAGAGACGGAGAGATAATCAGAGACTTAGAGAGAATCAGAGAGACTGAGAGAGAATCAGAGACTGAGAGAGAATTAGAGAGAGAGAGAGATGAATCAGAGACTGAGAGAGAATCAGAGAGACTGAGAGAGAATCAGAGACTGAGAGAGAATCAGAGACTGAGAGAGAATCAGAGACGGAGAGAATCAGAGACAGAGAGACAATCAGAGAAACTGAGAGAGAATAAGAGATATAAAGAATCAGAGAGACTGAGCCTGAATCAGAGAGACTGAGAGAATCAGAGACAGAGAGACAATCAGAGAGGCTGAGAGAGAATAAGAGAAAGAATCAGAGACGGAAAAATAATCAGAGATTTAGAGAGAATCAGAGAGACTGAGAGAGAATCAGAGACTGAGAGAGAATTAGAGAGAGAGAGAGATGAATCAGAGACTGAGAGAGAATCAGAGAGACTGAGAGAGAATCAGAGACTGAGAGAGAATCAGAGACTGAGAGAGAATCAGAGATGGAGAGAATCAGAGACAGAGAGACAATCAGAGAAACTGAGAGAGAATAAGAGATATAAAGAATCAGAGAGACTGAGACTGAATCAGAGAGACTGAGAGAATCAGAGACAGAGACAATCAGAGAGGCTGAGAGAGAATAAGAGAAAGAATCAGAGACGGAGAGATAATCAGAGACTTAGAGAGAATCAGAGAGACTGAGAATCAGAGACTGAGAGAGAATCAGAGAGAGAGAGAGAGAGAGAATCAGAGACTGAGAGAGAATCAGAGAGACTGAGAGAGAATCAGAGACTGAGAGAAAATCAAAAACTGAGAGACAATCAGAGACTGAGAGAGAATCAGAGAGACTGAGAGAGAATGAGAGACTGAGAGAGAATCAGAGAGAGAGAGAGAGAGAGAGAATCAGAGACTGAGAGAGAATCAGAGAGACTGAGAGAGAATGAGCGACTGAGAGAGAATCAGTGACTGAGAGAAAATCAGAGACTGTGAGAGAATGAAAGAGAGAGAGAGAGAGAGAGAGAATGAGAGACTGAGAGAGAATCAGAGACTGATAGAGAATAAGATAGAGAGAGAATCAGAGACTTAGAGGGAATGAGAGAGAGAGAGAGAGAATCAGAAAGACTGAGACATAATCAGAGACTGAGAGAGAATCAGAGAGAGAGAATCAAAGACTGAGAAAGAAGCAGAGACTGATAGAGAATCAGAGACTGAGAGAGAATCAGAAAGACTGAGAGAATCAGAGAAACTGAGAGAGAATAAGAGTTATAAAGAATCAGAGAGACTGAGACTGAATCAGAGAGACTGAGAGAATCAGAGACAGAGAGACAATCAGAGAGACTGAGAGAGAATAAGAGAAAGACTCAGAGACTGAGAGATAATCAGAGACTTAGAGAGAATCAGAGAGACTGAGAGAGAATAAGAGAAAGAATCAGAGACTGAGAGATAATCAGAGACTGAGAGAGAATCAGAGAGAGAGAGAGAGAGAGAATCAGAGACTGAGAGAGAATCAGAGAGACTGAGAGAGAATCATAGACTGAGAGAGAATCAGAGAGAGAGAGAGAGAGAATCAGAGACTGAGAGAGAATCAGAGAAACTGAGAGAGAATGAGAGACTGAGAGAGAATCAGAGAGAGAGAGAGAGAATCAGAAAGGATGAGAGAGAATCAGAGACTGAGAGAAAATCAGAGACAGAGAGAATCAGAGAGAGAGAGAATCAGAGACTGAGAGAGAATCAGAGAGACTGAGAGAGAATTAGTGACTGAGAGAAAATCAGAGACTGTGAGAGAATGAAAGAGAGAGAGAGAGAGAGAGAATGAGAGACTGAGAGAGAATCAGAGACTGAGAGAAAATCAGAAATTGGGAGACAATCAGAGACAGAGAGAATCAGAGACTGTGAGAGAAAGAGAGAGAGCGAGACAATGAGAGACTGAGTGAGAATCAGAGACTGTGAGAAAATCGGAAACTGAGAGACAATCAGAGACTGAGAGAGAATCAGAAACTGAGAGAGAATAGAGAGAGACTGAGAGAGAATCAGAGAGACCTAGAAAGAATCAGAGAGACTGAGAGAGAATGAGAGAGAAAGCGAATCACAAACTGAGAATCAGGGAGAGTGAAAATCAGGGAGACTAAAAGAGAATCAAAGAGAGTGAGAGAATCAGAGACAGAGAGAGAATCAAAGACAGAGAGAGAATCGGAGAGTGAGAGACAGTCAGAGAGACAGAGCGAGAATCAGAGACTGGGAGTGAATCAGAGACTGAGAGAGAATCAGAGAATGTGAGAGAATGAGAGAGAGGGATAGAGAGAATGAGAGACTGAGAGTGAATCAGAGAGAGAGAGATAGAGTATCAGAAAGGCTGAGAGAGAATCAGAGACTGAGAGAGAATAAGAGAGAGAGAGAATCAGAGACTTAGAGAGAATCAGAGAGAGAGAGATATAATCAGAAAGACTGAGGGAGAATCAGAGAGACTGAGAGAGTATCAGCGTGACTGAGAGAGAATCAAGGAGAGAGATAATCAGAGAGAGCATCAAAGACAGAGAAAGAATCAGAGACTGAGAGAGAATCAGAGAGAGTGCGAGGGGAATAACGGATAGAACGATTTAGAAACTGAGAGAGGATCAGAGAGAGTGAGAGAGAGTCAGAGACTGAAAGAGAATCAGAGAGAGAGAGAGAATCAGAGACTGAGAGAGAATCAGTGACTGAGAGAGAATCAGAGAGACTGAGAGAGAATCAGAGACTGAGAGAGAATCAGAGACTGGGAGAATCAGAGACCGAGAGAGAATCAGAGAGAGACAGAATGAGAGAGAGAGAGAGAATCAGAGACTGAGAGAGAATCAGAGACTGGGAGAGAATCAGAGAGACTGATAGAATCAGAGACAGAGAGACAATCAGAGAAATTGAGAGAGAATAAGAGATATAAAGAATCAGAGAGACTGAGCCTGAATCAGAGAGACTGAGAGAATCAGAGACAGAGAGACAATCAGAGAGGCTGAGAGAGAATAAGAGAAAGAATCAGAGACGGAGAGATAATCAGAGATTTAGAGAGAATCAGAGAGACTGAGAGAGAATCAGAGACTGAGAGAGAATTAGAGAGAGAGAGAGATGAATCAGAGACTGAGAGAGAATCAGAGAGACTGAGAGAGAATCAGAGACTGAGAGAGAATCAGAGACTGAGAGAGAATCAGAGACGGAGAGAATCAGAGACAGAGAGACAATCAGAGAAACTGAGAGAGAATAAGAGATATAAAGAATCAGAGAGACTGAGACTGAATCAGAGAGACTGAGAGAATCAGAGACAGAGAGACAATCAGAGAGGCTGAGAGAGAATAAGAGAAAGAATCAGAGACGGAGAGAGAATCAGAGACTTAGAGAGAATCAGAGAGACTGAGAGACAATCAGAGACAGAGAGAATCAGAGACTGTGATAGAATGAGAGACTGAGCAAGAATCAGAGACTGGGAGAAAATCAGAAACTGAGAGACAATCAGAGACTGAGAGAGTATCAGAGACTGAAAGTGAATCAGAGAGATTGAGAGAGAATCAGAGAGACTGAGAGAGAATGAGAGAGACTGAGAGAGAATGAGAGAAAGAGAGAATGAGAGAGAAAGCGAATCAGAAACTGAGAATCAGGGAGAGAGAAAATCAGGGAGACTAAAAGAGAATCAAAGAGAGTGAGAGAAAATCATAGAGAGAGATAATCAAAGACAGAGAGAGAATCGGAGAGTGAGAGACAATCAGAGAGACAGAGAGAAAATCAGAGACTGGGAGTGAATCAGAGACAGAGAGAGAGTCAGAGACTGAGAGAGAATCAGAGACTGAGAGAATCAGAGACAGAGAGACAATCAGAGAAACTGAGAGAGAATAAGTGACAGACCGAATCAGAGACCGAAAGAGAATCAGAGAGAGACAGAATGAGAGAGAGAGAGAGAATCAGAGACTGAGAGAGAATCAGAGACTGGGAGAGAATCAGAGAGACTGAGAGAATCAGAGACAGAGAGACAATCAGAGAGACTGAGAGAGAATAAGAGAAAGACTCAGAGACTGAGAGATAATCAGAGACTTAGAGAGAATCAGAGAGACTGAGAGAGAATAAGAGAAAGAATCAGAGACTGAGAGATAATCAGAGACTGAGAGAGAATCAGAGAGAGAGAGAGAGAGAGAATCAGAGACTGAGAGAGAATCAGAGAGACTGAGAGAGAATCATAGACTGAGAGAGAATCAGAGAGAGAGAGAGAGAGAATCAGAGACTGAGAGAGAATCAGAGAGACTGAGAGAGAATGAGAGACTGAGAGAGAATCAGAGAGAGAGAGAGAGAATCAGAAAGGATGAGAGAGAATCAGAGACTGAGAGAAAATCAGAGACAGAGAGAATCAGAGAGAGAGAGAATCAGAGACTGAGAGAGAATCAGAGAGACTGAGAGAGAATTAGTGACTGAGAGAAAATCAGAGACTGTGAGAGAATGAAAGAGAGAGAGAGAGAGAGAGAATGAGAGACTGAGAGAGAATCAGAGACTGAGAGAAAATCAGAAATTGGGAGACAATCAGAGACAGAGAGAATCAGAGACTGTGAGAGAAAGAGAGAGAGCGAGACAATGAGAGACTGAGTGAGAATCAGAGACTGTGAGAAAATCGGAAACTGAGAGACAATCAGAGACTGAGAGAGAATCAGAAACTGAGAGAGAATAGAGAGAGACTGAGAGAGAATCAGAGAGACCTAGAAAGAATCAGAGAGACTGAGAGAGAATGAGAGAGAAAGCGAATCACAAACTGAGAATCAGGGAGAGTGAAAATCAGGGAGACTAAAAGAGAATCAAAGAGAGTGAGAGAATCAGAGACAGAGGGAGAATCAAAGACAGAGAGAGAATCGGAGAGTGAGAGACAGTCAGAGAGACAGAGCGAGAATCAGAGAATGTGAGAGAATGAGAGAGAGGGATAGAGAGAATGAGAGACTGAGAGTGAATCAGAGAGAGAGAGATAGAGTATCAGAAAGGCTGAGAGAGAATCAGAGACTGAGAGAGAATAAGAGAGAGAGAGAATCAGAGACTTAGAGAGAATCAGAGAGAGAGAGATATAATCAGAAAGACTGAGGGAGAATCAGAGAGACTGAGAGAGTATCAGCGTGACTGAGAGAGAATCAAGGAGAGAGATAATCAGAGAGAGCATCAAAGACAGAGAAAGAATCAGAGACTGAGAGAGAATCAGAGAGAGTGCGAGGGGAATAACGGATAGAACGATTTAGAAACTGAGAGAGGATCAGAGAGAGTGAGAGAGAGTCAGAGACTGAAAGAGAATCAGAGAGAGAGAGAGAATCAGAGACTGAGAGAGAATCAGTGACTGAGAGAGAATCAGAGAGACTGAGAGAAAATCAGAGACTGTGAGAGAATGTGAGAGAATGAGCGAGAGAGAGAGAGAGAGAGAATGAGAGACTGAGAGAGAATCAGAGAAACTGAGAGAGAATCAGAGACTGTGAGAGAATGAGAGAGATTGAGAGAGAATCAGAGAGACTGAGAGAGAATCAGAGAGAGAGAGAATGAGAGAGAAAGCGAATCAGAAACTGAGAATCAGGGAGAGAGAAAATCAGGGAGACTAAAAGAGATTCGAAGAGAGTGAGAGAATCATAGACAGAGAGATAATCAAAGACAGAGAGAGAATCGGAGAGTGAGAGACAATCAGAGAGACAGAGAGAGAATCAGAGACAGAGAGAATCAGAGACGAAGAGAGAATCAGAGACGAAGAGAGAATCAGAGAGACTGAGAGAGAATCAGAGAGAGAGAGAGAATGAGAGACTGTGAGAGAATGAAAGAGAGAGATAGAGAGAGAGAGAATGAGAGACTGAGAGAGAATCAGAGACTGAGAGAAAATCAGAAACTGAGTGACAATCAGAGACAGAGAGAATCAGAGACTGTGAGAGAAAGAGAGAGACACTGAGAGAGAATGAGCGACTGAGAGAGAATCAGTGACTGAGAGAAAATCAGAGACTGTGAGAGAATGAAAGAGAGAGAGAGAGAGAGAGAATGAGAGACTGAGAGAGAATCAGAGACTGATAGAGAATAAGATAGAGAAAGAATCAGAGACGGAGAGAGAATCAGAGAGAGAGAGAGATGAATCAGAGACTGAGAGAGAATCAGAGAGACTGAGAGAGAATCAGAGACTGAGAGAGAATCAGAGACTGAGAGAGAATCAGAGATGGAGAGAATCAGAGACAGAGAGACAATCAGAGAAACTGAGAGAGAATAAGAGATATAAAGAATCAGAGAGACTGAGACTGAATCAGAGAGACTGAGAGAATCAGAGACAGAGACAATCAGAGAGGTTGAGAGAGAATAAGAGAAAGAATCAGAGACGGAGAGATAATCAGAGACTTAGAGAGAATCAGAGAGACTGAGAATCAGAGACTGAGAGAGAATCAGAGAGAGAGAGAGAGAGAGAATCAGAGACTGAGAGAGAATCAGAGAGACTGAGAGAGAATCAGAGACTGAGAGAAAATCAAAAACTGAGAGACAATCAGAGACTGAGAGAGAATCAGAGAGACTGAGAGAGAATGAGAGACTGAGAGAGAATCAGAGAGAGAGAGAGAGAGAGAGAATCAGAGACTGAGAGAGAATCAGAGAGACTGAGAGAGAATGAGCGACTGAGAGAGAATCAGTGACTGAGAGAAAATCAGAGACTGTGAGAGAATGAAAGAGAGAGAGAGAGAGAGAGAGAATGAGAGACTGAGAGAGAATCAGAGACTGATAGAGAATAAGATAGAGAGAGAATCAGAGACTTAGAGGGAATGAGAGAGAGAGAGAGAGAATCAGAAAGACTGAGACATAATCAGAGACTGAGAGAGAATCAGAGAGAGAGAATCAAAGACTGAGAAAGAAGCAGAGACTGATAGAGAATCAGAGACTGAGAGAGAATCAGAAAGACTGAGAGAATCAGAGAAACTGAGAGAGAATAAGAGTTATAAAGAATCAGAGAGACTGAGACTGAATCAGAGAGACTGAGAGAATCAGAGACAGAGAGACAATCAGAGAGACTGAGAGAGAATAAGAGAAAGACTCAGAGACTGAGAGATAATCAGAGACTTAGAGAGAATCAGAGAGACTGAGAGAGAATAAGAGAAAGAATCAGAGACTGAGAGATAATCAGAGACTGAGAGAGAATCAGAGAGAGAGAGAGAGAGAGAATCAGAGACTGAGAGAGAATCAGAGAGACTGAGAGAGAATCATAGACTGAGAGAGAATCAGAGAGAGAGAGAGAGAGAATCAGAGACTGAGAGAGAATCAGAGAAACTGAGAGAGAATGAGAGACTGAGAGAGAATCAGAGAGAGAGAGAGAGAATCAGAAAGGATGAGAGAGAATCAGAGACTGAGAGAAAATCAGAGACAGAGAGAATCAGAGAGAGAGAGAATCAGAGACTGAGAGAGAATCAGAGAGACTGAGAGAGAATTAGTGACTGAGAGAAAATCAGAGACTGTGAGAGAATGAAAGAGAGAGAGAGAGAGAGAGAATGAGAGACTGAGAGAGAATCAGAGACTGAGAGAAAATCAGAAATTGGGAGACAATCAGAGACAGAGAGAATCAGAGACTGTGAGAGAAAGAGAGAGAGCGAGACAATGAGAGACTGAGTGAGAATCAGAGACTGTGAGAAAATCGGAAACTGAGAGACAATCAGAGACTGAGAGAGAATCAGAAACTGAGAGAGAATAGAGAGAGACTGAGAGAGAATCAGAGAGACCTAGAAAGAATCAGAGAGACTGAGAGAGAATGAGAGAGAAAGCGAATCACAAACTGAGAATCAGGGAGAGTGAAAATCAGGGAGACTAAAAGAGAATCAAAGAGAGTGAGAGAATCAGAGACAGAGAGAGAATCAAAGACAGAGAGAGAATCGGAGAGTGAGAGACAGTCAGAGAGACAGAGCGAGAATCAGAGACTGGGAGTGAATCAGAGACTGAGAGAGAATCAGAGAATGTGAGAGAATGAGAGAGAGGGATAGAGAGAATGAGAGACTGAGAGTGAATCAGAGAGAGAGAGATAGAGTATCAGAAAGGCTGAGAGAGAATCAGAGACTGAGAGAGAATAAGAGAGAGAGAGAATCAGAGACTTAGAGAGAATCAGAGAGAGAGAGATATAATCAGAAAGACTGAGGGAGAATCAGAGAGACTGAGAGAGTATCAGCGTGACTGAGAGAGAATCAAGGAGAGAGATAATCAGAGAGAGCATCAAAGACAGAGAAAGAATCAGAGACTGAGAGAGAATCAGAGAGAGTGCGAGGGGAATAACGGATAGAACGATTTAGAAACTGAGAGAGGATCAGAGAGAGTGAGAGAGAGTCAGAGACTGAAAGAGAATCAGAGAGAGAGAGAGAATCAGAGACTGAGAGAGAATCAGTGACTGAGAGAGAATCAGAGAGACTGAGAGAGAATCAGAGACTGAGAGAGAATCAGAGACTGGGAGAATCAGAGACCGAGAGAGAATCAGAGAGAGACAGAATGAGAGAGAGAGAGAGAATCAGAGACTGAGAGAGAATCAGAGACTGGGAGAGAATCAGAGAGACTGATAGAATCAGAGACAGAGAGACAATCAGAGAAATTGAGAGAGAATAAGAGATATAAAGAATCAGAGAGACTGAGCCTGAATCAGAGAGACTGAGAGAATCAGAGACAGAGAGACAATCAGAGAGGCTGAGAGAGAATAAGAGAAAGAATCAGAGACGGAGAGATAATCAGAGATTTAGAGAGAATCAGAGAGACTGAGAGAGAATCAGAGACTGAGAGAGAATTAGAGAGAGAGAGAGATGAATCAGAGACTGAGAGAGAATCAGAGAGACTGAGAGAGAATCAGAGACTGAGAGAGAATCAGAGACTGAGAGAGAATCAGAGACGGAGAGAATCAGAGACAGAGAGACAATCAGAGAAACTGAGAGAGAATAAGAGATATAAAGAATCAGAGAGACTGAGACTGAATCAGAGAGACTGAGAGAATCAGAGACAGAGAGACAATCAGAGAGGCTGAGAGAGAATAAGAGAAAGAATCAGAGACGGAGAGAGAATCAGAGACTTAGAGAGAATCAGAGAGACTGAGAGACAATCAGAGACAGAGAGAATCAGAGACTGTGATAGAATGAGAGACTGAGCAAGAATCAGAGACTGGGAGAAAATCAGAAACTGAGAGACAATCAGAGACTGAGAGAGTATCAGAGACTGAAAGTGAATCAGAGAGATTGAGAGAGAATCAGAGAGACTGAGAGAGAATGAGAGAGACTGAGAGAGAATGAGAGAAAGAGAGAATGAGAGAGAAAGCGAATCAGAAACTGAGAATCAGGGAGAGAGAAAATCAGGGAGACTAAAAGAGAATCAAAGAGAGTGAGAGAAAATCATAGAGAGAGATAATCAAAGACAGAGAGAGAATCGGAGAGTGAGAGACAATCAGAGAGACAGAGAGAAAATCAGAGACTGGGAGTGAATCAGAGACAGAGAGAGAGTCAGAGACTGAGAGAGAATCAGAGACTGAGAGAATCAGAGACAGAGAGACAATCAGAGAAACTGAGAGAGAATAAGTGACAGACCGAATCAGAGACCGAAAGAGAATCAGAGAGAGACAGAATGAGAGAGAGAGAGAGAATCAGAGACTGAGAGAGAATCAGAGACTGGGAGAGAATCAGAGAGACTGAGAGAATCAGAGACAGAGAGACAATCAGAGAGACTGAGAGAGAATAAGAGAAAGACTCAGAGACTGAGAGATAATCAGAGACTTAGAGAGAATCAGAGAGACTGAGAGAGAATAAGAGAAAGAATCAGAGACTGAGAGATAATCAGAGACTGAGAGAGAATCAGAGAGAGAGAGAGAGAGAGAATCAGAGACTGAGAGAGAATCAGAGAGACTGAGAGAGAATCATAGACTGAGAGAGAATCAGAGAGAGAGAGAGAGAGAATCAGAGACTGAGAGAGAATCAGAGAGACTGAGAGAGAATGAGAGACTGAGAGAGAATCAGAGAGAGAGAGAGAGAATCAGAAAGGATGAGAGAGAATCAGAGACTGAGAGAAAATCAGAGACAGAGAGAATCAGAGAGAGAGAGAATCAGAGACTGAGAGAGAATCAGAGAGACTGAGAGAGAATTAGTGACTGAGAGAAAATCAGAGACTGTGAGAGAATGAAAGAGAGAGAGAGAGAGAGAGAATGAGAGACTGAGAGAGAATCAGAGACTGAGAGAAAATCAGAAATTGGGAGACAATCAGAGACAGAGAGAATCAGAGACTGTGAGAGAAAGAGAGAGAGCGAGACAATGAGAGACTGAGTGAGAATCAGAGACTGTGAGAAAATCGGAAACTGAGAGACAATCAGAGACTGAGAGAGAATCAGAAACTGAGAGAGAATAGAGAGAGACTGAGAGAGAATCAGAGAGACCTAGAAAGAATCAGAGAGACTGAGAGAGAATGAGAGAGAAAGCGAATCACAAACTGAGAATCAGGGAGAGTGAAAATCAGGGAGACTAAAAGAGAATCAAAGAGAGTGAGAGAATCAGAGACAGAGGGAGAATCAAAGACAGAGAGAGAATCGGAGAGTGAGAGACAGTCAGAGAGACAGAGCGAGAATCAGAGAATGTGAGAGAATGAGAGAGAGGGATAGAGAGAATGAGAGACTGAGAGTGAATCAGAGAGAGAGAGATAGAGTATCAGAAAGGCTGAGAGAGAATCAGAGACTGAGAGAGAATAAGAGAGAGAGAGAATCAGAGACTTAGAGAGAATCAGAGAGAGAGAGATATAATCAGAAAGACTGAGGGAGAATCAGAGAGACTGAGAGAGTATCAGCGTGACTGAGAGAGAATCAAGGAGAGAGATAATCAGAGAGAGCATCAAAGACAGAGAAAGAATCAGAGACTGAGAGAGAATCAGAGAGAGTGCGAGGGGAATAACGGATAGAACGATTTAGAAACTGAGAGAGGATCAGAGAGAGTGAGAGAGAGTCAGAGACTGAAAGAGAATCAGAGAGAGAGAGAGAATCAGAGACTGAGAGAGAATCAGTGACTGAGAGAGAATCAGAGAGACTGAGAGAGAATCAGAGACTGAGAGAGAATCAGAGACTGGGAGAATCAGAGACCGAGAGAGAATCAGAGAGAGACAGAATGAGAGAGAGAGAGAGAATCAGAGACTGAGAGAGAATCAGAGACTGGGAAAGAATCAGAGAGACTGATAGAATCAGAGACAGAGAGACAATCAGAGAAATTGAGAGAGAATAAGAGATATAAAGAATCAGAGAGACTGAGCCTGAATCAGAGAGACTGAGAGAATCAGAGACAGAGAGACAATCAGAGAGGCTGAGAGAGAATAAGAGAAAGAATCAGAGACGGAGAGATAATCAGAGACTTAGAGAGAATCAGAGAGACTGAGAGAGAATCAGAGACTGAGAGAGAATTAGAGAGAGAGAGAGATGAATCAGAGACTGAGAGAGAATCAGAGAGACTGAGAGAGAATCAGAGACTGAGAGAGAATCAGAGACTGAGAGAGAATCAGAGACGGAGAGAATCAGAGACAGAGAGACAATCAGAGAAACTGAGAGAGAATAAGAGATATAAAGAATCAGAGAGACTGAGACTGAATCAGAGAGACTGAGAGAATCAGAGACAGAGAGACAATCAGAGAGGCTGAGAGAGAATAAGAGAAAGAATCAGAGACTGAGAGATAATCAGAGACTGAGAGAGAATCAGAGAGAGAGAGAGAGAGAGAGAATCAGAGACTGAGAGAGAATCAGAGAGACTGAGAGAGAATCATAGACTGAGAGAGAATCAGAGAGAGAGAGAGAGAGAATCAGAGACTGAGAGAGAATCAGAGAGACTGAGAGAGAATGAGAGACTGAGAGAGAATCAGAGAGAGAGAGAGAGAATCAGAAAGGATGAGAGAGAATCAGAGACTGAGAGAAAATCAGAGACAGAGAGAATCAGAGAGAGAGAGAATCAGAGACTGAGAGAGAATCAGAGAGACTGAGAGAGAATTAGTGACTGAGAGAAAATCAGAGACTGTGAGAGAATGAAAGAGAGAGAGAGAGAGAGAGAGAATGAGAGACTGAGAGAGAATCAGAGACTGAGAGAAAATCAGAAATTGGGAGACAATCAGAGACAGAGAGAATCAGAGACTGTGAGAGAAAGAGAGAGAGCGAGACGATGAGAGACTGAGTGAGAATCAGAGACTGTGAGAAAATCGGAAACTGAGAGACAATCAGAGACTGAGAGAGAATCAGAAACTGAGAGAGAATAGAGAGAGACTGAGAGAGAATCAGAGAGACCTAGAAAGACTCAGAGAGACTGAGAGAGAATGAGAGAGAAAGCGAATCACAAACTGAGAATCAGGGAGAGTGAAAATCAGGGAGACTAAAAGAGAATCAAAGAGAGTGAGAGAATCAGAGACAGAGAGAGAATCAAAGACAGAGAGAGAATCGGAGAGTGAGAGACAGTCAGAGAGACAGAGCGAGAATCAGAGACTGGGAGTGAATCAGAGACTGAGAGAGAATCAGAGAATGTGAGAGAATGAGAGAGAGGGATAGAGAGAATGAGAGACTGAGAGTGAATCAGAGAGAGAGAGATAGAGTATCAGAAAGGCTGAGAGAGAATCAGAGACTGAGAGAGAATAAGAGAGAGAGAGAATCAGAGACTTAGAGAGAATCAGAGAGAGAGAGATATAATCAGAAAGACTGAGGGAGAATCAGAGAGACTGAGAGAGTATCAGCGTGACTGAGAGAGAATCAAGGAGAGAGATAATCAGAGAGAGCATCAAAGACAGAGAAAGAATCAGAGACTGAGAGAGAATCAGAGAGAGTGCGAGGGGAATAACGGATAGAACGATTTAGAAACTGAGAGAGGATCAGAGAGAGTGAGAGAGAGTCAGAGACTGAAAGAGAATCAGAGAGAGAGAGAGAATCAGAGACTGAGAGAGAATCAGTGACTGAGAGAGAATCAGAGAGACTGAGAGAGAATCAGAGACTGAGAGAGAATCAGAGACTGGGAGAATCAGAGACCGAGAGAGAATCAGAGAGAGACAGAATGAGAGAGAGAGAGAGAATCAGAGACTGAGAGAGAATCAGAGACTGGGAGAGAATCAGAGAGACTGATAGAATCAGAGACAGAGAGACAATCAGAGAAATTGAGAGAGAATAAGAGATATAAAGAATCAGAGAGACTGAGCCTGAATCAGAGAGACTGAGAGAATCAGAGACAGAGAGACAATCAGAGAGGCTGAGAGAGAATAAGAGAAAGAATCAGAGACGGAGAGATAATCAGAGACTTAGAGAGAATCAGAGAGACTGAGAGAGAATCAGAGACTGAGAGAGAATTAGAGAGAGAGATGAATCAGAGACTGAGAGAGAATCAGAGAGACTGAGAGAGAATCAGAGACTGAGAGAGAATCAGAGACTGAGAGAGAATCAGAGACGGAGAGAATCAGAGACACAGAGACAATCAGAGAAACTGAGAGAGAATAAGAGATATAAAGAATCAGAGAGACTGAGACTGAATCAGAGAGACTGAGAGAATCAGAGACAGAGAGACAATCAGAGAGGCTGAGAGAGAATAAGAGAAAGAATCAGAGACTGAGAGAGAATCAGAGACTGAGAGAGAATCAGAGAGAGAGAGCGAGAGAATCAGAGACTGAGAAAGAATCAGAGACTGAGAGAGAATCAGAGACAGAGAGAATCAGAGAGAGAGAGAATCAGAGACTGAGAGAGAATCAGAGAGACTGAGAGAGAATGAGAGACTGAGAGAGAATCAGAGAGAGAGAGAGAGAGAGAGAGAATCAGAGAGACTGAGAGAGAATCAGAGATTGTGAGAGAAAGAGAGAGAGGGACAGAGAAACAGAGAAACTGAGAGAAAATCAGAGACTGTGAGAGAATGAGCGAGAGAGAGAGGGAGAGAGAATGAGAGACTGAGAGAGAATCAGAGACTGAGAGAGAATCAGAGAGTGAGAATCAGAGACTGAGAAAGAATCAGAAACTGAGAGACAATCAGAGACTGAGAGAGTATCAGAGACTGAAAGAGAATCAGAGAGATTGAGAGAGAATCAGAGAGACTGAGAGAGAATGAGAGAGACTGAGAGAGAATGAGAGAGAGAGAGAATGAGAGAGAAAACGAATCAGAAACTAAGAATCAGGGAGAGAGAAAATCAGGGAGACTAAAAGAGAATCAAAGAGAGTGAGAGAAAATCATAGACAGATAGATAATCAAAGACAAAGAGAGAATCGGAGAGTGAGAGACAATCAGAGAGACAGAGAGAGAATCAGAGACTGGGAGTGAATCAGAGACAGAGATTGAGTCAGAGACTGAGAGAGAATCAGAGACTGAGAGAGAATCAGAGAGAGAGAGAGAGAGAATCAGAGACTCAGAAAGAATCAGAGACTGAGAGAGAATCAGAGACTGAGAGAGAATCAGAGAGAGAGAGAATCAGAGACTGAGAGAGAATCAGAGAGACTGAGAGAGAATGAGAGACTGAGAGAGAATCAGAGACTGAGAGAGAATCAGAGAGAGAGGGACAGAGAAACAGAGAAACTGAGAGAAAATCAGAGACTGTGAGAGAATGAGCGAGAGAGAGAGGGAGAGAGAATGAGAGACTGAGAGAGAATCAGAGACTGAGAGAGAATCAGAGAGTGAGAATCAGAGACTGAGAAAGAATCAGAGACTGAGAGAGAATCAGAGACTGAGAGATAATCAGAGAGACTGAGAGAGAATGAGCGACTGAGAGAGAATCAGTGACTGAGAGAAAATCAGAGACTGTGAGAGAATGAAAGAGAGAGAGAGAGAGAGAATAAGAGACTGAGAGAGAATCAGAGACTGAGAGAAAATCAGAAACTGAGAGACAATCAGAGACAGAGAGAATCAGAGACTGTGAGAGACAGAGAGAGAGCGAGACAATGAGAGACTGAGCGAGAATCAGAGAGACTGAGAGAGAATCAGAGACTGTGAGAGAAAGAGAGAGAGGTCGGAGAAACAGAGAAACTGAGAGAAAATCAGAGACTGTGAGAGAATGAGCGAGTGAGAGAGAGAGAGAGAGAGAGAGAGAGAGAGAGAATGAGAGACTGAGAGAGAATGAGAGACTGAGAGAAAATCAGAAACTGAGAGACAATCAGAGACAGAGAGAATCAGAGACTGTGATAGAATGAGAGACTGAGCAAGAATCAGAGACTGGGAGAAAATCAGAAACTGAGAGACAATCAGAGACTGAGAGAGTATCAGAGACTGAAAGAGAATCAGAGAGATTGAGAGAGAATCAGAGAGACTGAGAGAGAATGAGAGAGACTGAGAGAGAATGAGAGAGAGAGAGAATGAGAGAGAAAACGAATCAGAAACTGAGAATCAGGGAGCGATAAAATCAGGGAGACTAAAAGAGAATCAGAGAGAGTGAGAGAAAATCATAGACAGAGAGATAATCAAAGACAAAGAGAGAATCGGAGAGTGAGAGACAATCAGAGAGACAGAGAGAGAATGGGAGACTGGGAGTGAATCAGAGACAGAGAGAGAGTCAGAGACTGAGAGAGAATCAGAGACTGAGAGAGAATCAGAGAGAGAGAGAGAGAGAATCAGAGACTGAGAAAGAATCAGAGACTGAGAGAGAATCAGAGACTGAGAGAGAATCAGAGAGAGAGAGAATCAGAGACTGAGAGAGAATGAAAGAGAGAGAGAGAGAGAGAGAATCAGAGAGACTGAGAGAGAATCAGAGAATGTGAGAGAAAGAGAGAGAGGGACAGAGAAACAGAGAAACTGAGAGAAAATCAGAGACTGTGAGAGAATGAGCAAGAGAGAGAGGGAGAGAGAATGAGAGACTGAGAGAGAATCAGAGACTGAGAGAGAATCAGAGAGTGAGAATCAGAGACTGAGAAAGAATCAGAGACTGAGAGAGAATCAGAGACTGAGAGATAATCAGAGAGACTGAGAGAGAATGAGCGACTGAGAGAGAATCAGTGACTGAGAGAAAATCAGAGACTGTGAGAGAATGAAAGAGAGAGAGAGAGAGAGAATGAGAGACTGAGAGAGAATCAGAGACTGAGAGAAAATCAGAAATTGAGAGACAATCAGAGACAGAGAGAATCAGAGACTGTGAGAGACAGAGAGAGAGCGAGACAATGAGAGACTGAGCGAGAATCAGAGAGACTGAGAAAGAATCAGAGAGACTGAGAGAGAATGAGAGAGAGAGAGAATGAGAGAGAAAGCAAATCAGAAACTGAGAATCAGGGAGAGTGAAAATCAGGGAGACAAAAAGAGAATCAAAGCGAGTGAGAGAATCAGAGACAGAGAGAGAATCAAAGACAGAGAGAGAATCGGAGAGTGAGAGACAATCAGAGAGACAGAGAGAGAATCAGAGACTGGGAGTGAATCAGAGACAGAGAGAGAGTCAGAGACTGAGAGAGAATCAGAGAGAGACAGAATGAGAGAGAGAGAGAATCAGAGACTGAGAGAGAATCAGAGACTGGGAGAAAATCAGAGCGACTGAGAGAATCAGAGACAGAGAGACAATCAGAGAAACTTAGAGAGAATAAGAGATATAAAGAATCAGAGAGACTGAGACTGCATCAGAAGAACTGAGAGAATCAGAGACAGAGAGACAATCAGAGAGACTGAGAGAGAATAAGAGAAAGAATCAGAGACTGAGAGATAATCAGAGACTTAGAGAGAATCAGAGAGACTGAGAATCAGAGACTGAGAGAGAATCAGAGAGAGAGAGAGAGAGAGAATCAGAGACTGAGAGAGAATCAGAGAGACAGAGAGAGAATCAGAGACTGAGAGAAAATCAGAGAGAGAGAGAGAGAGAATCAGAAAGGCTGAGAGAGAATCAGAGACTGAGAGAGAATCGGAGAGAGAGAATCAGAGACTGAGAAAGAATCAGAGACTGAGAGAGAATCAGAGACTGAGAGAGAATCAGAGATATAAAGAATCAGAGAGACTGAGACTGAATCAGAGAGACTGAGAGAATCAGAGACAGACAACCATAGCAACTGAGAGCGAATAATGGATAGAACGACTCAGAAACTGAGAGAGAATCAGAGAGACTGAGAGAGAAGCAGAGAGACTGAGAGAGAATCAGAGAGAGAAAGAATCAGAGACAGAGAGAATGAGAGAGAGACAGAATGAGAGAAAATCAGAACGTGAGAGAGGTTCAGAGAGACTGAGAGAAAATCAGAAACTGAGAGACAATCAGAGACTGAGAGAGAATGAGAGACTGTGAGAGAATGAGAGAGAGAGAGAGAATGAGAGACTGAGAGAGAATCAGAGACTGAGAGAAAATCAGAAACTGAGAGAGAATCAGAGAGACTGAGAGAATCAGAGACTGAGAGAGAATCTGAGAGACTAAGAGAGAATGAGAGAGAGAGAGAGAATGAGAGAGAGAGCGAATCAGAAACTGAGAATCAGGGAGAGAGAAAATCAGGGAGACTAAAAGAGATTCGAAGAGAGTGAGAGAATCATAGACAGAGAGAGAATCGGAGAGTGAGAGACAATCAGAGAGACAGAGAGAGAATCAGAGACTGGGAGTGAATCAGAGACCGAGAGAGAGTCAGAGACTGAGAGAGAATCAGAGACTGAGAGAATCAGAGACAGAGAGAATCAGAGAGAGAGAGAATCAGAGAGACTGAGAGAGAATGAGAGACTGAGAGAGAATCAGAGACTGAGAGAGAATGAAAGAGAGAGAGAGAGAGAGAGAGAGAGAATCAGAGAGACTGAGAGAGAATCAGAGACTGAGAGAAAGTCAGAAACTGAGAGACAATCAGAGACAGAGAGAATCAGAGACTGTGAGAGAAAGAGCGAGAGAGAGAGAGAGAGAGAATGAGAGACTGAGAGAGAATGAGAGACTGAGAGAGAATCAGAGACTGTGAGAGACAGAGAGCGAGACAATGAGAGACTGAGCGAGAATCAGAGACTGTGAGAAAATCGGAAAATGAGAGACAATCAGAGACTGAGAGAGAATCAGAGAGACTGAGAGAGAATCAGAGAGACCGAGAAAGAATCAGAGAGACTGAGAGAGAATCAGAGAGAGAGAGAATCAGAGACGAAGAGAGAATCAGAGAGACTGAGAGAGAATCAGAGACTGAGAGAAAATTAGAGATTGTGAGAGAATGAAAGAGAGAGAGAGAGAGAGAGAGAATTAGAGACTGAGAGAGAATCAGAGACTGAGAGAAAATCAGAAACTGAGTGACAATCAGAGACAGAGAGAATCAGAGACTCTGAGAGAAAGAGAGAGAGGTAGGAGAAACAGAGAAACTGAGAGAAAATCAGAGACTGTGAGAGAATGAGCGAGTGAGAGAGAGAGAGTGAGAGAGAGAGAGAGAGAATGAGAGACTGAGAGAGAATGAGAGACTGAGAGAAAATCAGAAACTGAGAGACAATCAGAGACAGAGAGAATCAGAGACTGTGATAGAATGAGAGACTGAGCAAGAATCAGAGACTGGGTGAAAATCAGAAACTGAGAGACAATCAGAGACTGAGAGAGTATCAGAGACTGAAAGAGAATCAGAGAGATTGAGAGAGAATCAGAGAGACTGAGAGAGAATGAGAGAGACAGAGAGAATGAGAGAGAGAGAGAATGAGAGAGAAAGCGAATCAGAAACTGAGAATCAGGGAGCGATAAAATCAGGGAGACTAAAAGAGAATCAAAGAGAATGAGAGAAAATCATGGACAGAGGGATAATCAAAGACAAAGAGAGAATCGGAGAGTGAGAGACAATCAGAGAGACAGAGAGAGAATCAGAGACTGGGAGTGAATCAGAGACAGAGAGAGAGTCAGAGACTGAGAGAGAATCAGAGACTGAGAGAGAATCATAGAGAGAGAGAGAGAGAGAATCAGAGACTGAGAAAGAATCAGAGACTGAGAGAGAATCAGAGAGAGAGAGAATCAGAGACTGGGAGAGAATCAGAGAGACTGAGAGAGAATGAGAGACTGAGAGAGAATCAGAGACTGAGAGAGAATGAAAGAGAGAGAGAGAGAGAGAGAGAGAGAATTAGAGAGACTGAGAGAGAATCAGAGACTGTGAGAGAAAGAGAGAGAGGGACAGAGAAACAGAGAAACTGAGAGAAAATCAGAGACTGTGAGAGAATGAGCGAGACAGAGAGGGAGAGAGAATGAGAGACTGAGAGAGAATCAGAGACTGAGAGAGAATCAGAGAGTGAGAATCAGAGACTGAGAAAGAATCAGAGACTGAGAGAGAATCAGAGACTGAGAGATAATCAGAGAAACTGAGAGAGAATGAGCGACTGAGAGAGAATCAGTGACTGAGAGAAAATCAGAGACTGTGAGAGAAAGAAAGAGAGAGAAAGAGAGAGAATGAGAGACTGAGAGAGAATCAGAGACTGAGAGAAAATCAGAAATTGACAGACAATCAAAGACAGAGAGAATCAGAGACTGTGAGAGAAAGAGAGAGAGCGAGACAATGAGAGACTGAGCGAGAATCAGAGAGACCGAGAAAGAATCAGAGAGACTGAGAGAGAATGAGAGAGAGAGAGAATGAGAGAGAAAGCAAATCAGAAACTGAGAATCAGGGAGAGTGAAAATCAGGGAGACAAAAAGAGAATCAAAGCGAGTGAGAGAATCAGAGACAGAGAGAGAATCAAAGACAGAGAGAGAATCGGAGAGTGAGAGACAATCAGAGAGACAGAGAGAGAATCAGAGACTGGGAGTGAATCAGAGACAGAGAGAGAGTCAGAGACTGAGAGAGAATCAGAGAGAGACAGATTGAGAGAGAGAGAGAATCAGAGACTGAGAGAGAATCAGAGACTGGGAGAAAATCAGAGCGACTGAGAGAATCAGAGACAGAGAGACAATCAGAGAAACTTAGAGAGAATAAGAGATATAAAGAATCAGAGAGACTGAGACTGCAACAGAGAGACTGAGAGAATCAGAGACAGAGAGACAATCAGAGAGACTGAGAGAGAATAAGAGAAAGAATCAGGGACTGAGAGATAATCAGAGACTTAGAGAGAATCAGAGAGACTGAGAATCAGAGACTGAGACTCCAGGATGGTATGTTGCCTCCCTGGTGCAAGGGTCAAGGATGTCTCGGAGCGGGTGGAGGACATTCTAAAAAGGGAGGGAGAACAGCCAGTTGTCATGGTGCACGTTGGTACCAATGACATCGGTAAAAAAAGGGATGAGTTCCTACGAAATGAATTTAAGGAGCTAGGAGCTAAATTAAAAAGTAGGACCTCAAAAGTAGTAATCTCGGGATTGCTACCAGTGCCACGTGCTAGTCAGAGTAGGAATCGCAGGATAGCTCAGATGAATACGTGGCTTGAGCAATGGTGCAGCAGGGAGGGATTCAAATTCCTGGGGCATTGGAACCGGTTCTGGGGGAGGTGGGACCAGTACAATCCGGACGGTCTGCACCTGGGCAGAATCGGAACCAATGTCCTCGGGGGAGTGTTTGCTAGTGCTGTTGGGGAGGAGTTAAACTAATATGGCAGGGGGATGGGAACCAATGCAGGGAGATAGAGGGAAACAAAAAGGAGGCAAAAACAAAAGACAGAAAGGAGATGAGGAAAAGTGGAGGGCAGAGAAACCCAAGGCAAAGAACAAAAAGGGCCATTGTACAGCAAAATTCTAAAAGGACAGAGGGTGTTAAAAAAACAAGCCTAAAGGCTTTGTGTCTTAATGCAAGGAGTATCCGCAATAAGGTGGATGAATTAACTGTGCAAATAGATGTTAACAAATATGATGTGATTGGGATTACGGAGATGTGGCTCCAGGATGAGCAGGGCTGGGAACTCAACATCCAGGGGTATTCAACATTCAGGAAGGATAGAATAAAAGGAAAAGGAGGTGGGGTAGCATTGCTGGTTAAGGAGGAGATTAAGGCAATAGTTAGGAAGGACATTAGCTTGGATGATGTGGAATCTATATGGGTAGAGCTGCAGAACACCAAAGGGCAAAAAACGTTAGTGGGAGTTGTGTACAGACCTCCAAACAGTAGTAGTGATGTTGGGGAGGGCATCAAACAGGAAATTAGGGGTGCGTGCAATAAAGGTGCAGCAGTTATAATGGGTGACTTTAATATGCACATAGATTGGGCTAACCAAACTGGAAGCAATACGGTGGAGGAGGATTTTCTGGAGTGCATAAGGGATGGTTTTTTAGACCAATATGTCGAGGAACCAACTAGGGAGGAGGCCATCTTAGACTGGGTGTTATGTAATGAGAAAGGATTAATTAGCAATCTCGTTGTGCGAGGCCCCTTGGGGAAGAGTGACCATAATATGGTGGAATTCTGCATTAGGATGGAGAATGAAACAGTTAATTCAGAGACCATGGTCCAGAACTTAAAGAAGGCTAACTTTGAAGGTATGAGGCGTGAATTGGCTGAGATGGATTGGCGAATGATACTTAAGGGGTTGACTGTGGATGGGCAATGGCAGACATTTAGAGACCGCATGGATGAACTACAACAATTGTACATTCCTGTCTGGCATAGAAATAAAAAAGGGAAGGTGGCTCAACCGTGGCTATCAAGGGAAATCAGGGATAGTATTAAAGCCAAGGAAGTGGCATACAAATTGGCCAGAAATAGCAGCGAACCTGGGGACTGGGAGAAATTTAGAACTCAGCAGAGGAGGACAAAGGGTTTGATTAGGGCAGGGAAAATGGAGTATGAGAAGAAGCTTGCAGGGAACATTAAGACGGATTGCAAAAGTTTCTATAGATATGTAAAGAGAAAAAGGTTAGTAAAGACAAATGTAGGTCCCCTGCAGTCAGAATCAGGGGAAGTCATAACGGGGAACAAAGAAATGGCGGACCAATTGAACAAGTACTTTGGTTCGGTATTCACGAAGGAGGACACGAACAACCTTCCGGTTATAAAAGGGGTCGGGGGGTCTAGTAAGGAGGAGGAACTGAGGGAAATCCTTATTAGCCGGGAAATTGTGTTGGGGAAATTGATGGGATTGAAGGCCGATAAATCCCCAGGGCCTGATGGACTGCATCCCAGAGTACTTAAGGAGGTGGCCTTGGAAATAGTGGATGCGTTGACAGTCATTTTCCAACATTCCATTGACTCTGGATCAGTTCCTATGGAGTGGAGGGTAGCCAATGTAACCCCACTTTTTAAAAAAGGAGGGAGAGAGAAAACAGGGAATTATAGACCGGTCAGCCTGACATCGGTAGTGGGTAAAATGATGGAATCAATTATTAAGGATGTCATAGCAGTGCATTTGGAAAGAGGTGACATGATAGGTCCAAGTCAGCATGGATTTGTGAAAGGGAAATCATGCTTGACAAATCTTCTGGAATTTTTTGAGGATGTTTCCAGTAGAGTGGATAAGGGAGAACCAGTTGATGTGGTATATTTGGACTTTCAGAAGGCGTTCGACAAGGTCCCACACAAGAGATTGATGTGCAAAGTTAGAGCACATGGGATTGGGGGTAGTGTACTGACATGGATTGAGAACTGGTTGTCAGACAGGAAGCAAAGAGTAGGAGTAAATGGGTACTTTTCAGAATGGCAGGCAGTGGCTAGTGGGGTACCGCAAGGTTCTGTGCTGGGGCCCCAGCTGTTTACACTGTACATTAATGATTTAGATGAGGGGATTAAATGTAGTATCTCCAAATTTGCGGATGACACTAAGTTGGGTGGCAGTGTGAGCTGCGAGGAGGATGCTGTGAGGCTGCAGAGCGACTTGGATAGGTTAGGTGAGTGGGCAAATGCATGGCAGATGAAGTATAATGTGGATAAATGTGAGGTTATCCACTTTGGTGGTAAAAACAGAGAGACAGACTATTATCTGAATGGTGACAGATTAGGAAAAGGGGAGGTGCAAAGAGACCTGGGTGTCATGGTACATCAGTCATTGAAGGTTGGCATGCAGGTGCAGCAGGCGGTTAAGAAAGCAAATGGCATGTTGGCCTTCATAGCAAGGGGATTTGAGTACAGGGGCAGGGAGGTGTTGCTACAGTTGTACAGGGCATTGGTGAGGCCACACCTGGAGTATTGTGTACAGTTTTAGTCTCCTAACCTGAGGAAGGACATTCTTGCTATTGAGGGAGTGCAGCGAAGGTTCACCAGACTGATTCCCGGGATGGCGGGACTGGCCTATCAAGAAAGACTGGATCAACTGGGCTTGTATTCACTGGAGTTCAGAAGAATGAGAGGGGACCTCATAGAAACATATAAAATTTTGACGGGGTTAGACAGGTTAGATGCAGGAAGAATGTTCCCAATGTTGGGGAAGTCCAGAACCAGGGGTCACAGTCTAAGGATAAGGGGTAAGCCATTTAGGACCGAGATGCGGAGGAACTTCTTCACCCAGAGAGTGGTGAACCTGTGGAATTCTCTACCACAGAAAGTTGTTGAGGCCAATTCACTAAATATATTCAAAAAGGAGTTAGATGAGGTCCTTACTGCTAGGGGGATCAAGGGGTATGGCGAGAAAGCAGGAATGGGGTACTGAAGTTGAATGTTCAGCCATGAACTCATTGAATGGCGGTGCAGGCTAGAAGGGCCGAATGGCCTACTCCTGCACCTATTTTCTATGTTTCTATGTTTCTATGAGAGAGAATCAGAGAGACAGAGAGAGAATCAGAGACTGAGAAAGAATCAGAGACTGAGAGAGAATCAGAGACTGAGAGAGAATCAGAGATATAAAGAATCAGAGACTGAGACTGAATCAGAGAGAATGAGAGAATCAGAGACAGACAACCATAGCAACTGCGAGAGAATAATGGATAGAACGACTCAGAAACTGAGAGAGAATCAGAGAGACTGAGAGAGAAGCAGAGAGACTGAGAGAGAATCAGAGAGAGAAAGAATCAGAGACAGAAAGAATGAGAGAGAGACAGAATGAGAGAAAATCAGAAACAGAGAGGTTCAGAGAGACTGAGAGAAAATCAGAAACTGAGAGACAATCAGAGACTGAGAGCAAATGAGAGACTGTGAGAAAATGAGAGAGAGAGAGAGAATGAGGGACTGAGAGAGAATCAGAGACTGAGAGAATATCAGAAACTGAGAGAGAATCAGAGAGACTGAGAGAATCAGAGACTGAGAGAGGATCAGAGAGACTGAGAGAGAATGAGAGACTGAGAGAGAATCAGAGACTGAGAGAGAATCAGAGACTGAGAGAAAATCAGAAACTGAGAGACAATCAGAGACTGAGAGAGTATCAGAGACTGAAAGAAAATCAGAGAGATTGAGAGAGAATCAGAGAGACTGAGAGAGAATGAGAGAGACTGAGAGAGAATGAGGGAGAGAGAGAATGAGAGAGAAAGCAAATCAGAAACTGAGAATCAGGGAGAGAGAAAATCAGGGAGACTAAAAGAGAATCAAAGAGAGTGAGAGAAAATCATAGACAGAGAGATAATCAAAGACAGAGAGAGAATCGGAGAGTGAGAGACAATCAGAGAGACAGAGAGAGAATCAGAGACTGGGAGTGAATCAGAGACAGAGAGAGAGTCAGAGACTGAGAGAGAATCAGAGACTGAGAGAATCAGAGACAGAGAGAATCAGAGAGAGAGAGAATCAGAGAGACTGAGAGAGAATGAGAGACAGAGAGAGAATCAGAGACTGAGAGAGAATCAGAGACTGAGAGAAAATCAGAAACTGAGAGACAATCAGAGACAGAGAGAATCAGAGACTGTGAGAGAATGAGAGACTGAGAGAGAATGAGAGACTGAGAGAGAATGAGAGACTGAGAGAGAATGAGAGGCTGAGAGAGAATCAGAGAGTGAGAATCAGAGACTGAGAAAGAATCAGAGACTGAGAGAGAATCAGAGACTGAGAGATAATCAGAGAGACTGAGAGAGAATGCGCGACAGAGAGAATCAGTGACTGTGAGAGAAAGAGAGAGAGCGAGATAATGAGAGACTGAGCGAGAATGAGAGAGACCTAGAAAGAATCAGAGAGACCTAGAAAGAATCAGAGAGACTGAGAGAGAATGAGAGAGAGAGAGAGAATGAGAGAGAAAGCAAATCAGAAACTGAGAATCAGGGAGAGTGAAAATCAGGGAGATGAAAAGAGAATCAAAGAGAGTGAGAGAATCAGAGACAGAGAGAGAGTCAGAGACTGAAGAATCAGAGAGAGACAGAATGAGAGAGAGAGAGAGAATCAGAGACTGAGAGAAAATAAGAGACTGGGAGTTAATCAGAGCGACTGAGAGAATCAGAGACAGAGAGACAATCAGAGAAACTTAGAGAGAATAAGAGATATAAAGAATCAGAGAGACTGAGACTGCATCAGAGAGACTGAGAGAATCAGAGACAGAGAGACAATCAGAGAGACTGAGAGAGAATAAGAGAAAGAATCAGAGACTGAGAGATAATCAGAGACTGAGAGAATCAGAGAGAGAGAGAGAGAGAATCAGAGACTGAGAGAGAATCAGAGAGACTGAGAGAGAATCAGAGAGACTGAGAGAGAATCAGAGACTGAGAGAGAATCAGAGAGAGAGAGAGAGAGAGAATCAGAGACTGAGAGAGAATCAGAGAGACTGAGAGAGAATCAGAGACTGAGAGAAAATCAAAAACTGAGAGACAATCAGAGACTGAGAGAGAATCAGAGAGACTGAGAGAGAATGAGAGACTGAGAGAGAATCAGAGAGAGAGAGAGAGAGAGAGAGAATCAGAGAGACTGAGAGAGACTGAGAGAGAATGAGCGACTGAGAGAGAATCAGTGACTGAGAGAAAATCAGAGACTGTGAGAGAATGAAAGAGAGAGAGAGAGAGAGAGTGAGAGAATGAGAGACTGAGAGAGAATCAGAGACTGATAGAGAATCAGAGACTGATAGAGAATAAGATAGAGAGAGAATCAGAGACTGAGAAAGAATCAGAGAGAGAGAATCAAAGACTGAGAAAGAATCAGAGACTGAGAGAGAATCAGAGACTGAGAGAGAATCAGAGAGAGAGAAAATGAGAGACTGTGAGAGAATCAGAGACTGAGAGAAAATCAGAAACTGAGAGCGAATCAGAGAGACTGAGAGAATCAGAGACTGAGAGAGAATCAGAGAGACTGAGAGAGAATGAGAGAGAGAGAGAGAATGAGAGAGAGAGCGAATCAGAAACTGAGAATCAGGGAGAGAGAAAATCAGGGAGACGAAGAGAGAATCAAAGATAGTGAGAGTGAATCAGATACAGAGAGAGAATCAAAGACAGAGAGAGAGAATCGGAAACTGAGACTGAATCAGAGAGACTGAGAGAATCAGAGACAGAGGGACAATCATAGCAACTGAGAGAGAAAAGCGATAGAACGAATCAGAGACTGAGGGAGAATCAGAGAGAGAGAATCAGAGAGATTGAGAGAGAATCATAGAGCGACACAATGAGAGAGACAGAGAATCAGAAAGACTGAGAGAAAATCAGAGACTGAGAGAGAATCAGAGACAGAGAGACAATCAGAGAGAGAGAGAGAGAGAGAGTCAGAAAGGCTGAGAGAGAATCAGAGACTGAGAGAGAATCAGAGAGAGAGAATCAGAGACTGAGAAAGAATCAGAGACTGAGAGAGAATCAGAGACTGAGAGAGAATCAGAGGGACTGAGAGAGAATGAGAGACTGAGAGAGAATCAGAGACTGAGAAAGAATCAGAGACTGAGAGAGAATCAGAGACTGAGAGAGAATCAGAGGGACTGAGAGAGAATGAGAGACTGAGAGAGAATCAGAGACTGAGAGAAAATCAGAAACTGAGAGACAATCAGAGACAGAGAGAATCAGAGAGACTGAGAGACAATCAGAGACTGAGAGCGAATGAGAGACTGTGAGAAAATGAGAGAGAGAGAGAGAATGAGGGACTGAGAGAGAATCAGAGACTGAGAGAATATCAGAAACTGAGAGAGAATCAGAGAGACTGAGAGAATCAGAGACTGAGAGAGGATCAGAGAGACTGAGAGAGAATGAGAGACTGAGAGAGAATCAGAGACTGAGAGAGAATCAGAGACTGAGAGAAAATCAGAAACTGAGAGACAATCAGAGACTGAGAGAGTATCAGAGACTGAAAGAAAATCAGAGAGATTGAGAGAGAATCAGAGAGACTGAGAGAGAATGAGAGAGACTGAGAGAGAATGAGGGAGAGAGAGAATGAGAGAGAAAGCAAATCAGAAACTGAGAATCAGGGAGAGAGAAAATCAGGGAGACTAAAAGAGAATCAAAGAGAGTGAGAGAAAATCATAGACAGAGAGATAATCAAAGACAGAGAGAGAATCGGAGAGTGAGAGACAATCAGAGAGACAGAGAGAGAATCAGAGACTGGGAGTGAATCAGAGACAGAGAGAGAGTCAGAGACTGAGAGAGAATCAGAGACTGAGAGAATCAGAGACAGAGAGAATCAGAGAGAGAGAGAATCAGAGAGACTGAGAGAGAATGAGAGACAGAGAGAGAATCAGAGACTGAGAGAGAATCAGAGACTGAGAGAAAATCAGAAACTGAGAGACAATCAGAGACAGAGAGAATCAGAGACTGTGAGAGAATGAGAGACTGAGAGAGAATGAGAGACTGAGAGAGAATGAGAGACTGAGAGAGAATGAGAGGCTGAGAGAGAATCAGAGAGTGAGAATCAGAGACTGAGAAAGAATCAGAGACTGAGAGAGAATCAGAGACTGAGAGATAATCAGAGAGACTGAGAGAGAATGCGCGACAGAGAGAATCAGTGACTGTGAGAGAAAGAGAGAGAGCGAGACAATGAGAGACTGAGCGAGAATGAGAGAGACCTAGAAAGAATCAGAGAGACCTAGAAAGAATCAGAGAGACTGAGAGAGAATGAGAGAGAGAGAGAGAATGAGAGAGAAAGCAAATCAGAAACTGAGAATCAGGGAGAGTGAAAATCAGGGAGATGAAAAGAGAATCAAAGAGAGTGAGAGAATCAGAGACAGAGAGAGAGTCAGAGACTGAAGAATCAGAGAGAGACAGAATGAGAGAGAGAGAGAGAATCACAGACTGAGAGAAAATAAGAGACTGGGAGAGAATCAGAGCGACTGAGAGAATCAGAGACAGAGAGACAATCAGAGAAACTTAGAGAGAATAAGAGATATAAAGAATCAGAGAGACTGAGACTGCATCAGAGAGACTGAGAGAATCAGAGACAGAGAGACAATCAGAGAGACTGAGAGAGAATAAGAGAAAGAATCAGAGACTGAGAGATAATCAGAGACTGAGAGAATCAGAGAGAGAGAGAGAGAGAATCAGAGACTGAGAGAGAATCAGAGAGACTGAGAGAGAATCAGAGAGACTGAGAGAGAATCAGAGACTGAGAGAGAATCAGAGAGAGAGAGAGAGAGAGAATCAGAGACTGAGAGAGAATCAGAGAGACTGAGAGAGAATCAGAGACTGAGAGAAAATCAAAAACTGAGAGACAATCAGAGACTGAGAGAGAATCAGAGAGACTGAGAGAGAATGAGAGACTGAGAGAGAATCAGAGAGAGAGAGAGAGAGAGAGAGAATCAGAGAGACTGAGAGAGACTGAGAGAGAATGAGCGACTGAGAGAGAATCAGTGACTGAGAGAAAATCAGAGACTGTGAGAGAATGAAAGAGAGAGAGAGAGAGAGTGAGAGAATGAGAGACTGAGAGAGAATCAGAGACTGATAGAGAATCAGAGACTGATAGAGAATAAGATAGAGAGAGAATCAGAGACTGAGAAAGAATCAGAGAGAGAGAATCAAAGACTGAGAAAGAATCAGAGACTGAGAGAGAATCAGAGACTGAGAGAGAATCAGAGAGAGAGAAAATGAGAGACTGTGAGAGAATCAGAGACTGAGAGAAAATCAGAAACTGAGAGCGAATCAGAGAGACTGAGAGAGAATGAGAGAGAGAGAGAGAATGAGAGAGAGAGCGAATCAGAAACTGAGAATCAGGGAGAGAGAAAATCAGGGAGACGAAGAGAGAATCAAAGATAGTGAGAGTGAATCAGATACAGAGAGAGAATCAAAGACAGAGAGAGAGAATCGGAAACTGAGACTGAATCAGAGAGACTGAGAGAATCAGAGACAGAGGGACAATCATAGCAACTGAGAGAGAAAAGCGATAGAACGAATCAGAGACTGAGGGAGAATCAGAGAGAGAGAATCAGAGAGATTGAGAGAGAATCATAGAGCGACACAATGAGAGAGACAGAGAATCAGAAAGACTGAGAGAAAATCAGAGACTGAGAGAGAATCAGAGACAGAGAGACAATCAGAGAGAGAGAGAGAGAGAGAGTCAGAAAGGCTGAGAGAGAATCAGAGACTGAGAGAGAATCAGAGAGAGAGAATCAGAGACTGAGAAAGAATCAGAGACTGAGAGAGAATCAGAGACTGAGAGAGAATCAGAGGGACTGAGAGAGAATGAGAGACTGAGAGAGAATCAGAGACTGAGAAAGAATCAGAGACTGAGAGAGAATCAGAGACTGAGAGAGAATCAGAGGGACTGAGAGAGAATGAGAGACTGAGAGAGAATCAGAGACTGAGAGAAAATCAGAAACTGAGAGACAATCAGAGACAGAGAGAATCAGAGAGACTGAGAGAGAATGAGAGACTGAGAGAGAATCAGAGAGAGAGAGAGAGAGAAAATCAGAAAGGCTGAGAGCGAATCAGAGACTGAGAGAGAATCAGAGACTGAGAGAGAATCAGTGAGACTGAAAGTGAATGAGCGACTGAGAGAGAATCAGTGACTGAGAGAGAATCAGTGAGACTGAGAGAGAATGAGCGACTGAGAGAGAATCAGTGACTGAGAGAGAATCAGTGAGACTGAGAGAGAATGAGCGACTGAGAGAGAATCAGTGACTGAGAGAAAATCAGAGACTGTGAGAGAATGAAAGAGAGAGAGAGAGAGAGAGAATGAGCGACTGAGAGAGAATCAGAGAGAGAGAGAGAGAGAGAAAATCAGAAAGGCTGAGAGCGAATCAGAGACTGAGAGAAAATCAGAGACTGAGAGAGAATCAGAGAGACTGAGAGTGAATGAGCGACTGAGAGAGAATCAGTGACTGAGAGAAAATCAGAGACTGTGAGAGAATGAAAGAGAGAGAGAGAGAGAGAGAGAGAGAATGAGAGACTGAGAGAGAATCAGAGACTGAGAGAGAATCAGAGACTGAGAGAGAATCAGAGAGACTGAGAGAGAATGAGCGAGAGAGAGAGAATGAGAGAGAGAGCGAATCAGAAACTGAGATTCAGGGAGAGAGAAAATCAGGGAGACGAAGAGAGAATCAAAGATAGTGAGAGTGAATCAGAGACAGAGAGAGAATCAAAGACAGAGAGAGAATTGGAGAGTGAGAGACAATCAGAGAAACTGCGAGAGAATAGGGATAGAACGAATCAGAAACTGAGAGAGGATCAGAGAGACTGAGAGAAAATCAGAAACTGAGAGAGAATCAGAGAGAGAGAGAGAGAGAATCGAGACAGAGAGATAATGAAAGACAGAGAGAGAATCTGAGAGAGAGAGACAATCAGAGAGACAGAGAGAGAATCAGAGACTGAGAGAAAATCAGAAACTGAGAGAGAATCAGAGAGACTGAGAGAATCAGAGAGACTGAGAGAGAATGAGAGACAGAGAGAAAGTCAAAGACAGATTGAGAATCGGAGGGTGAGAGACAATCAGAGAGACAGAGCGAGAATCAGAGACTGAGAGAAAATCAGAAACTGAGAGACAATCAGAGACTGAGAGAGAATCAGAGAGAGACAGAATGAGAGAGAGAGAGAGAATCAGAGACTGAGATAGAATCAGAAACGGAGTGAATTAGAGAGATTGAGAGAAAATCAGAGACTGAGAGACAATCAGAGACTGAGAGAATCAGAGACTGAAAGAGAATCAGAGAGAGACAGAATGAGAGAGAGAGAGAGAATCAGAGACTGAGAGAGAATCAGAGACTGAGAGAGAATCAGTGACTGGGAGAGAATCAGAGACTGCGAGAGAATCACAGAGACTGAGAGAGAATAAGAGATATAAAGAATTAGAGAGACTGAGACTGAATCAGAGAGACTGAAAGAATCAGAGACAGACAATCGTAGCAACTGAGAGAGAATAAGGGAGAGAACGAATCAGAGACTGAGAGAGAATCAGAGAGACTGAGAGAGAATCAGAGAGACTGAGAGAGAATCAGAGAGAGAAAGAATCAGAGACTGAGAGAGAATGAGAGAGAGACAGAATGAGAGAAAATCAGAAACTGAGAGAGAATCAGAGAGACTGAGAGAATCAGAAACAGAGAGACAATCAGAGAAACTGAGAGCGAATAAGGGATATAACGAATCAGAGACTGAGAGAGGTTCAGAGAGACAGAGAGAAAATCAGAAACTGAGAGACAATCAGAGACTGAGAGAGAATGAGAGACTGTGAGAGAATGAGAGAGAGAGAATGAGAGACTGAGAGAGAATCAGAGACTGAGAGAAAATCAGAAACTGAGAGAGAATCAGAGAGACTGAGGGAATCAGAGACTGAGAGAGAATCAGAGAGACTGAGAGAGAATGAGAGAGAGAGAGAGAAAGAGAGAGAGAGCGAATCAGAAACTGAGAATCAGGGAGAGAGAAAATCGGGGAGACTAAGAAAGAATCAAAGATAGTGAGAGTGAATCAGAGACAGAGAGAGAATCGGAGAGTGAGAGACAATCAGAGAGACTGAGAGAATCAGAGAGAGAGAGAATCGGAGGCTGAGAGAGAATCAGAGAGACTGAGAGAGAATAAGAGATATAAAGAATAGAGAGACTGAGAGAAAATCAGAGAGACTGAGAGAATCAGAGACAGAGAGACAATCAGAGAACCTGAGAGAGAATAAGAGATATAATTAATCAGAGAGACAGAGACTGAATCAGAGATACTGAGAGAATCAGAGACAGAGAGACAATCAGAGAACCTGAGAGAGAATAAGAGATATAATTAATCAGAGAGACAGAGACTGAATCAGAGATACTGAGAGAATCAGAGACAGAGAGACAATCAGAGAGACTGAGAGAGAATAAGAGAAAGAATCAGAGACTGAGAGAGAATCAGAGAGAGAGAGAATCAGAAACTTAGAGAGAATCAAAGAGACTGAGAGAGAATCAGAGACTGAAAGAAAATCAGAAACTGAGAGACAATCAGAGACTGAGAGAGAATCAGTTAATTTGAGAAAATGAGAGAGAGGAAGAGAGAGAATGAGAGAGTAAGAGAGAATCAGAGGGAGACAGAGAGAGAATTAGAAAGGCTGAGAGAGAATCAGAGACTGATAGAGAATAAGAGAGAGAGAGAATCAGAGACTTATTGAGAATCAGAGAGAGAGAGAGAGAATCAGAAAGACTGAGAGAGAATCAGAGACTGAAAGACAATCAGAGAGAGAGAATCAAAGACTGAGAAAGAATCAGAGACTGAGAGAGAATCAGAGAGAGCGAGAATCAGAGACTGAGAGAGTATCAGAGAGACTGAGAGAGAGTCAGAGACTGAGAGAGAATCAGAGAGAGGGAGAGAATCAGCGACTGAGAGAGAATCAGTGACTGAGAGAGAATCAGAGAGACTGAGAAAGAATCAGAGAGACTGAGAGAGAATCAGAGTTGAGAGAAAATCAGAAACTGAGAGACAATCAGAGACAGAGAGAATCAGAGACTGTGAGAGAATCAGAGAGAGAGAGAGCATGAGAGAGAGAGAGAGAGAGAGAGAATCAGAGAGACTGAGAGAGAATTAGAGAGACTGAGTGAGAATCTGAGTCTGAGAGAAAATCAGAAACTGAGAGAGAATCAGAGAGACTGAGAGAGAATGAGAGAGAAAGCGAATCAGAAACTGAGAATCAGGGAGAGAGAAAATTATGTAGACTAAAAGAGAATCAAAGAGAGTGAGAGAATCAGAGACAGAGAGAGAATCAAAGAGAGAGAGAAAATCGGAGAGTGATAGACAATCATAGATACAGAGAGAGAATCAAAGACTGGGAATGAATCAGAGACAGAGAGAGAGTCAGAAAAGCTGAGAGAGAATAAGGGATAGACCGAATCAGAGACTGAGGAGAATCAGAGAGAGACAGAATGAGAGAAAGAGAGAGAATCAGAGACTGAGAGACAATCAGAGAGACTGAGAGAGAATAAGAGAAAGAATCAGAGACTGAGAGAGAATCAGAGAGAGAGAGAATCAGAGACTGAGAGAAAATCAGAAACTGAGAGATAATCAGAGACTGAGAGAGAATGAGAGAGAGAGAGAATGAGTGAGAAAGCGAATCAGAAACTGAGAATCAGGGAGAGAGAAAAGCAGGGAGACTGAGAGAGAATCAAAGACAGATTGAGAATCGGAGAGTGAGAGACAATCAGAGACTGAGAGAGAATGAGAGACTGTGAGAGAATCAGAGACTGAGAGAAAATCAGAAACTGAGAGAGAATCAGAGACTGAGAGAGAATGAGAGACTGAGAGAGAATCAGAGAGACTGAGAGAGAATGAGAGAGAGAGAGAATGAGAGACTGAGAGAGAATCAGAGACTGAGAGAAAATCAGAAACTGAGAGAGAATCAGAGAGACTGAGAGAGAATGAGAGAGAGAGAGAATGAGAGAGAGAGCGAATCAGAAACTGAGAGAGGATCAGAGAGACTGAGAGAAAATCAGAAACTGAGAGACAATCAGAGACTGAGAGAGAATCAGAGACTGTGAGAGAATGAGAGAGAGAGAGAGAGAGAATGAGACTGAGAGAGAATCAGAGAGACTGAGAGAGAATTAGAGACTGAGAGAAAATCAGAAACTGAGAGACAATCGGAGACTGAGAGAGAATCAGAGACTGAGAGAGAATCAGAGAGATTGAGAGAAAATCAGAGACTGAGAGAGAATGGGAGAGAGAGAGAGAGAGAGAGAATGAGAGACTGAGAGAGAATCAGAGAGACTGAGAGAGAATCAGAGACTGAGAGAAAATCAGAAACTGAGAGACAATTGGAGACAGAGAATCAGAGACTGTGAGAGCATGAGAGAGAGAGACTGAATCAGAGAGACTGAGAGAGAATCAGAGAGACTGAGAGAAAATCAGAGAGAGAGAGAATGAAAGAGAAAGCGAATCAGAAACTGAGAATCAGGGAGAGGAAAAATCAGGGAGACTAAGAGAGAATCAAAGAGAGTGAGAGAGAATCAGAGACTGAGAGAGAATCAAAGACAGAGAAGAATCGGAGAGTGAGAGACAATCAGAGAGACAGAGAGAGAATCAGAGACTGGGAGTGAATCAGAGACAGAGAGAGAGTCAGAGACTGAGAGAGAATTAGAGACTGACAGAGAATGAGAGAGAGACAGAATGAGAGAGAGAGAGAGAGAATCAGAGACTGAGAGAGAATCAGAGACTGGGAGAGAATCAGAGAGATTGAGAGAAAATCAGAGACTGAGAGACAATCAGAGACTGCGAGGGAATCAGAGAGACTGAGGGAATCAGAGACAGAGAGACAATCAGAGAAACTGAGAGAGAATAAGAGATATAAAGAATCAGAGAGACTGAGACTGAATCAGAGAGACTGAGAGAATCAGAGACAGAGAGACAATCATTGTAACTGAGAGAGAATAAGGGATAGAATGAATCAGAGACTAATAGAGAATCAGAGAGATTGAGAGAGAATCAGAGAGACTGAGAGAGAGCCAGAGAGAGAAAGAATCAGAGAGAGAGTGAATCAGAGACTGAGAGAATAAGAGAAACTGAGAGATTCAGAGACAGAGAGACAATCAGAGAAACTGCGAGGGAATAAGGGATATAACAAATCAGAGATGGAGAAAGGATCAGAGAGAGAGAGAGAATCAGAGACTGAGAGAGAATCAGTGACTGAGATAGAATCAGTGACTGAGAGAGAATGAGAGACTGAGAGAGAATGAGAGAGAGAAAGAGAGAGAGAGAGAATGAGAGACAGAGAGAGAATCAGTGACTGAGATAGAATCAGTGACTGAGAGAGAATGAGAGACTGAGAGAGAATGAGAGAGAGAAAGAGAGAGAGAGAGAATGAGAGACAGAGAGAGAATCAGAGACTGAGAGAAAATCAGAAACTAAGAGAGAATCAGAGAATGAGAGAGAATCAGAGACTGAGGGAGAATCAGAGAGACAGAGAGAGAATCAGAGACTGAGAGAGAATCAGTGACTGAGATAGAATCAGTGACTGAGAGAGAATGAGAGACTGAGAGAGAATCAGAGAGAAAAAGAGAGAGAGAGAGAATGAGAGACAGAGAGAGAATCATAGAGACTGAGAGAGAATCAGAGAGACTGAGAGAATCAGAGACAGAGAGACAATCAGAGAAACTAGAGTGAATAAGGGATAGAACAAATCAGAGACTGAGAGAGGACCAGAGAGACTGAGAGAGAATCAGTGAATGAGAGAGAATCAGAGAGACTGAGAGAGAATCCGAGAGACTGAGAGAGAATCAGAGACTGAGAGAAAATCAGAAACTGAGAGACAATCAGAGACAGAGAGAATCAGAGACTGTGAGAGAATGAGAGAGAGGGAGCGAGAGAATGAGAGACTGAGAGAGAATGAGAGATAATGAGAGAGACTGAGAGAGAATGAGAGAGAGAGAGAATGAGAGAGAAAGCGAATCAGAAACTGAGAATCAGGGAGAGAGAAAATCAGGGAGACTAAAAGAGAATCAAAGAGAGTGAGAGTGTATCAGAGCCTGAGAGAGAATCAGAGAGAGAGAGAGAGTCAAAGACAGAGGGAGAATCGGAGAGTGAGAGACAATCAGAGAGACAGAGAGAGAATCAGAGACTGGGAGTGAATCAGAGACAGAGAGAGAGTCAGAGACTGAGAGAGAATCAGAGACAGAGAGACAATCAGAGACAGAGAGACAATCAGAGAAACTGAGAGAATCAGAGACAGAGAGACAATCAGAGAAACTGAGAGAGAATAAGTGACAGACCGAATCAGAGACCGAGAGAGAATCAGAGAGAGACAGAATGAGAGAGAGAGAGAGAATCAGAGACTGAGAGAGAATCAGATACAGAGCATCAGAGAGAAAGAGAATCGGAGTCTGAGAGCGAATCAGAGACTGAGAGAATCAGGGAGAAAGAGAATTGGAGACTGAGAGAGAATCAGAGACTGAGAGAATCAGAGACTGAGAGAGAATCAGAGTGACTGAGTGAGAATCAGAAAGACTGAGAGAGAATAAGAGACTGAGAGAGAATCAGAGACTGAGAGAAAATCAGAGAGACTGAGAGAGAATAAGAGACTGAGAGAGAATCAGAGACTGAGAGAAAATCAGAGAAACTGAGAGAATCAGAGACAGAGAGAATCAGATACAGAGCATCAGAGAGTAAGAGAAACATAGAAACATAGAAACATAGAAAATAGGTGCAGGAGCAGGCCATTCAGCCCTTCTAGCCTGCACCGCCATTCAATGAGTTCATGGCTGAACATGAAACTTCAGTACCCCCTTCCTGCTTTCTCGCCATAACCCTTGATCCCCCGAGTAGTAAGGACTTCATCTAACTCCCTTTTGAATATATTTAGTGAATTGGCCTCAACTACTTTCTGTGGTAGAGAATTCCACAGGTTCACCACTCTCTGGGTGAAGAAGTTTCTCCTCATCTCGGTCCTAAATGGCTTACCCCTTATCCTCAGACTGTGACCCCTGGTTCTGGACTTCCCCAACATTGGGAACATTCTTTCTGCATCTAACCTGTCTAAACCCGTCAGAATTTTAAACGTTTCTATGAGGTCCCCTCTCATTCTTCTGAACTCCAGTGAATACAAGCCCAATTGATCCAATCTTTCTTGATAGGTCAGTCCCGCCATCCCGGGAATCAGTCTGGTGAACCTTCGCTGCACTCCCTCAATAGCAAGAATGTCCTTCCTCAAGTTAGGAGACCAAAACTGTACACAATACTCCAGGTGTGGCCTCACCAAGGCCCTGTACAACTGTAGCAACACCTCCCTGCCCCTGTATTCAAATCCCCTCGCTATGAAGGCCAACATGCCATTTGCTTTCTTAACCGCCTGCTGTACCTGCATGCCAACCTTCAATGACTGATGTACCATGACACCCAGGTCTCGTTGCACCTTCCCTTTTCCTAATCTGTCACCATTCAGATAATAGTCTGTCTCTCTGTTTTTACCACCAAAGTGGATAACCTCACATTTATCCACATTATACTTCATCTGCCATGCATTTGCCCACTCACCTAACCTATCCAAGTCACTCTGCAGCCTAATAGCATCCTCCTCGCAGCTCACACTGCCACCCAACTTAGTATCATCCGCAAATTTGGAGATACTGCATTTAATCCCCTCGTCTAAATCATTAATGTACAATGTAAACAGCTGGGGCCCCAGCACAGAACCTTGCGGCACTCCACTAGTCACTGCCTGCCATTCTGAAAAGTACCCGTTTACTCCTACTCTTTGCTTCCTGTCTGACAACCAGTTCTCAATCCACGTCAGCACACTACCCCCAATCCCATGTGCTTTAACTTTGCACATTAATCTCTTGTGTGGGACCTTGTCGAAAGCCTTCTGAAAGTCCAAATATACCACATCAACTGGTTCTCCTTTGTCCACTTTACTGGAAACATCCTCAAAAAATTCCAGAAGATTTGTCAAGCATGATTTCCCTTTCACAAATCCATGCTGACTTGGACCTATCATGTCACCATTTTCCAGATGCACTGCTATGACATCCTTAATAATTGATTCCATCATTTTACCCACTACTGAGGTCAGGCTGACCGGTCTATAATTCCCTGTTTTCTCTCTCCCTCCTTTTTTAAAAAGTGGGGTTACATTGGCTACCCTCCACTCCATAGGAACTGATCCAGAGTCAATGGAATGTTGGAAAATGACTGTCAATGCATCCGCTATTTCCAAGGCCACCTCCTTAAGTACTCTAGGATGCAGGCCATCAGGCCCTGGGGATTTATCTGCCTTCAATCCCATCAATTTCCCCAACACAATTTCCCGACTAATAAAGATTTCCCTCAGTTCCTCTTCCTTACTAGACCCTCTGACCCCTTTTATATCCGGAAGGTTGTTTGTATCCTCCTTAGTGAATACCGAACCAAAGTACTTGTTCAATTGATCCGCCATTTCTTTGTTCCCCGTTATGACTTCCCCTGATTCTGACTGCAGGGGACCTACGTTTGTCTTCACCAACCTTTTTCTCTTTACATACCTATAGAAACTTTTGCAATCCGCCTTAATGTTCCCTGCAAGCTTCTTCTCGTACTCCATTTTCCCTGTCCTAATCAAACCCTTTGTCCTCCTCTGCTGAGTTCTAAATTTCTCCCAGTCCCCAGGTTCGCTGCTATTTCTGGCCAATTTGTATGCCACTTCCTTGGCTTTAATACTATCCCTGATTTCCCTAGATAGCCACGGTTGAGCCACCTTCCCCTTTTTATTTTTACGCCAGACAGGAATGTACAATTGTTGTACTTCATCCATGCGGTCTCTAAATGTCTGCCATTGCCCATCCACAGTCAACCCCCTAAGTATCATTCGCCAATCTATCCTAGCCAATTCTCGCCTCATACCTTCAAAGTTACCCTTCTTTAAGTTCTGGACCATGGTCTCTGAATTTACTGTTTCATTCTCCATCCTAATGCAGAATTCCACCATATTATGGTCACTCTTCCCCAAGGGGCCTCGCACAATGAGATTGCTAATTAATCCTCTCTCATTACACAACACCCAGTCTAAGATGGCCTCCCCCCTAGTTGGTTCCTCAACATATTGGTCTAGAAAACCATCCCTTATGCACTCCAGGAAATCCTCCTCCACCGTATTGCTTCCAGTTTGGCTAGCCCAATCTATGTGCATATTAAAGTCACCCATTATAACTGCTACACCTTTATTGCATGCAGCCCTAATTTCCTGTTTGATGCCCTCCCCAACATCCCTATTACTGTTTGGAGGTCTGTACACAACTCCTACTAACGTTTTTTGCCCTTTGGTGTTCTGCAGCTCTACCCATATAGATTCCACATCATCCAAGCTAATGTCTTTCCTAACTATTGCATTAATCTCCTCTTTAACCAGCAATGCTACCCCACCTCCTTTTCCTTTTATTCTATCCTTCCTGAATGTTGAATACCCCTGAATGTTGAGTTCCCAGCCCTGATCATCCTGGAGCCACGTCTCCGTAATCCCAATCACATCATATTTGTTAACATCTATTTGCACAATTAATTCATCCACCTTATTGCGGATACTCCTTGCATTAAGACACAAAGCCTTCAGGCTTGTTTTATTAACACCCTTTGTCCTTTTAGAATTTTGCTGTACAGTCGCCCTTTTTGTTCTTTGCCTTGGGTTTCTCTGCCCTACACTTTTCCTCATCTCCTTTCTGTCTTTTGCTTTTGGCTCCTTTTTGTTTCCCTCTGTCTCCCTGCATTGGTTCCCATCCCCCTGCCATATTAGTTTAAATCCTCCCCAACAGCACTAGCAAACACTCCCCCGAGGACATTGGTTCCAGTCCTGCCCAGGTGCAGACCGTCCGGTTTGTACTGGTCCCACCTCCCCCAGAACCGGTCCCAATGCCCCAGGAATTTGAATCCCTCCCTGCTGCACCACTGCTCAAGCCACGTATTCATCTGCGCTATCCTGCGATTCCTACTCTGACTATCACGTGGCACTGGTAGCAATCCCGAGATTACTACTTTTGAGGTCCTACTTTTTAATTTAGCTCCTAGCTCCTTAAATTCGTTTCGTAGGACCTCATCCCTTTTTTTGCCTATGTCGTTGGTACCAATGTGCACCACGACAACTGGCTGTTCTCCCTCCCATTTCAGAATGTCCTGCACCCGCTCCGAGACATCCTTGACCCTTGCACCAGGGAGGCAACATACCATCCTGGAGTCGGAGACTGAGAGAGAATCAGAGAGACTGAGAGAGAATCAGAGAGACTGAGAGAGAATCAGAGAGACTGAGAGAGAGCCAGAGATTGAGAGAGAATCAGAGACTGAGAGAGTATCAGAGAGAGACAGAATGAGAGAGAGAGAGAATCAGAGACTGAGAGAATCGGATAATGAGAGAAAATCAGAGAGAGTGAGAGAAAATCAGAGCTACTGAGAGCATCATAGACTGAGAGAGAATAAGGGACTGAGAGAGATTTAGAGAGAGAGAATGATAAAGAGAGAGAATTAGAGACTGTGAGAGAATCAGAGACTGAGAGAGAATCAGAGACAGAGAGAGAATCAGAGACAGAGACAATCAGAGACTGAGAAAGAATCCTAGAGTGACAGAGAATCATAGACTGAGAGAGAATCAGAGAGGGAGAGAATGAGAGAGAAAAAGAAAGAATGAGAGCGAGAGAGAAACTTTCAGAGTGAGAATTAGAGACTAAGAGAGAATCAGAGATTGAGAGAGAATCAGAGAGAGGGAGAATCAGAGAGAGAGAGAATCAGAAACTGAGGGAGAATCAGAGAGAGAGGGAATGAGAGAGAGAAAGAAAGAATGAGAGAGAGAGAGTATCATAAACGGAGAATGAGAGACTGAGAGAGAATGAGAGACTGAGAGATCATTGGAGAGAGAGAGAATGAGAGAGAGAGAGAAAATGAGAAGGAGAGAGAATCTGAGACAGAGAGAATAAGAGACTGAGAGAATCAGACAGACTGAGAGAATCAGAGAGAGAGAGAGAATCGGATAATGAGAGAAAATCAGAGAGAGTGAGAGAGAATCAGAGAAACGGAGAGAATCAGAGACTGAGAGAGTATCAGAGACTGGGAGAGAATCAGAGAGAGAGGGAGAATGAGAGAGAGAATCAGAAACTGAGAGAGAATGAGAGACAGAGAGAGAATCAAAGACAGAGAGAGAATCAGAGACTGAGAGAGAATCAGAGAGACTGAGAGAGAGAGATAGAATGTGAGTGAATCAGAGACTGAGGGAGAATAAGAGAGACTGAATCAGAGAGAGAGAGAATCAGATCATGAGAGAGAATCAGAGACCGAGAGAAAATCAAATACAGAGAATAAGAGACTGAGAGAGAATGAGAGAGACAGAGAGAATCAGAAAGAGAGAGAATCGGACATTGAGCGAGAATCAGAGAGAGTGAGAGAGAATCAGAGAGACAGAGTGAATCAGAGACTTTTGAGAGTATCAGAGAGACTGAGAGAGATTTGGAGAGAGAGAGAATGAGAGAGAGAGAGATAGAGAATCAGAGACTGAGAGAGAATCAGAGGCAGAGAGCGTCAGAGACTGAGAGAGAATAAGAGACTGAGAGAGAATCGGAGACAGAGAGTCAGAGACTGACAGAGAACCAGAGACTGAGAGGAATCAGAGACTGAGAGAGAATCAGAGAGAGAGAGAGAATCAGAAACTGAGTGAGAATCAGAAGGAGAGAGAATCAGAGACTGAGAGAGAATCAGAGACTGAGAGAATCAAAGACTGAGAGAGAATCAGAGACTGTGAGAGAATCAGAGAGACTGAGAGAATCAGAGAGACTCAGAGAGAATCAGAGACTGAGAGCGAATCAGAGACTGAGAGAGAATCACAGACTGCGAGAGAATCAGAGAGAGAGAGAGCGAGAATCAGAGAGAGAGAGAGAGAATCAGAGAGAGAGAGAAAATCAGGGACTGAGAGATAATCAGAGGCTGAGAGAGTCAGAGACTGAGAGAATCGGAGACTGAGAGAGAATCAGAGACTGAGAGTGATACGTCCTTACTATACAGTATAAATGCACACGAGGCCCATGTTTGAGAGAAGGTCAGTCCTTTATTCCTTAGCACTCAAGTGCAGCAAGTGGGTGGAGCTTCCCCTTTTATACCTGAAGGTCCAGGTTAGGAGTGTCTCCCACAAGTTCACCACCTAATGGTCATTGTTCTCACAGTGTACAACTGAGGTCAGGTTATACATGGGTTATATTGCTGGTTGAATACCTGACATCACTTCCCCCTGCCAAAGTCTTATTGGGATCACAGGTTGAGTCTCTCTGGCGGTTTACGCTCCCTTGTAGAGCGCCTGAGTTGGGGCTCCGGTTGTTGGGCGCTGGCCTGAGTGTCTGCTGTTTGCGGTGCCTCAGGACTATCCGGACTGCCCACAGTGACTGGGCTCTCCTCCCTTTGGTCCCTGTGTTCGGTCACCTGTGGAGGAGTGAACTCTACATCGTGTTCTTCCTCTGCTTCTTCTATGGGGTTGCTGAACCTCCTTTTTGTTTGATCCACATGTTTGCGGCAGATTTGTCCATTGGTAAGTTTAACTACCAGAATCCTATTTCCCTCTTTGGCAATCACAGTGCCTGTGAGCCATTTGGGCCCTGCAGCGTAGTTGAGGACAAAAACAGGGTCATTTACATCAATACATCGTGGCCTCGCATTCCTGTCATGGTAGTCATATTGTGACTGGCGCCTGCTCTCGACAATTTCTTTCATGGTGGGGTGTATAAAGGATAACCGGGTTTTGAGCATCCTTTTCATTCGCAGCTCTGCGAGTGGAACCCCTGTGAGCGAGTGTGGTCGGGATCTGTAGGCCAACAGGAAGCGTGAAAAGCGGCTTTGTAGGGAACCCCCTTGGATTCTGAGCATCCCCTGTTTGATTATCTGCACTGCTCGTTCTGCCTGGCCATTTGAGGCCGGCTTGAACGGTGCCATTCTAACATGGTTAATTGCATTGTCTGCCATGAAGTCCTGGAATTCAGTGCTTGTGAAGCACGGGCCATTGTCGCTGACCAAGATGTCCGGTAGACCGTGGGCGGCGAACATTGCCCGTAGACCTTCTACCGTGGCAGAGGATGTGCTTGAATTTAAAATGTCACACTCGATCCATTTGGAGTAAGCGTCTACTGCAACCAAAAACATTTTTCCATGAAAGGTCCTGCGTGGTCCACATGGATGCGTGACCTAGGCTTGGCGGGCCATGGCCAGGCACTAAGGGGGGCTTCCCTGGGCGCATTGCCCAGCTGGGCACACATGTTACACCTGCGAGCACAAAGTTCCAGATCTGCGTCTATCCCTGGCCACCAAACGTGTGACCTGGCAATTGCCTTCATTATGACAATGCCTGGGTGCTCATTGTGGAGTTCTCTGATGAACACCTCTCTGCCCATCTGGGGCATGACTACCCACAGTAGGCAATCGGCCTGAATCGAGAGTTCATCCCTGCGCCTGTGAAACGGTTTAAATTCCTCAGGGCATGCCCTGTACGTGGCTGCCCAGTCCCCATTCAGGACACATTTCTTGACGAGAGACAATAGCGGTTCTCTATTTGTCCAGACTTTAATCTAACGGGCTATCACAGGTGATCCTTCGCATCCGAAAGCTTCAACAGCTATGACCATCTCAGCAGCATGCTCAGTAGCCCCCTCAGTGGTGGCTAGTGGGAGCCTGCTGACTGCATCGGCGCATATTTCGGTGCCCAGTCTGTGCCGAATTGTATAGTCATAGGCGGCTAACGTGAGTGCCCACCTCTGTATGCGGGCCGATGCATTTGCATTTATGGCCTTGTTGTCGGCCAAAAGGGACGTTAGGGATTTGTGATCTGTCTCCAGCTCAAATTTCCTGCCAAACAGGTACTGGTGTATTTTCTTTACCGCATATACACATGCGAGCGCCTCCTTTTCTACCATCCCGTAGCCCCTTTCTGCCTGGGATTTCTGGAGGCATAAGCTACCGGCTGTAACTGACCCTTGGCATTGACATGCTGCAACACACACCTGACACCATAGGACGACGCATCGAACATTAACACAAGTTTTTTTACATGAGTCATATAGCGTTAACAGTTTGTTGGAACATATCAAATTGCGTGCTCTATTAAAAGCCCTTTCCTGGCTGTCCCCCCAGACCCATTCGCGACCTTTGCGTAGGAGCACGTGTAGCGACTCTAGCAGCGTGCTCCATTTGGGAAGAAAGTTACCAAAATAGTTCAGGAGTCCCAGGAACAAACGCATCTCTGTCATGTTACGGGGTCTGGGTGCTCTCTGGATCACTTCCGTCTTGGACGCAGTAGGGCTGATCCCGTCTGCTGCTACCCTCATCCCCAGGAATTCTACCTCTGGAGCTAGGAAGATGTACTTCAACTTTTTCAGTCACAGCCCCACCCGGTGCAGTCTGCGTAGCACCTCCTCCAGGTTGTGGAGGTGTTCTTCAGTATCGTAACCCGTGATGAGGATGTCGTCTTGAAAAACCACTCTCCCTGGAATCGACTTGAGGAGGCTTTCCATATTTCGTTGGAAGATCGCGGCAGCCGAGCGAATCCCGAACGGACATCTGTTGTACTCAAACAACCCTTTGTGTGTCGTGATGGTGGTCAGCTTCTTCGACTCACTTGCCAGCTCCTGGGTCATGTAAGCTGAGGTCAGGTCCAATTTTGAAAAAAGTTTGCCACCGGATAGCGTCGCAAAGAGGTCCTCCGCTCTCGGTCGCGGGTACTGGTCTTGGAGTGACACCCGATTGATGGTAGCCTTGAAATCACCACATATCCTGACCGACCCATCCGCCTTGAGCACCGGCACAATCGGGCTCGCCCAGTCACTGAATTCGACTGGCGAGATGATGCCTTCCCTCAGCAGGCGGTCCAATTCGCCTTCTATCTTTTCCCGCATCACCTACGGCACTGCTCTGGCCTTGTTGTGTACTGGCCTGGCATCTGGGTTTATGTGAATCACTACCTTGGCCCCATGAAAGTGCCAATGCCATGTTGAAATAATGAGTCAAATTTGTCCAGGATCTGTGAGCATGATACTCGCTCCACAGAGGAAATTGCATTGACATCGCCCCATTTCCAGTTCATGACAGCAAGCCAACTCCTCCCCAGTAGTGCGGGACCATCCTCCTGGACAACCCAGAGTGGCAACCTGTTCTCCGAATCTTTATGGGTCACGACTACCGTGACGCTGCCGAGCACTGGAATGATCTCCTTTGTGTATGTCTGTAGCTGTGCGTCAATTGCCGATAATTTTGGCCTCCTGGCCTTGGACGCCCACAACTTTTCGAACTGTTTGCTACCCATCAGGGACTGGCTGGCCCCCGTGTCTAGTTCCATTGATACTGGGATGTCATTGAGGAGCAGTTTCATCATTATCGGTGACGTCCTGGTGTATGAACTTTATATGTGCTCCACATGAACTCGCTGAACTTCAGCTTCCAGCGATTTCACCCAGCGTTCATTTCTGCAATTTCTGCAGGTATTTTGCTCATCTCTGCAAATTCCAGCTGAGTGTGTTGCCTCCACACCTCCAACATGAGCTGTTGTTGGAAACAAAAGGTCCCTTGCCAGTCGATCGTCCCTGACTGCCCCTGTGTCTCTATTGAACTCCCCCTCTGGGTTCGACTACATGTTGGGGCATGCCCGATTGTCCTTGTCTGCCTGGAGAACTGCGTGCTGCTTTAACAATGTTGAATCTCTGTCCCAACCATTCCTTAACACAGTACCTCTCGTCTGTTCTGCTAGTGGCCATGCTCGCGTGGTTTAAATCCCAGTTTCTTGTCGCCATTGATACATCCTTACTATACAATATAAATGCACAGGAGGCCCATGTTTGAGAGAAGGTCAGTCTGTGACCTGTCCTTTATTCCTTTGCACTCAAGTGGTGGAAGTGTGTGGAGCTTCCCCTTTTCTATCCGAAGGTCCAGGTTAGGAGTGTCTCCCACAAGTTCACCACCTAGTGGTCATTGTTCTCACAGTGTACAACTTAGATCAGATTATACATGGGTTACATTGCTGGTTGAAGACATGACACTCTCAGTCTCTGATGCTCTCTCTCTCTCTGATTCTCGCAGTTTCTCTGATTGTCTCTCTGTCTCTGATTCTCTCTCAGTCTCTGATTGTCTCTCTGTCTCTGATTCTCTCTCAGTCTCTGATTGTCTCTCTGTCTCTGATTCTCTCTCAGTCTCTCTGATTCTCTCTCAGTCTCTGATTCTCTCTCTCTCTGATTCACTCTCTCTCTTTCTGATTCTCTCTCTCTCTCTGATTCTCTCAGTCTCTGATTCTCTCTCACTCTGATTCTCTCTCAATCTCTGATTCCCTCAGTCTCTGATTCTCTCTCTCTCTCTCTGATTCCCTCTCTCTCTTTCTGATTCTCTCTCTCTCTCTTTCTGATTCTCTCTCAGTCTCTGATTCCCTCAGTCTCTGATTCTCTCTCACTCTGATTTTCTCTCAGTCTCTGATTCTCTCTCACTCTGATTTTCTCTCGGTCTCTGATTCTCTCTCAGTCTCTCTGATTCTCTCTCTCTCTCTGATTCTCTCAGTCTCTGATTCTCTCTCTCTCTCTCTGATTCTCTCAGTCTCTGATTCTCTCTCACTCTGATTCTCTCTCTCTTTCTGATTCTCTGTCAGTCTCTGATTCTCTCTCTCTTTCTGATTTTCTCTCAGTCTCTGATTCTCTCTCAGTCTCTGATTCTCTCTCAGTCTTTCTGATTTTCTCTCAGTCTCTGATTCTCTCTCTCTCTCTCTGATTCTCTCTCAGTCTCTGATTCTTCTCAGTATATGACTCTCTCTGTCTCTCTGATTCTCTCAGTCTCTGATTCTCTCTCACTCTCTGATTCTCTCTCACTCTCTGATTCTCTCTCACTCTCTGATTCTCTGTCTGATTCTCTCTCACTCTCTGATTCTCTCTCAGTCTTTCTGATTCCCTCTCAATCTCTGATTCTCTCTGTCTGATTCTCTCTCACTCTCTGATTCTCTCTCAGTCTCTGATTCTTCTCAGTATATGACTCTCTCTGTTTCTCTGATTCTCTCTCAGTCTCTGATTCTCTCAGTCTCTGATTCTCTCTCAGTCTCTGATTCTCTCTCACTCTCTGATTCTCTGTCTGATTCTCTCTCACTCTCTGATTCTCTCTCAGTCTCTGATTCTCTCTCACTCTCTGATTCTCTGTCTGATTCTCTCTCACTCTCTGATTCCCTCTCAGTCTCTGATTCTCTCTGTCTGATTCTCTCTCACTCTCTGATTCTCTCTCACTCTCTGATTCTCTCTCAGTCTCTCATTTTCACTCAGTCTCTGATTCTCTCTCAGTCTTTGATTCTCTCTCAGTCTCTGATTCTCTCTCAGTCTCTGATTCTCTCTCAGTCTCTGATTCTCTCTCAGTCTCTCTGATTCCCTCAGTCTCTGATTCTCTCTCAGTCTCTGATTCTTTCTCAGTGATTCGCTCAGTCTATGATTCTCTCAGTCTCTGATGATCTCTCTTTCATGTCTGTAAACTTGTAATATTTGTAGCTCCACACTGTGGATGTGGACGTATTGTGTACTGCAAGTGCAGAGTTAATAATAAACGGAACTAGGCAGATTTCCAGAGACTTCCGAGAGAGCTGCCTGCCATGTTAGGAAGCTGTGTGTGCTGTGCTCTGTGAATATATCACATTTGGTGATGGAAGATGGGATTTCTCGGATGATTTCAAGCTTAAATTCTGTTGGTGAAGGATTCAGCCAGCCGACAGAGAAACTTTGGAAGTTTCAGTCTTTGGAAAAAAGCTACAAAATCCAAGGTAAAATACAGCACATGGTGTGAACAGCTAGAGATTAAAATGGCAGTTGTATTGGGATATTTGGGAGAATATAGACATGACCGGGAATGTTTTAAAGCATATGTGCATTGGCTAGAAATGTATTTCACTGCAAATAACATAATCGAAGTTCCAGACAATGCAGTCCAGAACCGGGCTGTGTTGGAATGTAAGAAAGCGATCTTCTTATCGGAGGCAGGTCCGGCATTGTACAAAACCCTTGTAAATCTGCTTGTGCCTGACGAGCCAAAGGACACAATGCTTAAAGAGATTTTAACGAAGCTGGAGCAGCACTATAATCCCAACCAGTTAGAAATTGCTGAAAGCGATCGTTTCGGAATTCGGAATCAAAAGACTGCTGAAATTATCAGTGATTATACCGTAGCATTAAAAAAGCTATCGATGCACTGTAATTTTGGAAACTTTCAAGACCGAGCATTATGGGATCGTTTTGTTTGTGGGGTGAAAAATGTTGCGATCAGAAGGAAGTTATTGACGACGGATGACTTGACTTTTGAGATTGCTTGTCAGACAGCGAGGTCGATGGGCATGGCCAAACAATATTCCCGAGAATTAAATAATAACTACGGTTGTCAGTCAACCGAGGTAAATCACCTGCAGGTTCAAAGTAAAAGACGGGCATGCCGAAAGTCTCAGAAACTGGAAATTCTAAAAGAGCGTTGAAGTCGTGCTATAGGTGTCTGGGACAACACATTGCTCAAAGTTGTCCATACGTGAAGACAGAGTGTTTCTTCTGCAGGAAGACTGGGCATCTTGCGAAGGCATGCCGACTGAATGGTAAACCAGTTTTCAAAGCTATGAGTCCAGCGTTCAAAGCTATTAGTAGAAATCCAAAGAGACTACATAGCATGGAAGAACAACAACAGGACAGGAGATGTTGGAGTTACACGTCATTAGGAGCACGAGGTTAACGGACAGCGTTTCGGAAAGCATCAAAATCCACATAGATGTTGCCGGATTCAAGATACTAATGGAAATTGACACGGGTGCATCCGTGAGTGCAGTACCAGAGTCGCTGTACCTCGACAAATTGCGTGATTTCCAATCGGAGAAATCCAAGATATAGCTGCGAGGCTACTCGGGAGAGAAAATTCCTGTGGTAGGTCGTATCACCGTACTGGTGAAATATAAAGATCAATTTCAGAACTTGCCTCGAATAGTAGTGAAAGGAGACAAGTCTGCCGTACTAGGAAGAAATTGGTTGAGCTCACTGAAGCTGGATTGGAGTAAGATTTTCTGTGTGGAAGCGAGATTTTCATCAACGGATGAGTTTATTAAGCAGTTTCCGAAGGTGTTCTGTGAATCGGGCAGACCGATCCAAGGCTTCAAGGCGAGTGTCAGGGTACAGAAGGACATTAGATCGGTTTACTGCAAGCCATGTTCCATACCATATGCACTCAAGGAGAAAGTTGAGCAAGAACTCAAAAGACTAGAGACTAAGAACATTATTTGTAAGATAGAGCGATGTAATTGGGCTACACCCTTTATTGTTGTACCTAAGTCCGATGGTAAGGTAAGATTGTGTGGTGATTATAAGGTAACCGTAAACCAGGTTCTAGAGGGTAATGTTCCCAATAAATTGCCGAATATAGAAGATTTGTTCACAACACTGACAGGTGGTCAGATCTTCTCAAAACTGGATCTTACTTACAGCTTGAACTAGATGAGGAGTCCAAGTCATGTTTGACTATAAATACTCATCTAGTCCTATATCAGTTTAATAGGCTACCATTTGGAGTGTCTTCCGCCCGTGCCATATTCCAAGGGGTGATGAACCAGATTTTGCAAGGTATTGAAGGGGTAGTATGTTATTTGGATGACATACTAATTTCAGCACCAAATAGGCAAATTCATAATAACATATTGAATGAAGTCCTCAAACGGCTAGAGAAGCACGAGTGTTGGCTCGTAAGTGTGAGTTATTTAAAAACTCAGTGGAGTACTTAGGGTACAGAGTAGACAAAGATCGTTTACATCCAACCATGGAAAAATTGGATGCAATTAGAAATGCACCCACTCCCAGGAATGTCACTGAACTTCGTTCATTCTTGGGTCTTTTGAACTAATATGGGAAGTTCCTACCAAATTTGGCTACAGTATTACATCCACTGAATGAACTTTTGAAAAAACAGGTCCATTGGAAGTGGTCAAAAGAATGCGATACTGCATTCAAGGAATGTAAAAGCAAATTGGTAGAGAGCACCATGTTAGTTCATTATGACATATCTAAGGAGATTAAGCTAGCATGTGATGCCTCTCCATATGGAGTTGGGGCAGTAATCTCTCATGTATTAAGTAGTGGGGAGGAGAGACCAATTGATTTTGCTTCACGCACTCTTAGTGCCAGTGAGAGTAATTATGCGCAAATTGAAAGGGAAGCTTTGGCATTAATTTTTGGGGTCAAGAAGTTTCACAAATACTTGTTTGATCGTAAGTTTACCATCGTTACAGACCATAAGCCCCTAACAGCAATCCTCCATCCAAAGACCCAGTTCCAACATTAGCTGCAGCCCGAATGCAGAGATGGGCTTTGATTTTGTCAACATATACATATGTTATTGAATACATACGATCAGCTGATCACAGTAATGCTGATGCAATGTCTAGGTTGCCTTCCCCATCACAAGTTACACCCGATAGAGCAGAAGTGTTTTATTTTTCATACATTGATGAACTGCCAGTCACAGCTGAAGAGATTGGTAGAGGAACCAAACGTGACCCAGTGATGTCAAAGGTGTATGAGTATATTGCAAATGGATGGCCAAACCAGGTAACAGACGAAGGTACACATCCATTCTTCATTCATAGGAATGAATTAGCAGTCGATAAAGATTGTATCACGCAGGGTGCAAGAGTGGTTATAGCAAATAAATTCAGGTACAAATTATTAGCAGACTCCATGACCAGCACCTGGGAATGTGCTTGACCAAGAGTTTTGCACGCAGTTATTTATGGTGGCCAGGTCTTAATAAAGATATAGAGTACATCGTGAGTCAGTGTACAACATGTCAATCGGTAAGCAAGCAACCACCACCAGTACCATTACAGCCATGGAAATGGCCTCCCAGGGTGTGGCAAAGGCTATATATTGATTTTGCTGCATTAGAAGGACAACAATTGTTCATTGTGATTGATAGCCATTCGAAGTGTGTTGAGGTGTTCCCAAAATAACAACAAGTAAAACATTGGACATTTTAGGTAAGATTATTTTCTTCATTTGGCCTCCCAGAAGAAATTGTTTCGGATAATGGACCACAATTTCGTTCAAAGAATTTGCACAATTCACGAGCAAAAATGGTGTGAAATATACCAAGGTTCCACCATACCATCCTGCTTCGAATGGTGCAGCAGAGCGCACTGTACAATTTATAAAACGTGCCCTCATAAAACAAATGTTAGATCCAAATTCAAGGAAACAACAGTTGTCATTGGATCACAAATTGGCTAATTTTTTGATTACATATCGAAATACTCCTCATGCAACTACTGGTAGAACACCAGCAGAGTTGTTTCTCAAACGACAGCCACGAACCAGATTCTCGTTGTTAAAATCAAATTTGGCACAGTCCGTAGAAGAGACACAATTAAGACAGAAAGAGAATCATGATAGAGGTAGAGTAAAAGAGAGAAGTGTGAAATTAAACCAGAAGGTGAGAGTGAAGAACCATCACCATAAATGGGTAAAGTGGTTACCAGGAAGAGTGATGAAGATACGTGGTCCTCGCACATATTTGGTAAAGATGTTTGATAATGTACAGGTTAGGTTTGTTCATATTGATCATATTTTACCTACAGACATGGAAGGAGTTGAAGGTGGGAATGATTCAATTATTTCTGACTCATCAGACAGTTTTGATATACCAGTAGCAAATCCTAAATCCAATATACTGGAAACAAATCCAGGAGAGAATCAGAATGTAAGTCTGAGTCCGAGTCAGGAAAACAAACAGTCTGAAGTTAGAGTGAGTTCAAATGAAATGTGTACTGCAAGTGCAGGGTTAATAATAAACAGAACCAGACAGATTTCCGGAGACTTCCGAGAGAGCTGCCTGCCATGTTAGGAAGCTGTGTGTGCTGTGATCTGTGAATATATCACACTCTCAGTCGCTCTGATTCTCTCTCAGTCTCTAATTCTCTCTCAGTCTCTGATTCTCTCTCTCTCTCTCTCTAATTCTCTCTCAGTCTCCGATTCTCTCTCAGTCTCCGATTCTCTCACTCTCTGATTCTCTCTCAGTCTCCCTGACTCTCAGTCTCTCTGACTCTCAGTCTCTCTGACTCTCTCTCAGTCTCCGATTTTCTCTCAGTCTCCGACTCTCTCTCAGTCTCCGACTCTCTCTCAGTCTCCGACTCTCTCTCAGTCTCCGACTCTCTCTCAGTCTCTGATTATCTCTCAGTCGCTGATTCTCTCTCAGTCTCTGATTCACTTTCAGTCTCTGATTCTCTCGCAATCTCCAATTCTCTCTCAGTCTCTGATTATCTCTCAGTCCCTGATTCTCTCTCTGTCATGTATTCAACCAGCAATGTAACCCATGTATAATCTGATCTAAGTTGTACACTGTGAGAACAATGACCTCTAGGTGGTGAACTTGTGGGAGACACTCCTAACCTGGACCTTCAGATATAAAAGGGGAAGCTCCACCCACTTGCTGCACTTGAGTGCTAAGGAATAAAGGACAGGTCACAGACTGACCTTCTCTCAAGCATGGGCCTCGTGTGCATTTATACTGTGTAGTAAGGATGTATCAATGGCGACGAGAAACTGGGATTTAAACCATGCGAGCATGGCCACTAGCAGAACAGACGAGAGGTACTGTGTTAAGGAATGGTTGGAACAAAGATTCAACATTGTTAAAGCAGCACACAGTTCTCCAGGCAGACAAGGGCAATCGGGCATGCCCCAACATGTAGACGAACCCAGAGGGGGAGTTCGAGAGAGACAATGGCAAGCTGAACAGCGATTCACGCCATTGCAAGGGACAATGTGGCCAGTAATGGGGCCATCAACACCTGTTAATGGCGCACTCAAGGACAATAACAGGGTCAGTCAGGGACGATCGACTGGTAAGGGACCTTTTGTTTCCAACAACAGCTCATGTTGGAGGCGTGGAGGCACACACTCAGCCGGAATTTGCAGAGATGAGCAAAATACCTGCAGAAATTGCAGAAATGAACGCTGGGGGAAATCGCTGGAAGCTGAAGTTCAGCGAGTTCATGTGGAGCACGTATACAGTTCATACACCTGGACGCCACCGATAATGATGAAAGTGCTCCTCAATGGCATCCCAGTATCAATGGAGCTAGACACAGGGGCCAGCCAGTCCCTGATGGGTATCAAACAGTTCGAAAAGTTGTGGGCGTCCAAGGCCAGGAGGCCAAAATTATCGCCGATTGATGCACAGCTACGGACATACACAAAGGAGATCATTCCAGTGCTAGGCAGCACCACGGTAGTCGTGACCCACAAAGATTCGGAGAACAGGTTGCCACTCTGGGTTGTCCCAGGGGATGGCCCGCACTACTGGGTAGGAGTTGACTTGCTGTCATGAACCGGAAATGGGGCGATGTCAATGCAATTTCTTCTGTGGAGCGAGTATCATGCTCACAGGTCCTGGACAAATTTGACTCATTATTTCAACCCGGCATCGGCACTTTCATGGGGGCTAAGGTAGTGATTCACATAAACCCGGACGCCAGGCCAGTACACCACAAGGCCAGAGCGGTGCCATACGTGATGCGGGAAAAGATAGAAGGTGAATTGGACCGCCTGCTGAGGGAAGGCATCATCTCGCCAGTCGAATTCAGTGACTGGGTGAGCACGATTGTGCCGGTGCTCAAGGCGGATGGGTCAGTCAGGATATGTGGCGATTACAAGGCCACCATCAATCGGGTGTCACTCCAAGACCAGTACCCGCTACCGAGAATGGAGGACCTCTTTGCGACACTATCCGGTGGCAAACTTTTTTCAAAATTGGACCTGACCTCAGCTTATATGACCCAGGAGCTGGCGAGTGAGTCAAAGAAGCTGACCACCATCACGACACACAAGGGGTTGTTTGAGTTCAACAGATGTCCGTTCGGGATTCGCTCGGCTGCCGCGATCTTCCAACGAAATATGGAAAGCCTCCTCAAGTCGATTCCAGGGGCGGTGGTTTTTCAGGACGACATCCTGATCATGGGTTAGGATACTGAAGAACACCTCCACAACCTGGAGGAGGTGCTATGCAGACTGGACCGGGTGGGGCTGTGACTGATAAAGGCGAAGTGCGTCTTCCTAGCTCCAGAGGTAGAATTCCTTGGGATGAGGGTAGCAACAGACAGGATCAGCCCTACTGTGTCCAAGACGGAAGCGATCCAGAGAGCACCCAGACCCCGTAACACAATGGAGCTGCATTTGTTCCTGGGGCTCCTGATCTATTTAGTAACTTTCTTCCCAAATTGAGCACGCTGCTAGAGCCGCTACACGTGCTCCTACGCAAAGGTCACGATTGGGTCTGGGGGGACAGCCAGGAAAGGGCTTTTAATAGAGCACGCAATTTGTAATGTTCCAGCAATCTGTTAACGCTATATGACCCATGTAAGAAACTTGTGTTAATGTGCAATGCGTCGTCCAATGGTGTCGGGTGTGTGTTGCAGCATGTCAATACTAAGGGTCAGTTACAGCTGGTAGCTTATGCCTCCAAGAGTCAGTCCCAGGCAGAAAGGGGCTACGGGATGGTAGAAAAGGAGGCACTCGCATGTGTATATGCTGTAAAGAAAATGCACCAGTACCTGTTTGGCAGGAAATTTGAGCTGGAGACAGGTCACAAACCCCTAACGTCCCTTTTGGCCGACAACAAGGCCATAAATGCAAACGCATTGGCCCGCATACAGAGGTGGGCACTCACGTTAGCCGCCTATGACTATACAATTCGGCACAGACCGGGCACCGATAACTGCGCCGATGCACTCAGCAGGCTCTCAATAGCCACCATTGAGGGGGCTACCGAGCATGCTGCTGAGATGGTCATGGCTGTTGAAGCTTTCGGAAATGAAGGCTCACCCGTGACAGCCTGTCAGATTAAAGTCTGGACAAATAGAGAACCGCTATCATCTCTAGTCAAGAAATGGTGTCCTGAATGGGGACTGGGCAGCCACGTACAGGGCATGCCCTGAGGAATTTAAATCATTTCACAGGAGCAGGGATGAACTCTCGATTCAGGCCAATTGCCTACTGTGGGGAAACTGAGATGTCATGCCCCAGATGGGCAGAGAGGTGTTCATCAGAGAACTCCACAATGAGCACCCGGGCATTGTCATAATGAAGGCAATTGCCAGGTCACACGTTTGGTGGCCAGGGATAGACGCAGATCTGGAACTTTGTGTTCGCAGGCGCAACACGTGTGCCCAGCTGGGCAACGCACCCAGGGAAGCCCCCCTTAGCCCCTGGTCCTGGTCCTGGCCTGCCAAGCCTTTGTCATGCATCCATGTGGACTACACAGGTCCTTTCATGGGAAAAATGTTTTTGGTTGCAGTACACGTCTACTCCAAATGGATCGAGTGTGACATTTTAAATTCAAGCACATCCTCTGCCACGGTAAAAAGTCTACGGGCAATGTTCACCGCCCACGGTCTACCGGACATCTTGGTCAGTGACAATGGCCCGTGCTTCACAAGCACTGAATTCCAGGACTTCATGGCAGACAGTGCAATTAACCATGTTAGAACGGCCAGGCAGTACGAGCAGTGCAGATAATCAAACAGGAGATGCTCAAAATCCAAGGGGGTTCCCTACAAAGCCGCTTATCACGCCTCCTGTTGGCCTACAGATCCCGACCACACTTGCTCACAGGGGTTCCAGCCGCAGAACTGCTAATGAAAAGGACGCTCAAAACCCGGTTATCCCTTATACATCCCACCATGGAAGAAATTGTCGAGAGCAGGCGCCAGTCACAATATGACTACCTTGACAGGAATGCGAGGGCGCGATGTATTGATGTAAATAATCCTGTTTTTGTCCTCAACTACGCTGCAGGGCCCAAATGGCTCGCAAGCACTGTGATTACTAAAGAGGAAAATAGGATTTTGGTAGTTAAACGTATCAATGGACAAATCTGCCGCAAACATGTGGATCAAACAAAAAGGAGGTTCAGCAACCCCATAGAAGAAGCAGAGGAAGAACACGATGTAGAGTTCACTCCTCCACAGGTGACCGAACACCGGAATCAAAGGGAGGAGAGCCGAGTCACTGTGGGCAATCCGGACAGGCCTGAGGCACCGCAAACAGCAGACACTCAGGCCAGCGCCCAACAACCGGAGCCCCAACTCAGGCGCTCTACAAGGGAGCGTAAACCACCAGAGAGACTTAACCTGTGATCCCAATAAGACTTTGCGGGGGAGGTGATGTCATGTATTCAACCAGCAGTGTAACCCATGTATAATCTGACCTAAGTTGTACACTGTGAGAACAATGACCACTAGGTGGTGAACTTGTGGGAGTCACTCCTAACCTGGACCTTCGGGTAGAAAAGGGGAAGCTCCACCCACTTCCTGCACTTGAGTGCAAAGGAATAAAGGACAGGTCACAGACTGATCACCTCTCAAGCATGGGCCTCGTATGCATTTATACTGTATAATAAGGACGTATCAGAGAGAGAATCAGAGAGAGAGAGAGAATCAGAGACAGAGAGAGAATCAGAGAGACTGAGAGAGAATCAGAGAGACAGAGAGAATCAGAGAGACTGAGAGAGAATCAGAGACTGAGAGAGAATCAGAGAGAGAGAGAGAATCAGAGAGAGAGAGAGAATCAGAGACTGAGAGAGAATCAGAGACTGAGAGAGAATCAGAGAGAGAGAGAATCAGAGAGACTGAGAGAGAATCAGAGAGTGAGAGAATCAGAGACTGAGAGAGAATCAGAGACTGAGAGAATCAGAGACTGAGAGAATCAGAGACTGAGAGAATCAGAGACTGAGAGAATCAGAGAGAGAGAGAGAGATTCAGAGAGAGAGAGAATCAGAGACTGAGAGAGAATCAGAGACTGAGAGAGAATCAGAGACTGAGAGCGAATCAGAGAGAGAGAGAGAATCAGAGACTGAGAGAGAATCAGAGAGAGAGAGAATTAGAGAGAGAGAGAATCAGAGACTGAGAGAGAATCAGAGAGAGAGAGAGAATCAGAGACTGAGAGAGAATCAGAGAGAGAGAGAGAATCAGAGAGAGAGAGAGAATCAGAGACTGAGAGAGAATCAGAGAGACTGAGAGTGAATCAGAGACTGAGAGAGAATCAGAGAGAGAGAGAGAATCAGAGACTGAGAGAGAATCAGAGACTGAGAGAGAATCAGAGAGAGAGAGAGAATCAGAGAGAGAGAGAGAATCAGAGACTGAGAGAATCAGAGACTGAGAGAGAATCAGAGAGAGAGAGAATCAGAGACTGAGAGAGAATCAGAGACTGAGAGAGAATCAGAGACTGAGAGAGAATCAGAGACTGAGAGAGAATCAGAGACTGAGAGAGAATCAGAGACTGAGAGAGAGAGAATCAGAGACTGAGAGAGAATCAGAGACTGAGAGAGAATCAGAGACTGAGAGAGAATCAGAGACTGAGAGAGAATCAGAGAGAGAGAGAGAATCAGAGACTGAGAGAGAATCAGAGAGAGAGAGAATTAGAGAGAGAGAGAATCAGAGACTGAGAGAGAATCAGAGACTGAGAGAGAATCAGAGAGAGAGAGAATCAGAGACTGAGAGAATCAGAGAGTGAGAGAATCAGAGACTGAGAGAGAATCAGAGAGACAGAGAGAATCAGAGAGAGAGAGTGATTCAGAGAGAGAGCGAATCAGAGACTGAGAGAGAATCAGAGACTGAGAGAGAATCAGAGAGACTGAGAGAGAATCAGAGAGAGAGAGAGATTCAGAGAGAGAGCGAATCAGAGACTGAGAGAGAATCAGAGAGACTGAGAGAGAATCAGAGAGAGAGAGAGAGAGATTCAGAGAGAGAGAGAATCAGAGACTGAGAGAGAATCAGAGACTGAGAGAGAATCAGAGACTGAGAGCGAATCAGAGAGAGAGAGAGAATCAGAGACTGAGAGAGAATCAGAGAGAGAGAGAATCAGAGACTGAGAGAGAATCAGAGACTGAGAGAGAATCAGAGACAGAGAGAATCAGAGAGAGAGAGAGAATAGAAACATAGAAACATAGAAAATAGGTACAGGAGTAGGCCATTCGGCCCTTCTATTCTGCACCGCCATTCAATGAGTTCATGGCTGAACATTCAACTTCAGTACCCCATTCCTGCTTTCTCGCCATACCCCTTGATCCCCCTAGCAGTAAGGACCTCATCTAACTCCTTTTTGAATATATTTAGTGAATTGGCCTCAACAACTTTCTGTGGTAGAGAATTCCACAGGTTCACCACTCTCTGGGTGAAGAAGTTCCTCCGCATCTCGGTCCTAAATGGCTTACCCCTTATCCTTAGACTGTGACCCCTGGTTCTGGACTTCCCCAACATTGGGAACATTCTTCCTGCATCTAACCTGTCTAACCCCGTCAGAATTTTATATGTTTCTATGAGGTCCCCTCTCATTCTTCTGAACTCCAGTGAATACAAGCCCAGTTGATCCAGTCTTTCTTGATAGGTCAGTCCCGCCATCCCGGGAATCAGTCTGGTGAACCTTCGCTGCACTCCCTCAATAGCAAGAATGTCCTTCCTCAGGTTAGGAGACCAAAACTGTACACAATACTCCAGGTGTGGCCTCACCAATGCCCTGTACAACTGTAGCAACACCTCCCTGCCCCTGTACTCAAATCCCCTTGCTATGAAGGCCAACATGCCATTTGATTTCTTAACCACCTGCTGCACCTGCATGCCAACCTTCAATGACTGATGTACCATGACACCCAGGTCTCTTTGCACCTCCCCTTTTCCTAATCTGTCACCATTCAGATAATAGTCTGTCTCTCTGTTTTTACCACCAAAGTGGATAACCTCACATTTATCCACATTATACTTCATCTGCCATGCATTTGCCCACTCACCTAACCTATCCAAGTCGCTCTGCAGCCTCACAGCATCCTCCTCGCAGCTCACACTGCCACCCAACTTAGTGTCATCCGCAAATTTGGAGATACTACATTTAATCCCCTCATCTAAATCATTAATGTACAGTGTAAACAGCTGGGGCCCCAGCACAGAACCTTGCGGTACCCCACTAGTCACTGCCTGCCATTCTGAAAAGTACCCATTTACTCCTACTCTTTGCTTCCTGTCTGACAACCAGTTCTCAATCCATGTCAGTACACTACCCCCAATCCCATGTGCTTTAACTTTGCACATCAATCTCTTGTGTGGGACCTTGTCGAACGCCTTCTGAAAGTCCAAATATACCACATCAACTGGTTCTCCCTTATCCACTCTACTGGAAACATCCTCAAAAAATTCCAGAAGATTTGTCAAGCATGATTTCCCTTTCACAAATCCATGCTGACTTGGACCTATCATGTCACCTCTTTCCAAATGCACTGCTATGACATCCTTAATAATTGATTCCATCATTTTACCCACTACCGATGTCAGGCTGACCGGTCTATAATTCCCTGTTTTCTCTCTCCCTCCTTTTTTAAAAAGTGGGGTTACATTGGCTACCCTCCACTCCATAGGAACTGATCCAGAGTCAATGGAATGTTGGAAAATGACTGTCAACGCATCCACTATTTCCAAGGCCACCTCCTTAAGTACTCTGGGATGCAGTCCATCAGGCCCTGGGGATTTATCGGCCTTCAATCCCATCAATTTCCCCAACACAATTTCCCGGCTAATAAGGATTTCCCTCAGTTCCTCCTCCTTACTAGACCCCCCGACCCCTTTTATAACCGGAAGGTTGTTCGTGTCCTCCTTCGTGAATACCGAACCAAAGTACTTGTTCAATTGGTCCGCCATTTCTTGGTTCCCCGTTATGACTTCCCCTGATTCTGACTGCAGGGGACCTACGTTTGTCTTTACTAACCTTTTTCTCTTTACATATCTATAGAAAGTTTTGCAATCCGTCTTAATGTTCCCTGCAAGCTTCTTCTCATACTCCATTTTCCCTGCCCTAATCAAACCCTTTGTCCTCCTCTGCTGAGTTCTAAATTTCTCCCAGTCCCCAGGTTCGCTGCTATTTCTGGCCAATTTGTATGCCACTTCCTTGGCTTTAATACTATCCCTGATTTCCCTTGATAGCCACGGTTGAGCCACCTTCCCTTTTTTATTTCTATGCCAGACAGGAATGTACAATTGTTGTAGTTCATCCATGCGGTCTCTAAATGTCTGCCATTGCCCATCCACAGTCAACCCCTTAAGTATCATTCGCCAATCCATCTCAGCCAATTCACGCCTCATACCTTCAAAGTTAGCCTTCTTTAAGTTCTGGACCATGGTCTCTGAATTAACTGTTTCATTCTGAGAGAATCAGAGACTGAGAGAGAATCAGAGACTGAGAGAGAATCAGAGAGAGAGAGAGAATCAGAGACTGAGAGAGAATCAGAGAGAGAGAGAGAATCAGAGAGAGAGAGAGAATCAGAGACTGAGAGAGAGAGAATCAGAGACTGAGAGAGAGAGAATCAGAGACTGAGAGAGAATCAGAGAAAGAGAGAGAATCAGAGAGACTGAGAGAGAATCAGAGAGACTGAGAGAGAATCAGAGAGACTGAGAGTGAATCAGAGACTGAGAGAGAATCAGAGACTGAGAGAATCAGAGACTGAGAGAATCAGAGACTGAGAGAGAATCAGAGACTGAGAGAGAATCAGAGACTGAGAGAGAATCAGAGACTGAGAGAGAATCAGAGAGAGAGAGAATCAGAGACTGAGAGAGAGAGAATCAGAGACTGAGAGAGAGAGAATCAGAGACTGAGAGAGAATCAGAGACTGAGAGAGAATCAGAGAAAGAGAGAGAATCAGAGAGAGAGAGAGAAATTCAGAGAGAGAGAGAATCAGAGACAGAGAGAATCAGAGACTGAGAGAGAATTAGAGAGAGAGAGAGAATCAGAGAAAGAGAGAGAATCAGAGAGAGAGAGAGAGATTCAGAGAGAGAGAGAATCAGAGACTGAGAGAATCAGAGACTGAGAGAATCAGAGACTGAGAGAATCAGAGACTGAGAGAGAATCAGAGAGAGAGAGAGAATCAGAGACTGAGAGAGAATCAGAGACTGAGAGAGAATCAGAGAGAGAGAGAGAATCAGAGACTGAGAGAGAATCAGAGACTGAGAGGGAATCAGAGAGAGAGAGAGAATCAGAGACTGAGAGAGAATCAGAGAGACTGAGAGAGAATCAGAGAAAGAGAGAGAATCAGAGAGAGAGAGAGAGATTCAGAGAGAGAGAGAATCAGAGACAGAGAGAATCAGAGACTGAGAGAGAATTAGAGAGAGAGAGAGAATCAGAGAAAGAGAGGGAATCAGAGAGAGAGAGAGAGATTCAGAGAGAGAGAGAATCAGAGACTGAGAGAATCAGAGACTGAGAGAGAATCAGAGACTGAGAGGGAATCAGAGACTGAGAGGGAATCAGAGAGAGAGAGAGAATCAGAGACTGAGAGAGAATCAGAGAGACTGAGAGAGAATCAGAGACTGAGAGGGAATCAGAGAGAGAGAGAGAATCAGAGACTGAGAGAGAATCAGAGAGACTGAGAGAGAATCAGAGAGAGAGAGAATCAGAGACTGAGAGGGAATCAGAGAGAGAGAGAGAATCAGAGACTGAGAGGGAATCAGAGAGAGAGAGAGAATCAGAGACTGAGAGAGAATCAGAGAGACTGAGAGAGAATCAGAGAGAGAGAGAATCAGAGACTGAGAGGGAATCAGAGACTGAGAGTGAATCAGAGAGAGAGAGAATCAGAGACTGAGAGAGAGAGAATCAGAGACTGAGAGGGAATCAGAGAGACTGAGAGAGAATCAGAGAGAGAGAGAATCAGAGACTGAGAGAGAATCAGAGAGACTGAGAGTGAATCAGAGAGAGAATCAGAGAATGAGAGAGAATCAGAGACTGAGAGAGAGTGAGAGAATGAGAGAGAGAGAGAATCAGAGACTGAGAGAATCAGAGACTGAGAGAGAATCAGAGAGAGAGAGAGAATCAGAGACTGAGAGAGAATCAGAGACTGAGAGAGAATCAGAGAAACTGAGAGACAATCAGAGATTGAACGGAATCACAATGAAACCGAGGAAGAATAAAGAGAAAGAATGTGTGGATTGAGGGAGAGACGATGAGTGGTAGAAAGTGAGCGAGATATCAGCGAGAGTGAGCGAGTGTGGGCACAGACTGTGAATGTAACGCCGATGCTCAAACCTAAGCAGACAGAGAAAACAGAGCAACAAGAATGAGAGAGAGAAGTGAAAATAATCCGTTGGGAGATGAGTCAATTTTCAAGGACAATATAACAGAATTTTTTCATCTCTTAAACATGGCTAAGTTAGTGTGAGCCTGACAGCTGATCTATCACACAGACAGAGTGCACCGAGAACAGACGCTTTGCTGGAGGACTGTGTGGGCTAATTTAATATTCTAATGGAATTCAAACACTCTTTAAACTAACAGGACTAACAACTCCATCATGTAACGCAAGAGAGATTATGAGACACTGTACGTATAATGCAGAATCAGATCATATCAAAGGCTGCTGCTTAAACAGTTAGAGAACAGGTCGCTTGTTAGCTCATTATCCAAACATTTTGTTTGCATCTTTCCATTGTGTCACTGTTTCTTTTGCCTGCTTCTAGTTTCCCCACAACAAGTTACCGTCTCTGCCCTGGCTTAGCACTCTCGCCTCTGAGTAACAAGGTCGTGGTTTCGAATCCCACTCCAGGGATTAGTAAAAGGAAGACCTGGATTTATATAGCACCTTTCACAACCACTGAACATCTCAAAGTGCTTTACTGTCAAGGAAGTACTTTTGTAATCACTGTTGTAATGTGGGAAACGCGGCAGCCAATTTGCACACAGCAATGTGATAATGACCAGATAATCTGTTTTAGTGATGTTGACCGAGGGATAAATGTTGGGCCCAGGACACCGGGGATAACTCCCCTGCTCTTAGAAATACTGGCCAAGGGATCTTTTACATCCACCTGAGAGGGCAGACCGGGCCTCGGTTTAACGTCTCATCCAAAAGACGGCACCTCCAACAGTACGGCACTCCCTCAGTACTGCCCCTCCGACAGTGCGGCACTCCCTCAGTACTGCCCCTCCGACAATGTAGTACTCCCTCAGTACTGCCCCTCCGACAGTGCAGCGCTCCCTCAGTACTGCCCCTCTGACAGTACAGCACTCCCTCAGTACTGCCCCTCCGACAATGCAGTACTCCCTAAGTACTGCCCCTCCGACAGTGCAGCGCTCCCTCAGTACTGACCCTCTGACAGTGCAGCGCTCCCTCAGTGTCAACCTAGATTTATGTGCTCAAGTTCCTGGAGTGGGACTTGAACCCACGACCTTCTGACTCCGAGGTGAGAGTGCTGCCCACTGAGCCACAGCTGACACTCCAGTATCTGTAATGGTGACCACAGCAACACTGGCTGATTTCCCCGTCTCCAACCCAGCGACACGATGACTGCATGGATTCGGCTTGTAATCCATTGAGTACGAAAGATTAAGGTATTGGGCAAGGATATTGGGTAAGGGTATCAAGGGTTATGGAAACAAAGCAGTAAATGGAGTTGTGGTAGGGATCAGCCATGATCTGATTGAATGGCGGAGCGGGCTCGAGGGGCTGAATGGGCCTCCTCCTGTTCCTGTGAAATAGACTCGAGGGGCTGAATGGGCCTCCTCCTGTTCCTGTGTAACAGGCTTTAGGAGCTGAATGGGCCTCCTCATGTTCCTGTGTTACAGGCTCGAGGGGCTGAATGGGCCTCATCCTGTTCCTGTGTTACAGGCTCGAGGAGCTGAATGGGCCTCCTCCTGTTCCTGTGTAACAGGCTTTAGGGGCTGAATGGGCCTCCTCCTGTTCCTGTGAAACAGGCTCGAGGGGCTGAATGGCCTCCTCCTGTTCCTGTGAAACAGGCTCGAGGGGCTGAATGGCCTCCTCCTGTTCCTGTGAAACAGGCTTTAGGGGCTAAATGGGCCTCATCCTGTTCCTGTGTTACAGGCTCGAGAGGCTGAATGGGCCTCCTCCTGTTCCTGTGTTACGGGCTCGAGAGGCTGAATGGGCCTCTTCCTGTTCCTGTGTAACAGGCTCGAGGGGCTGAATGGGCCACCTCCTGTTACTGTGTAACAGGCTCGAGAGGCTGAATGGATTCCTCCTGTTCCGATGGCCCGAAAATTGCAGTCAAAGGCTTTCTGTGGGCGGCTGCATCTAATCAAACAAACATTTGTGCAAGTAGCCGATGGTCCCAGTGCGGTCCAAGACCCAGAGAAACAGCCCAGCGTGTGGGTTCACACGTCCCAGGAACGTACGGGAAACCTGGGATCATGGGGGCCTGGACCACCAATCACAATTCCCATTGATAATAATGGTGAGTCCCGTTTGCCATTACTGCTGGTGAGAATACCCCCAAAAACACAGAAACACAACACAATAAACAGAAAAACACCTCGCATTTTTAAAATTATTTGAAATTGAATATTTTAGATAAAGAATTATTTAAAAATTTTTATAAATATGTTTTCCTGGGGTTAAAGATAAACTTACCTTAATGATCAGAGTTTTTAACATAAAAATGAATGATAAAATATAATTTTTGTATGCTTTAAAGTTCTTACGCTGGTAAAAGTACACTGCATGTCCATTATACCAGGCGTAAGAGGTTAAAGGACATTTGCTGGGCAGGAGTTGGGTAAAATGCGCAATCTCCACCCGCGAAGGCCCTTCTCCCGGAGCGAGCACTCGGTCACAGATCGAAATCGCCGATTCCCGGCCTGTGCACATTGCGCGACGAGCATTGGCACCCGCGGAGCATTGCCAGGTGTGTGTCCATTGTATGCTCAGGGAGAGGCCGGGTGTGTCCATTGTACGCTCAGGGAGAGGCCGGGTGTGTCCATTGTACGCTCAGGGAGAGGCCGGGTGTGTCCATTGTACGCTCAGGGAGAGGCCGGGTGTGTCCATTGTACGCTCAGGGAGAGGCCGGGTGTGTCCATTGTACGCTCAGGGAGAGGCCGGGTGTGTCCATTGTACGCTCAGGGAGAGGCCGGGTGTGTCCATTGTACGCTCAGGGAGAGGCCGGGTGTGTCCATTGTACGCTCAGGGAGAGGCCGGGTGTGTCCATTGTACGCTCGGGGAGAGGCCGGGTGTGTCCATTGTACGCTTGGGGAGAGGCCGGGTGTGTCCATTGTACGCTTGGGGAGAGGCCGGGTGTGTCCATTGTACGCTCGGGGAGAGGCCGGGTGTGTCCATTGTACGCTTGGGGAGAGGCCGGGTGTGCCCATCCTATGCTCGGGGAGAGGCCGGGTGTGTCCATTGTACGCTTGGGGAGAGGCCGGGTGTGTCCATTGTACGCTCGGGGAGAGGCCAGGTGTGTTCATTGTACGCTCGGGGAGAGGCCGGGTGTGCCCATCGTACACATAGGGAGAGGCCGGGTGTGTCCATCGTACACACGGGGAGAGGCCGGGTGTGTCCATTGTATGCTCGGGGAGAGGCCGGGTGTACCCATCGTACGCTCGGGGAGAGGCCGGGTGTGTCCATTGTATGCTCGGGGAGAGGCCGGGTGTGCCCATCGTACACATAGGGAGAGGCCGGGTGTGTCCATCGTACACACGGGGAGAGGCCGGGTGTGTCCATTGTACGCTCGGGGAGAGGCCGGGTGTGTCCATTGTACGCTCGGGGAGAGGCCGGGTGTGTCCATTGTACGCTCGGGGAGAGGCCGGGTGTGTCCATTGTACGCTCGGGGAGAGGCCGGGTGTGTCCATCGTACACACGGGGAGAGGCCGGGTGTGCCCATTGTATGCTCGGGGAGAGGGTGGGTTTGCCCATCGTACACACGGGGAGAGGGTGGGTGTGCCCATCGTACGCTCGGGGAGAGGCTGGGTGTGCCCATCGTACACATAGGGAGAGGCCGGGTGTGTCCATTGTACACACGGCGAGAGGCAGGATGTGCCCATTGTACGCACAGGGGAGAGGACAAGTGTGCCCATTTTACGCTAGGGGAGAGGCCGGGTGTGTCCAACGTACACACGGGGAGAGGATGGGTGTGTACACATAGTACACATGGGGAGAGGCCGAATGTGCCCGTCGCACGCATGGGGAGAGGCCGGGTGTGCCCATTGTTCACATGGGGAGAGGCTGGGTGTGGCCATCGTACGCACGGGGAGAGGACGGTGTGTACACATAGTACACATGGGGAGAGGCCGGATGTGCCCATCGTATGCATGGGGAGAGGCTGGGTGTGCCCATTGTACACATGGGGAGAGGCCGGGTGTGTACACACGGGGTGAAGGTGGGTGTGCCCATTGTACACACAGGAGAGGGTGGGTGTGTACACACGGGGTGAAGGTGGGTGTGTCCATTGTACACTCGGGTAGAGGCCGAGTGTGTACAGATTGTACGCATGGGGAGAGGCCGGATGTGTACAGATGGGGTAAAGGTGGGTGTGTCCATTGTACACTCGGGTAGAGGCCGGATGTGTACACATTGTACTCATGGGGAGAGGCCGGGTGTGCCCATCGTATGCACGGGGAGAGGCCGGGTGTGTACACATTGTACACACGGGGAGAGGCCGGGTGTGTACACATTGTACGCATGGGGAGAGGCCGGGTGTGTACACATTGTACGCACGGGGAGAGGCCGGGTGTGCCCATCGTATGCACGGGGAGAGGCCGGGTGTGTACACATTGTACGCACGGGGAGAGGCCGGGTGTGTACACATTGTACCCACGGGGAGAGGCCGGGTGTGTACACA